>NC_080088.1:25059360-25376444 GCF_950005125.1 Chionomys nivalis
AAACTCCTTTGGGAATTTAGAGGAAAGACCCAGATATATGACTGCAAATACTGATAACAGATAGGTACAGACTAGGCCTGTGGGTATGGGGAAATCTTTGAAAATCCTTTGTCATGTATTTTTGGTTTAACATGAATTCACTAAATTTGAGTTTATTTTTACTTTATAATAATTATATGCCTAAATTTAAAACATTTACATAGAAAATTATGAAGTAAAATATTTATAAGAAAATAAACTAAATTAACAGAGGAGTTAGTTTTATTGTTAACATCAAATGTTACAGTTTAAAATTTTAGGTAAATTCAAACATGAAAATTAGTAGCTGTCAAATTAATTCTGTCCTGACCTAAGAGTGTCAGTTAGAAGCAAAAACTTTATTAGCATGCATGAAGATATGGGATTGATCCCCAGGACAGAAAAATTACTTTTTAATTTTTGTCATTACTATTGAACAATGGATTGAGGCATTTTTACTCCTGTAGGTAACGTTACACTCAACACCCTACCCTGCAGACATTTCTATTAGATATAATAGAATATGCAATATACAAACTCTACCCACATCTTCTCTACCACTTTCACAATGAGCAATATAACTTATTAACAGATTAGAGATCTAGAATATAATTATGAAATAGAGATCAAAGTGTCTCGGGTGTGTGGACTTGCTCTGAAGGGCTGGCTCAACGAGCGCATCAAAAGGACCATAGATAATCAATCACAGGGACATGGGTCAATGACTGAACTAGGATATAAATAGGGGTTTTTTTGTTTTTTTACTTTGAAAACCAAAGTAAGTAGAGTCACTAAGATGCCCACAATAACCTTGGCAGCAATTTCATCATTATCTTGAAGGGAATGATTTTGAAAACACTTGGTTTCAAAAAGGGGATGGGAGACAGAGAATCAGCATAGACTGACAGAAGGTAATTCCTACCACCTTCCAGAAGTCCAGGGATTCTAGATGAGGACAATGGAGGAGGACTCAAATAACAGCTTAGAAAAGTAAAATAAAGGGTAGTAAGCTTGGAAGACAAAGCAAATGAAGAGAATCACAGTAAGGAAATAACGGTGAAAGTATTGAGACTGTTATCTTCAAATGATACTTGTAGGCAAATTGAAAGAATAAAGTAATCGTTTAGGTTACTTGGTTTTACTGGTTTGTCCTTTATAAAACTAGCATAGAGAAGGAAATCTAACTTCAGGCATTCAGAGCGCTTATGGAAGTATTTGCAAATCAACCAGCAGTCCAAGAGAAGACTACAGAGAGGGGTATGGTACCAATTGAAAAACTATCAGAATTCTGGCCAAGGATCCTGGCAGTCTCCAGGCATCAGAGCTTTCAGACAGTTTGGTTTGGGGAGGACAAAACGTTACAGGGAGAATCAGGAAAATGCGTCCCACATGGAGATTAAAAGAAGAATTAAAGTGGAAAAAGATCAAGCCCCTACCTGTCAAGTGTCAGAAACCAACAACTCAGAAGGAAAAGTGGAGCTATGGAGAAACAGGCCACATCCACTCTCTTCAGCTCCGACTTGACTCCTCACTGGTGACAAAGTTTGTTCCTCATCATCAATCTCCATTTTCGAAATGAACAATATATCAGTGTATTAAATATAAACCAGAGCACAAGCAAGACTTAGCAAAGATATATTCAGCATTGGCACACACCCAGTTTATACAATAATAAAGGTGAAATGACCACTGTACATTGGCCATGAAGAAAAAAAGTTACTAAAGTGAAGTAATCAATAAATGTAATTTCAGTGAGTGAGAGATATTATATTTAAAGAGTTCAAAATTACTTCCACATATTGAAAAAAGTCATCAAATAAACTGACAATGATATATATTTTTTACTAAAAATTAATAAATATTTTAATAATGAAAAGGTCTTGGGTGGAACGGGAGATGGCTCAGCAAGCAAAGCTACCACACCTAATGACACAGGTCAGTCGCTGAAACCCACTTGGTGGAGGAAGAGAAGTGACTCCTGCAAGTTTTTCTCCACACATTCAAGCATGTGTACACACATATACATGCACACACAAGATATAAATACATGATTGTCTAGGGCTGAGGAGACAGGCCACTTAACAAATTACTTTCATGAAGCCCTCGGTTCTATCCACAACACCCACTTAAAAATCCCAGAACGGTTTGTAACCCAAAGGTGATCCTGCAGTTTCTCTACAGACAGTCTAGCCAATTGATGAATTTGGGATTCAGTTGGCGATCCTGTTGCCCCTACACTGCTCTCCTCCAAAAGTCAACATCCTTTTGACTCCATGTGTATACCCAGAAGACAAGAACACACAGTCTCAAAGTTTCAGTTTAGTTCAAAACAATAAAGAAATATAAAATACAGAAACATAGACTAGTCCACCACATCAAAGATAAGTCCATTTTAAAAATTAAGGCTAACGAAACTTCATCTTCTTAGCCGTAATTACCTCTTAGTTCATGGTGATGAATTTAACTGTTTACATATTGAAGAGCTTACTGTGATTAGTAGGATTATTTTACTGTCTACTAACAAGCTCAGATACAAACATATTAATAGGCAAAAACAAAATAAAAGAATGAAAATTCAGGTCACACGATTATTGGAATCAGATACACATTTCATTCCATGTGGAAAATACTAGAAGCACATAAAAGTACATGAAAATCCACATTTCAACCAAAAAGAAATCAAGTTCCTCACTAGTACAAATGTCATAGACTTCAGTCAAGGAGACTGGGAAAGAGTGCAGAGAAAATGCTGAACTATAAGCACAAGTGGAAATATTACAAAACTCTGCGGAGTTACCTGTCACACTCATTTGCTCAAGCCAAACACAGACCAGATGGCTCCATACCAAACTACTAGCTTTGAAATGCACTACCTTTTTCTAGTTAGCCTTTAGAGAGCTTTATTGATATGACATAAAAAAGAAATCATTGGAACTCACTTGCCAAACTTGTAAAGTTCATTTGATGGACCTGGTATTAGCACAAACCCCTGTACACACAATAAAACATGAACTTCATTAAGGGAATATTTTATCAGTGTGTGAGCCAAGGGTCCCCAGCACTTGTGGTGGTTTGAATAGGTACAGCCTGCATGTGTTCATGTGTTTCAGTACTTGACCTATAGGAAGTGACGCTATTAGAAGGTATGGCCTTGTTGGAGCAGGTGTGTCACTTTGGAGATGGGCTTTAAGGTCTCAAATCTGCTAAAGCCGTGCCAGTGACAGTTCACTTCCTGTTGCCTTCGGATCAAGATGCAGAACTCTCCACTGCCTCTCCAGCACCATGTCTACCTGTGTACCGCCTTGTGTTCTGCCATGACAATAATGGACTCAACCTCTGAACGGTAAGAGATCCACCTCAATTAAATGTTTTCCTTTACATAAGAGTTGCTATGGTAATGGTGTTTCTTCACAGCAATAGAAACTCAAACCAAGTGTCAAGCCTACAGGAGTCACTGAATGCAAAGGGCGAAAATGAATGAATCCGTAGGTGAGAATGATATGCATAAAATCTATGATCAGACTGGCAACTTAAATACTATCCTTCAGAAGTGGGTACACTTAAACACTGTTTTACATTTTACATTACAATAAATATAACCTTCAAAAAAAGTAATATTTGTGGAGATTTAAGACCTCCCATAACACACCTTCTGAAAACCAAAAATAGAAGCATACAGTTAAAACTTCCATGCAAAAGAAAATGTTAAAGATAACAACAGCAACAAAATCAGTGACCACTGCTGCTCTTTAAAAGAAGCGTGAAATACCAGCAGCAAGAAAACATCCCCTGACTGTGTTGATACATACTTGTCTGTTTTTTTTTTTTTAATTTTTGTTTCATGTGCATTTGTGTTTTGCTTGCATGTATGTGGGATCCCCTGGATCTGGGGTTACTGATAGCTCAGTAGTTAAGAGCACTGACTGCCCTTCCAGAGGACCCGGGTTCCATTCCCAACATCCACATGGCAGATCACAACTGTTTGATACACAGTTGTAATATAGTAGGAATATAGTAGGAACAGGCAGGAGGGTCACTGCTGTTTTAATGCTTTATTAATAACTTAAGAAAAATCGCTCTAGCATATCATAGGTCAGCGAGAAGGCTCAGTGCATAAAGGCGCTTGCCACCAAACCTGATAACCTGTTTGATCCCTAGAAACCCACATAGTGATGGGAAAAAAACAGACTCCTGCAAGTTGATCTACCTCCACAAGCATATTATGGAATACTTGAACCTACACACAGAGAAAGATACATACAAAACAAATAATGAAAGGTCATAGCAAGAAAAATAATGTCAAGCTAACTCAATAAATCTTTTAAGTAGAATATGCACCTTCACGTACTTTCACCGGGACCCATAATTCTAAATGCTACCAGTCAACCCATGTCTACTCTACAGAGCTGAAAACTGTCCATGAGTACGAGGTCCAAGTACTCTTTTCCCTTTTCCAGTTAACTGTAAAACAGTCTTGAAAAGTGTCATTGATAAGTCTGATTCGCATGTGTCAAAATAAAGGTGGAAACCACATTATGAAAATATAACTATTATATTCAATTGCCTGAATAGTTGTTATTTTTCCCAATTTCGTTCCATACTAAAACTATTTCAAGAGGACCTTATCTACATGAAGGCAGTGTATATAAGTCCTGGCTTCTGATTTCTGACACACTATTGAGTCAGCAAAGACACCCTCCTATTTACACCTCCTGACTCCACCTCAACCAGGGTTCACAGATGACTGCGAACATTTCTGATGGAGAACCATTGTTGGTTCTCAGTTTCAAATGTTTTTGCTTTAAGAATGTTTTTCTTACCAAACACCAAGGAGCAGACCATATGCTGACACTGAGTAATTCAGTTTAGTCACACTCTAAACAATTTACACCCAAACACATCTTCCAGATTAACGTCAGCCTCTGAGACCCACTGTCTAAGCGACACCGACCTTGGGAAATACTCAGATGAGAAAAGCATCATTTTTAAATGATTGCATAATGGGAACCTGGACTTTAATTACTTTTGAAACAACTAGTTACAACAAAATGGACCTGTTACTTTTTCAATTTTTTTTTAAAAAAGGGTAAGTATCCTATTTAAGCTAAGTATAATAATGCACTTTTTAATTTTAACCTATTATCTCACCTTTTTATTTTCATACACCATAAATAATGCAAAGGGAGATTCATGATTAGATTCACACATAATTAAGTAGACCACAATGAATATTACTTTTCACTGTTCAACTGCTAAAAACCAAATTAAAAGAGAATACTGCAATTGCCAAATGCAAACAATTTAAAGCTTGCAATTGAGCACCATGGTAAATATTAGCATTTCAGCTTGGAGCATAGTAGGTCAGAAGAACTGGGAAGCTGTTCATTGTCCAGTGCCTTCTTAATATTTTGATCTCACACAGTTGGAGTGAGATTAAGCAACATGCACTACAGATTGTTTCTTTAGACTAAATTTTACTTTATAAAAAATGGTATAGAACCTAAATAATTTGATGTAGATATTCCAAAAATCTTATGAGGAAAATTATCACTTCCCGCTAAGACATCCTCCCAAATATAATGGCATGTGCTTGATTTATGTCGTTACAGTGAGATGGGGCAAGCTGGATATCTGTATGTGAATGAGGGCTACAAGTAGGCCGGGCAAAACACATCATCTATTTATACTAAGTTTCAAATATCTTTCCCTACCCAGGGTTTGACCTATATTGAAGGTTAGGAAAATATAAGGGAAACTCAAATAGCATTTTTTTCTTATAAAAATTCATGAACATCATTACCACATATTTTCATTCACTTAAAAAAAATGATCTAAATACCATCTGTGCATGACAGATAATTAGAGGATTAGGACCACAGATGCTGTGCTTGCTCTCATGTTTGAGCCCATGCCCCTTTGACCACTGCATTAAAAATTAATTAATAAATAAAACAAAAATGTACAACGTACAGGTAGTCCAAAACAGCTCTCTCTACTCAGCACTGAGAACCACAGAGAACCACCCCCACAGGCCTGAGCTGTCTGTACTCTTGTTGGAAAATGGTATGTACTCCTTGCCTTGTGTGCCTGCCCTAGCACAAGCCTGGGGACAGTCCTGGCATTCCATGAATCAGATCTTAATACGTTTAAACAGCAGTTTACAGAACACTGTCACTTACAGCCCGTGCCATGCTGGAGGGAATAATTTTTCTTTAATTTGGACTTGGTATCTGGAACATAAAGAGCCAATGGGAAAACAAGAAAATTCGGAAAGCACAGAAGGGCGTTGTGGCCATTCCACCAGGGTAAAATAGAACCTTTGATATCTTCTCATTAGATCCATTCAATTACAGAAGTTCCACTGAGCTATGGAAGTTCAACTGATAACTGAGTCAATATAGAAGTGAATACAGAGCACAGGACTGGCTGCTTTTCTTGTCTGGTAAACTTTTCACACTAAAATAGCTTTAAGCTCTAAACATTTTATACATTCTAAGAATATCAGTTCATTCAGCTGTACAAATGAGATCAGGAGGTTCATACCTCATAGCTTCTTAAAGTGTCATCAATTAAATTCACCTAGAAAATAAATGTAGTCCTATTCTGCTGTATTTCATGACTAGAAAGGAGTATCCTTAAAATACTTTTACCCCCAGAAAGTCAAGTGAAGTGTACAAAAACACACATGCATGCACACATGCACGCGCGCGCACACACACACACACACACTTCCTGGAAAAAAAAGGCATTTTGCTGCCCTCCATATGGGTCAAGATAAAAATCTATATAAAATGAAAGATCTCAGGGGGCTGGAGGTGTAGCTCAATCAGTAGAGTTGTTCCTTAGCATGTGTGGATTTCTAGATTGAATCTTTGTTGGGGGAGGGGGCTGCTCATTGGTTCCCAGCCTCCCGGCTAGCTTAGACCCAAAATAATCGCACAGAAACTGTATTAATTAAGTCACTGATTGGCCTATTCGCTCTAGCTTCTTATTGGCTAACTCTTACATATTAAACTAACCCATCTCTATTAATCTGTGTATTGCCATGTGGCAGTGGCTTAGTGGGTAAAGTTCCTAGCATCTGTCTCAGTCAGAGGATCCATGGCTTCTCCCTGAAACTGCCCTTCTTTCTTCCAGCATTCAGTTTAGTTTTTCTCCACCTACTTAAGTTCTGCCCTGATATAGGTCCAAAGCAGTCTCTTTATTCATTAACCAATAAAAGCAACACATAGACAGAAGGACCTCCTACATCAAATCTTCAGCACTGAAAAAGCTAAGTGCAGTAACCATGCCTTTAATCTCACCACTCAGGAGGGGGAAGCATGAGGATCAGAAGTTCGAGCCAGACTGGGCTGTGGAGAGTGGATGGAATCCTGAGTGAATGTGTGTTGTGGTCATGAGCCAGACTGTGTCAAGGACCCAATGCCTAAGACCGTTGGAAATGGCAAAGCCTCCCACAGTTGGCATTTCCAAAGAAATGTCAAAGCCTTCTTGATACAAGCATGAGTGCGGAGGAACAATTGACCTGTAGCTATAACCAGTGGAATGCCAGTGTCAACCAGAGCTTCCTTCTCATGGATGTTCACAGCCTAAATTTCTCCCATACAGAGACCTCCTATGGAGTCTCACTATACCCCCATTCTTGGGTTGTATGCAGTAAGGCCCCAGTGTTTCTGGGCTACATAGTAGTTGCCCTCCATCAGAGACAGCACATCACACCCACTCCCAGCTTTTTTGAAGGTTTGTCTGCCTTTCTTCGCCCTACTGTTGGCTCAGTTGGGTTTCCAGAACCAAGCCATGGAGGATGTGGCAATGGACTCTACATAAGACCATGACTCTAAAGAAATCATACAAGTCATCCCATCCCCACAGATCTGCTAAAGAAGGAAAGGTCAATCAGTTAAACTTCCTAAAGTGTTGCCAATATCCAAGAAGGACACTGCATCGAAAGCAAATGCTCCAGAAGGAAGACAGTCCGTTAATTAGCACCGCTGCTCCCGCTGCGCTCACATGCCATGACACCTGGCTCTCTCCATGCTTTGTTGCCCTGTCCCAACCATGGCACTCCATACCAAGAGGAACTGGCCTGCTGACGAGTAGCTATTTATGTCATAGTTTCATAAGACAGAACCATGTCCAGCTGGAAATAACTTCAGGCATGTTCGGCCCAAACCAGCTATATAACTAGGTCTCTTCAAGTCAAATTAGGTCTACGCAGAGTCTCCACATTCTGGTCCAAGGAGCGAAAAAAAGCCTTTATTTAAATACAGCTTAGAAACTGTGGAATTATATGCTCTTCTTCCAATGGTCAGGCTCTGCTGGCTATTGACTGCTGCACTCCCCCCACCCCCGGATGGTGGGGCCATTCCTTATGAATATTGGCGGCGGCAACAATTTCATATTGTCAACAGATGCGGAAAGGCTGCTTATTCAGCTCAGCAGTGGCTGCCAGTGGAGGCTCATTGCTTCAGGCTGTGGCAAATTAATCCCAGAAGAGATGAGTTTTATTTGTTTCTCTAATAGTGGAAAAAATATTGATGAGAGGATTCTGAGCAATGGATGAAGGACAAAAGATGGCTGGAACATTTGCTGGCTCAGTTGCACATCCTCAGGTGGGTGGGAGAGGATGCATGGAGCATCCTGTTCAGTGCGTCCAGCGCATAGACCCGTCTTTCTCCAGCAGAGCTCTCTCTCCATTTCCTTGGTGAGGTCTAGCCTCGTAGACAGACAGAAGTACTTATATCTAGCACTAACGCACTTGAAGGAAACAATAAAAAGGCCACTAAAGTGACAAAAGAAAACAAGGAAAAGCATTTTTCTTTTATTGTCTGATTTAGAGGTTCAGCATCTTATACAAGTAAGTCATTTGATTCACTGCATTTTACCATAATGAGCTAATTTCCTAACTGGAGTCACTGTTTTCTACACTCTTCCTTGAAAAGCTACTGAAAAGGCATCCTCATCAAGAATAAAACCTGGCAGGTTTTTATGTATGACCACGCAAGGTCCATGGCCCAGAACAGCAAGAGCACAGTAAAATGAGGCAGGAATGGAAAGAAAAATGTTTTCCAGTTGTTTAAGTAGAAATTCCATTTAAATTGTTTTATGGTCATCCAATAAGAGAAGTTACTCAACATTTTAATAAGAGTTACCAATGTAATATTATACTTTTAATGGGTACTGAACAAATGGAAATAAAATAAACACACAAATAGCGGCCATGAATTTTAACCCTTCTACTGTTCTTAGATGAGTACAGGACATGTGGATTCCAGGGTAAATTCAATTTGATGTTTATGTGCATTTGAACCTGACTTGCTCATCTCTTTAAAAATAATACAAGGTGAAAGAGGGGATTTTTAAAAGCCAGTCATTGTGCCTTTTGCATGTAATCGCATCCTGAGGTAAAGCAAGAATACCACGGCAAGTTTGAGACCACCCCCAGGTTACAGAGTGAGCTACAGTCCAGCCTGAACTATAGAATCAGATCCTGTCTCAAAACAAACCAAAAGAGAGGATATTAGATAGCTTTTCCTATCCTTGATTTTAGGGTTCTACACTCTTGATGACAATTCCAAAGAACCTTGTTACTTTTTAAAATATCGATGCAAGGCAACTTTTGGAGATGCTCGCGCAACAAAGGAAAACCACCTGAGACCAGGTAGGAAAGTAATTAGTATGTGGTTTCTTGATTGGAAAGGTGAAAAGAGGGGAGAAGAGAACAACGCAAAATACGATCCCTGCAAAACTAGATGGTAGTGAAGGCTGACCAGGATCATAGAAGTTTAACCAGGATCATCTGCTTTTCAGAGGCCACGTGACCACCCAGCAACCGCAAAGCCCATTGTGTACTGTCTTGCCTTCTGTTTCGCTCTCTTCTTCCAGCTCAGCATCGCACCCCCCCTTACTTCAAAACACAACAAGCTGTTTTGCGCTGACATTTCAAGCATACGGCCATCCCAATGAATGTTCTGCCAAATGCCTCTTCTCGGTGGAGGCTTTCTGTCACCTCACAGGGAATGTACATATTCTCTTTCCACATTTTCCTGTCCCCCACCACCCAACAGCCAGGGTATCTATTCTCCCCTCCTCACCGTCCATCTTTCTTCTCCCCCTCTCCTTTAAGTATTCCTATTTACTCATGCATTCGACTCTTGTGTATTTTCGGCAGACATTTTATTAAAAAAAAAAAATCCTTGTTCTCTTTATCCTATAGAATGTCACTTCCATTGTTCTGACGTCTTCTCTCACCTGTTCCTCTCCATGGTTGACCGCTAAAATGAAACACGTGCTAAACTACAACAGACTTTCTTCCAGACAATTGGGGCTCAAGGTTTTGATTTTTTTACTTTCTGTTAGTTAAAGCAAGAAAATCACGTAGGTGGTCCAATGGAATTTAGATATCCATAAAATGTACTGATATTTCTGCATGCCTTCTAGGTGCCCATTACAGCAACAATCCCTGTGCTGACTACACCTGCTTGTCCTCAGGCAGGGGATATTAAAATGACTACAATTCTATACTGGTCTAATGTATTAATAACTGAGCATAGAGTTCCTTTTAAGTATATTTTATTTTACTTGAGACACACCACCACATAAACATTTTTCTTTCCTATGTGCTTTATTTTTTAGATTTATTCAATACCTGATTTATATATGTATATATACACATATATTTTTAATTGAATTAGGGAAAGATTTCAAAGTACAAATAAAAACATTTGTTTTGTGAATGAAAAGTCTGAAACCCAGAGAATGAAATAATTGGTTCAGAGTTTCATCCGTATTTATGAATCTCAAAAAAGATCATGTAGACTATGAGAAAACATGAATAAAATAACACATGATACGATCATATTTCTATAGAGGAAAAAAGTCATGAAAACTCATGTTATTAATATACAGAGTAAGACAACAAAATTGGAAGAGTTAAAAGGCAGACTCTAGTGATGGAGAGTTCCTACCCTATTCACTGCTCTACACAGTGGGTTCATGAAATGATTAACTTTATCTAGTTACACTCCTTTAACTTGGGCAATTTTGTGCAAGCACATTTTAAAGTAGAAGACAGAGGAATAGAATAACATATATATGTTAGAGTCAGACTGTGAATTTATGATAGACTAAAACAGGAGACCTTTGTTGGGTCTCCTTCCATCCTTTAATAGTGTAGAGTAAGCACCAAAGGGGTATGTGAGACTCACCTGGGTGCTTATAAGCTGGATAAAATTGGCTCAAACCTCTTTCTTTTTTTTTTATTCTTTTTTAATTAATATTTCCACCTGCTCCCCGTTTCCCATTTCCCTCCCCTCCTCCCAAATATTGCTCCCTCCCCCCACTCCCCTCCCCCTATCCCCACTCCTCTTCTCCACCCCCCACACCATTCCCCCTCCCTTTCGCTACTGAAGAGCAGTCCAAATTCTCTGCCCTGCGGCAAGACAAAGGTCTTCTATCTATGTCCAGGAAGATGAGCGTCTAAACAGGCTAAGCTCCCACAAAGCCAGTTCATGTATTAGGATCGAAACCTAGTACCATTGTCCTTGGCTTCTCATCAGCCTTGATTGTCCGCCATGCTCAGAGAGTCCAGTTTCAACCCATGCTTATTCAGTCCCAGACGAGCTGGCCTTGGTGGGCTCCCAATAAATCAATAAATCAAACCTCTTTCTAATTCCAAGAATGCTCAAACCACTTCTAAATGTTTGTGCTCTTTGATGTGTTATTTCTGTTGTTGTTGTTCCTGTTGAAACTGGGTTTCTACTTAGCACATATGACTTGGAATTTGCTTATTTTCTGACTTCAGTATCCCAGCTGTTGAGATTACAGCCTTCAACCACCACACCCGGTTCTCTTGATATTTTAAGCCAAATCATGGAATGCTGGTTCTGCAGTAGTGGCTACCGATCTGAATTGCAGCATCAAACCAAAACCTCAGCTTCTTCCAAACTTTTGTAAAAATTGTGGTTTCAGGGTTCTTATCTCTTACTTCAGTACTCTTTCTTCCCATCTCTCTAGTGGGAGCGATTATGAAGAGATTATGTTGCACGAATGCATTTCAGTTCTTAGTAAGGGTCCCACATTACATGTCTCAAAAACTTTGCCTCTAACTCAAAGAAACCTGAGACCTCAAGAATTTTTCCTGATACCAATTGGACCTTTTAAGAATGTTGTTTTGACCAATTAAGCACATTTGTTGTTATTGTTGTTACAAATCCAGAATAACTTTAAATGTTTTAGGTTATGATATCTTTCTCATAATGAAAACACAGTTTTCAACAAATTCAGTAATTGAAAACAAAGATCCCCAGAAAAATCTCGATTTGACTAAATATCATATCATTTTCCTGGAGATTGAGATGCAAAGAATGTACTCCTAGTTAGCCAGTACTCGGGAAATTTGAATGTATAGGTATGCAGGTTTTCAGGATCTACTCTGGTCAGGGTGGAATCAGATTTCAGCTTTGTTGGAAGCCATGACAGAGCTACAGATGTTGCCTTTTGTGGTAACACATCAAACAGCTAACAATAATACCCCAAACAAGTCTAACTTCAAATACCCCTTTATGTCACTCAGGACACACAAACACATCATTTTTTTTTTTTTGCATGCCATCTGACTTAAATGCAAGGAACCATTTCAACCTTAAATATGAACATAGTCAGCAAACAAACACACTACAGAAGCCCTTTCTCTGCCTTGAAACAGTAGTTCTTTACATTTCATAAAGCCCCCTGACTTCCTTTCTTGTCCTGACTTCAAAGACGTGAAGAAGCTTAGATCAATTTTGCAGGGATGTGCTACATGATGAGAAACAAGCCCCAGCTCTGTCTATGGTCTTGGTGAACCCAGCGTACCCCAAAACACTAGGAACTGTACAATTTTTTAGAAAAATTCCTGTGTAATAGTTATTACATTAAGAGTGATTAAAAACCCATGCACCATCTGAAGGAATGGCAGCCCAACCCGTATACCCTGTGTGTGATACTAGATGTAAGATGGATGTAAACAAAGGGTCCTCTAAAGGGAACACTACTCTCTAGTCTCCTATAGATAAGATGATGCCTTCCATACACACACACAGACTCACTGTCGCAAAGGCAAAACTGGAGCCCTTGCCTATGGTTAACAGAGAGTGGGTTTGTAAGAGAGATTTTCACCTCGGTGGACGCTGCAGCTTCAAGGTGAAGTTATTCCAAAGCTCAGCAATGAAGCCAATTGAAAGATAGAGTCTCTAAACACATTTGCTAAGACAGTGATTTACTTTCTTCCTGTCACAGTTAATTTACATGAAGAACTGTTTTTTTTTTCCAAAATGTGCCTGCTTGATTAAATTTTGTAAGTTTCCAAAAGAATTAAGGATGAGCCAAGATGGCACATTTTTTTTTCACATATGCCAGAGAACCCTATTAGAGGAATGCTTGGGGCTACAGGCAGCCCTTCTTTCCAAATTCAATTACATCCCCAAGTTCACTGTATACAGATTTCTAAAATTAAAGTAAACACACCAACTTAAGTGTCTCAAGAGAGCCATGACCAGAAGGAAACACACAAACGCATGAAGGCACATGTACACAAAGCACTTTTCCTTTAAACATAGTCTTGCCGTGAGTGATGCATACAGGATGTTTCTTCCTATCTGGGCAGAAATGTTAGAAGTCAGCAATTTGGCGGGAGCAGAGACTGGCATGTTGAGTGCCAGTTGGGCAGCCTGACAATATGGGGTTTTGATTCCTGCTTGGGAACTGTGTGTTCATAACAGCATGCGCCTCGTTTGGATAGAAGGAACGCAGAAAATAACTCCAAGGGGAAAGCGGAAGAAAGGCAGCCAGTTAAAAAGAAAAGAAAGGATAAAGGAAAAAATACACAAGGCTAAAAAATTAACAGTATACTATAGAATCCGAAAGAAAACACATTGGAAGGATAAGAGTAATAAAAGTCAAGCTGTTGAAGAGATGACAATCTTCTTCCTCCTCTTCCTTCTGTCTCCCCATACTTCACTGCTCTAAACGTGTATGAAATGTCACACAGGGAGGCCCTAAGGAATTGGTCTAAAGGGAACCCTAAAGCCATTGCAGCCTTCCAGCCCTTTAGCTCCACGTTCCCTCCACGCACTCCTCGCCGCCAAGCACACCATATATTTGACTTATTTATGAAATAGGCATCTTTTCCCATAGGTATACTAGATACACATGAACATGAATGTTCTCAGCTTGGTTCACTACTGTATATCCAGGGCTGAGAATGTTTTTGGCTAAGCTAAGTGTTTGATGACTATGTAGAAAATAAAGAATTCTGCTATGTACTGAACATGTATGTGCCTCCAAATCTTATAGGCCAACACGCAACACTAAAGGTGATGCTATTTGGAAAAAGTAGCCTTGGGGAGGGAAGTGGTAGTACATGAGGCTATGAGGATGGAATTGACACTGTTGTAAGAAAGGAAGATATTGCATGTGTTCTGCTGTGTCTCCATCCTCTGTCTGTCTGTCTGTCTGTCTGTCTGTCTGTCTGTCTCTCTCTCTCTCTTTCTCTTTTTCTCTATCTCTCCTCCCTATTCACCACCTTTTCTTCCTTTTTTCTCTCTCTCCCTCCCCTTCCACTCTGCACTTCCTTCCACGTGATTCAAAAGGGAGATGTTAAGACTTAACCAACTCTCTGATCTTGAACTCCGATCAGAACAACACAGTGTTTAAGGCCCCCTGTCAAGAGCAATCCAAACTAGAGAAGGGAAATTCCCACGGTAAAAGCAAACATAGAAGCTGGAGACTTTGTTTTCCACTGGGACATACTGTGAATTTCTTTCTTTGTTTGTTTTTCTTTTCTTTTTTTGAGTTGATCTTATCAGAATGATTTCTTATAATTTTAACATATTTTATATGTTTTTATATATAATTTTAGCAGTGAAGTTGTTTTTATGCAGCCTAAGCAAGTGGCTTAATTTCATTCATTTTCTTTTCTTTTTATATGGAGTAATATTTTTAACCTGAGAAACGAAACCTCCAGAGATAAGCTAAAAGGAGGGAGCGAGGCAGCATCAGGTTTAGAAAGTCACAAAGAACAACACGAGACATGTGGCTTCATTTCTAGTTTCAGTAATAGCCAAGTAGGTAAACTGCAGATAAGTTATCCACAGATAATATATCCACTAATATATTTGGAGTAAGATCTAAACTCCAAACTCTTTGACGTTATTGGGAGAAGATGAAATGGGAGAGAGATGATGAGGCTGCAACCCTGTACTAGAGTGATGTGCAACAGTTCATCTTTGTACCGTTGTTACTTGCAGGACATGGAGAGAAGATGAGCAGGAGCTTCAACAAGAACTCCGGATAAATAGTGAAATACATAAAAACTAGAAAGTGACATTTCCATAACTGTTACAAAGGAGGAAAATCCACCAAATGTGTCACATTGGAGGTGCTCAAAATCTCCCAACATTGAACTTCTAGATGGGGTTGCATAGTGGTGGTATACACATGGGAAGCAGAAGAAGATGGATCGCTGAGTTCAAAGCCCGTCTGATCTAAAGAGTGAGTTCCAGGACAGCTAGAGCTATACAGAAAAACCCTATCTCAAAAAACTAACCAAACAAACAAACAAAAAAAAATCCCTGACTAGATAGGAATATTATAAAGAAGTCTATTAATATGTCCCAGTATGCCTATGGTTTTTAAATTAGCACATGATGATTGAAACAGTTGATGAAAATATAATGACTTACAAGTGGACGAAACTGAACTGACCTCTACAGATTATATAAACTGAAGAAGAGAAGAAAAACAAACACTGAAGTAAAATGAGTAGACTTTTATGAATATTACTGTGAGACAATAATGAAGAACCTAAATGTGTGTGCAAACAGAATGTCAAAAGATATGGATGAAAATTAACAAAAGTCTATGACATAATGTCAACTTTTTTCCCAAAAATAGAATAAGACTTTTAGCCCCAAGAAATGTAATGAACTATAACATGATACACAGAAAGCTAAATCTAGGCATGTGAACCAAAGAACTAAAAAATCAAAATTAGAGAGACGCCTGGCAGAAAACCAGAATAAAGGGAATGTATAACTTTACCTATGTATGTTTGAAAATTTACAAATTTAGATATTTATAGTATCAAAACACACAAACAAAAACAAACAAGCAAAAAAAAAAAAAAAAAAGAATAGGTGCAAACTTCCCATGGAACTCTATACCCAGCGAATGAATGCATACTTTAAAGACTGTAGATAAACAATAGCTGACCTGATTGCCAAGCACCACACTAAATTCTGAAGAGCCTCTTTAAGCTGAAGAAAAATAACACCAAATAGAAACCACACACTACACATAAGAAAAATGAGAACCATTTCAACTTTAAAGCCATAAATATACTGCATGGTATTTTGATCTCATATCTTTTTGAAAACTATTTTAAGCAAGAAAAATATAACATTATAGCATGGAGGTTATCATTTATGTCATTATAAATTACGAAGCACAATCATCTAAAGGCTGATGTCCCTGTAATCCATCAGAACAGACATGTCACAGAAGACATACGAATGACCAATAGCTATGTGTAATTTTCAGGTTCAACATGAAGAGACAGCGGAACAACAGAAACTCAGTCTTTTCGAGAATGACCCTGCGTTGGCTGCGATGCAAGCGGGCTTTGTGCTGCTAGATCAGAACGCCACAGACTGGGCGATTCCTAATGAACAGAGATGTATTAGTTTGGGTTCTGGGGGTTAAGAAGTCTAGGTCAAGGGCCTTCTCGCTGCATCTTCCTGTGACAGAGGTGGAAGGGCAAGAGCGGATGGAGAAAGGAGTAAAAGAGACAGAGGAGAAAGGAGGGAGGCTGCAGGAGAGAGGAGAGAGATCTGATGAGCTCTCTCCAAAAGCTTCCTATGAAGGCAACCAGCTCCAGGATGAAAGGGAAGCCCTTCCCGCATAAACACTCCACAAAAGTCTTCAGTTGGGACTATCAGAATTAATAGCAAGTAAATTTCACCATGAGTTTTAGAGGGGACAAAGATTCAAATTCTAAATAAGATGAACACCACAGACGGGCATGCAACTGCAGTCTTATGCCACCAGTAGAAGTATAAAACTGCAATTACTTTGGGGAATTATTTGGCCAAAATGTATAAAGTTAAACATACGTTTAAAATACAATCCACCCATTCTACTCCAAACTGTTTATTTGAAAGAAATGAAAACATATGTCTATAAAAATACTTGTAAAATGTTTCTAGCAGCATATTCATAATAGAGCCACCTGGAAAGAAGCCAAGAATCCATTAATAGAAGAATGGATAAACCAAGTCTGATACATGCATACAAGGGAATTCCACTTGGCAGAGAAAAAGATTGAACTGCTGATGGGCAGGCACATGGAGGAACTCCATAAGTGTGTTTAGTGAAGGAGGCCACACTAAAACTATACACTGAATAACTCTATTCTTATGGGGCAAAAGAACAGAAAACACTAATTTATTATGGTTCAGGCAAATGTGTGTGCCTGTGTGTGTGTCTGTGTGTGTGTGTCCAATGGATTTCTGGCATTAGGGATGGATTTGGGAGATCAGTTATACAGATTTCATATCTTGACGGAGTTAAAGTTCTACAGAGGCACATATTTCATTTCACTGGATAAAAGTTCAAACATACACATTCCCTTGTCTATATACTTTAATCACAACAAAAGTAGTTATCCAACAGTTTGATATTCATTGCAAAATTAACTTTCAAAACATGAAACTCCTTAAACCATAATTAGTGTGAACTATCAACTACTTTGAAATACCAAATTAATTACAATAAATTTGGTATTCCAAATTAAACATGCATAACAATCAACACCAAAGCAATTAAAGTATTTCTTCATAGTTAGCTTTTATGTTCACGAAAGTCACATTAGAAAAATTCATCTCTAACCATAAAGTCTATACTTATAAATCAAGGGGGGGGGGGCAACACAACTATTCAGAAGTTTTCTGTAATTTAAAAGAATTCTTTTTCATTATTATAAAAAGTATTTTATATAAAAATATATAGTAGACTATATTGGGAAATTGATTCATGACAAAGCAATTATCATTACTTTTGAAAGTACACAACTATGTTCAACTGTCAGTGTGTTTGCTTTTCATTCTCATTAAATATTTACAGAAGTTACAATAAGAAATGTTTGTAGGTAGTTTTTATAATTTGTGCTGGAGTAGTCAGTTCTTTTTGCTTTTGTTTTTGTTTTGTTTTTGTTTTGCTTTGCTTTTTCAAGACAGGGATTCTCTGAGTGGCATTGGCTATCCTGGAACTCACTCTGCAGCTCTTTAGAACTGACTCCAGCATGCTGGGCAGTGGGTGACACACTCCTTTAATCCCAGCACTCAGGAGGCAGGGGCAAGTGGACCTCTGTGAGTTTGAGGCCTGCTTGCTTTAGAGATGAAGGGAATGGGGGGAGGTATAAAATTTACACTTACATGACAAAATAAAGAGAGCATTAACTAACACGAATCATTCGTGCTAGGACATGATGGAGATAATGATCTTAAGTCAGAACTTAAATGAAATAATAAGTTTCCAGTTCTTTCCAATATTTGAAAATAATAGAAATATTGAATTGTTCAGAGACAGTTCAGGATCGATACATACTGCATTTTGCACACTTAGGAATTATACTATGGTAACAGAGTTGAATTATAGTTAGATTCCTGAATCATATACAATAAACCTTAAATTATCTCTGACCCACAAAGCTGATAACTGTACATGAAGAAGTGACTTTTCCTTTAAAACATATGAATAGAGGACTTCCACCAGTTAGGTAGATACTAGAAATCTGACTGTACGAGGAAGTTGATTATTAGAATCATGGTAACGTCAGCAAATATTTGATGTAAGACATAAATGTAACACCAAGTTACATTTAACATCTAAAGTAAGTTTATTCTGCTTTTTTTTTTCATTCCATGGAGTACAGACACTCCAACTAAAGTCTTGTGAAGCAGAAATGCCAAGGCGTAAACCATTAAAATAACAGACAGATCTATAATATCAAATAAATGACAAAAAAAAAAAACAAACAAACAAACAAAAGGCCAGGCGATGGTGGCGCACGGCTTTAATCCCAGCACTCGGGAGGCAGAGGCAGGCGGATCTCTGTGAGTTCGAGACCAGCCTGGTCTACAGAGCTAGTTCCAGGACAGGCTCCAAAGCCACAGAGAAACCCTGTCTCGAAAAACCAAAAAAAAAAAAAAAAAAAAAAAAAAAAACCAAATAAATGAAAAGTACTGTGCCTGGCTAAACCGACTTACGATATGGCACTCACAGGAAATTCAAGAACATGCAGCATCTCAGGAAAACTTACCAGGAGAAAATGGCTGGGTCCTTGATTAGATATATTTGGATCCTCCTAATAACTTTAAACACATAGTGTGCTATGTGGGCATTATGGTTTACTTGACCCACAGTCAGGCACATAGCACCAAGGAGGGGAGCAGTAATCCATAAAGCCCACTGACCAGATGAAAAGGAAAAGAATGAAGGACATTAAAAAAAATCATTTGAAAAGGTTTAAAAAAAAAACCTACCTGATTCCTTTACAGAATAACAGCCCTAACCAAATGTGACAGAAACTACAGCAGTGGCTCGGCTATTTAGATATGTTAAGGTGTGGCTGACATAGAAAAATGATGAGAGAACAAATTCTGAAAGAATGATTTGTCTACTCTGCAAAGACTGGACCTTACATTAACCATAAGGCTAACTTGGATAAGGAATACAGACTTGCTAGCCTAAGAGAAAGTGAAGACTACATGCTGCACCGAGATGTGTGGTCTAACAGTGGGAATCCGTGAAAATCCACACAAAGTTTCCAAGGAAGTGAGTAGACACAGTAAACACTCAAAACATTGATCATCGCCATTGTCATCATTCAGAGTTAGAATGCAAGACGAAAGGGTTTCATTAACTCAGCTGAGTTGAAGAGACAAAAGTTTTGGTGAGTACATGAGTAATGCATGTGTTCTTCTCATGCTTTTAAAAGACTCAATTCTCTTAATTTTCATATTGAATAAACTACCTCGATCTGTCAAGCCATTCCTAGCCCTCCATCTTTCATTCCCCTCTTTATCGTTTACATGAAATCAAGTACCAAGTTATAGGGTTCCCACAGCACACCATCCCTTCCCTACCTCTCCTCATTGTCACCAAGTAAGCACACTGTCTCTTCTTTACCCTCTCCTCTGTCTTAGGAGCTCATGAAAAGGAAAGTGCATTCAGGTAGCAGGTTTGACAAATGATACAAAGAAGGTTCCTTCCACCCACTCCACCCCTGCAATGTCTTCTCACTCAGGTAAGCACAGTTTCTTAAGACATGTGTTCTTGACATCTTATGTTAATATCCTGAATAAATTTGTCACAGAACTGCTGCTAGGTATCACATACAAAGTGTTTATGAATATTAACCCCTTGCCTTGAGCATTAACACTAACCAAGTTATTCCTTGGATTAAAGAACTAACTCACTGATCTCAACAAGTTAATATTTTTAATTTTAAAACAATGATTTTGTTTTATACTTTGCGAGTGAATCTTTCACTTATAAAGAAAAAAATCTCATTTTCCTTAATGAATAGAAGCAACCTCTTCTCTTCAGTGCAAAAACAAAATTGACTTCTCTAAAGGCATTATGAATGGTAGATTTTCCCCTGGGATCTGAAGAGAAAGGACATTTTGAATGGAGAGAAGTAGAGGAGTGAATTAGTATACAAAAGAGCACAGGAGGCTCCCATTTCTTTCTTTAGAATCTGCCAATGCTGACCTTTGACACCTTTGCTTTCCTTCACCTTCCTATTCATAAAATGGGAATAAAGCATTGTCAAACTTCTGGTCGGATATAGGAAGAAAAAGAGGTAAATTTGTGACAAAACAAAAGGTCTCTTTTCAACACATAATTGAATCTCAGTTTCTTCGCTATAAAATTAGGAGTTTCTTTTATTGTAAACTATAATAATCAATTTAAAATAAAATTGGTTCTACATTTGGAGAGGAAAAATACTGAGAACTTATATTAGTACTTCCTCCAGCCAACATACCCTTCAGCTAGATAGCACAGTGACTATAGAGCTAAAAGATTTTTTAAATTTTTGAAATTTTCTAGAAAAATTATGAATATTTAACCTAATCAAAATATTATATAACATTCCCATATACATATAAAATGTCATTAATCTAACATGCGTACCATTTATATTTTTATGTAACAATTACAAATCAACATAATTTAAAAGATTTGGTAAACGCAAAATGTCAAAGTTACATAAAATAAATAAACGTAGCTATTATCTTTCTTTTTATCATCATTTATCAACTACTAAATTTTTCAACTCCAAGAAGTGATTTACATTTTTAAGTAATGATGTGATTTATATTATTCAATTCAACAATACTGAATACCCTGACCTTCATTACATAATAATATGTGAAAATGTACTTTTCAATTCTCTTTATATTTTAGTTTTCATAAATAGTATGAAAGAAGAAGTGCTACAAAAGGGAACAGGCTTTCCAAAAAAACTCTACAGAAAAAAAATGGTAACATCTAAGGGGGGGGGGGAGAAGAGGTGCCTCCATGTAACTTTCTTATTACAAATACCTGTCAAATGCAAAACTACCACCAACTGGACTAAAAAAGAGGGATATAATGCAGCAGAAACACTTATACACTGAAGTCCACCAAAAGCTCCCCAAATAAAAACCCTTGCTGTGTTGCCTATTGTCGCTGCCATATGGGCCTGCAGGACTCCCCAAAGACAAGAATGGAGTCTTTCAAAAGCACTGATTACATCCCTGTTTTAGGCCTACCTCAGACAGACCAAAGATTCGCTTAATCAATTAGCCGAGGTTCCTGCTCACCCAAGAAAGAGAGCATTCTACCCAGAGAGGCTGGGGGCATGGACAAAGCTATCTATTGCAGTGGAGGGGCCTCTCTTGTGCACTGCACACTGGCCATTGTTCTTTTCTGGAAGAGTCACATTCATCAATGTTGAGAGCCTGCATGTCTGTAATACATTGTTGGCTGTTCATCAGTGATTTATTACAGAGCACAACACAGATTTGACATGAAACAAGTTGCTAGTTTGGAAGCTGCTGATGAAGGCGGAAAGAGAAGCACGGTTGGGAGCTCTGAAGGGCACTAGTGCAGAATCAGTTCAGCAACTTCATCATAGCTTACATTGGTGCTCGCGGTTAAGCCACAGACATCTGTGCTGCCCTGGAAGACCAACTGCACTACTAATAGCAGGGAAATTAGAAAGCAAATGATGAGGATCAATAATTCTTTCAAAAGAAAGGGAAAGGAAGATGGGGGGTATAATCAATTTTAAGTCTTCATTGTTTTTCAAAACACTTTAAGGTTCTTGTTCACACAATATATTTTAAAATTCCGTAATTGGAAGAAAATCGTTTCATCCAATGAATTACTAGGTGACATTATTATAAATGTGCCTATAAAATGAAAAATAAATGTATTGTTGCTATATTATTTGAATATCCACTGTGTAACAGATACCCAGAGACATCAGTGCCTGGGTTTAAAGTAAACATTTATCTCAGGAAAATACTCTGTCCTTCGGCAGCATTAGTCACTGCCATGAGACATTTGATCAAGAAAGCTTCAGTTGGACAGAACATAGTTGTTGTGTTGCGGTAGCTGTTATAATTCTGAACATGAGTTCTTTGAAGCAAATATCATTTATAGAAAAACTAACTGCATCTGGATACAACAACTGATGTGCTTCGGGTGACCCATTCGGCAACCAGAGTGAGTTCTACAGGAACAGGGATGTCATTGTTTAGTCACACTTTTAGAAGCAGTAGTCAAATTCTCAGAGATGGAAGACTGGACGTTTATTTAATCTGGTTAATAAAAATAATTATTCATCTCCAGTCATGTATCTTCAACCATTGAAGACGTCAAACCTTCAGAGACCCAGGACTATGAGAAACAGCTGCTTTTGGCCAGTTATGTCCTGAGCTGTCAAGACTCATAATACTCAAGCAGTCCCTTCTCCCATTATAAAAGCAAAAGTGGTTCAAAAAGGTATGCTGTTCATGTCATGAGTTTTAAGATAATATTTAAAACAAGAATATGCCCAAGAAGGATCATATTCTTCATCTTAGTTTCTGCAACTGTAAAACATTTTTTAAGATTAATGTATCATGTATACAGTGTTCTGCAAGCATGTATGCTTGAAAAGAGCACTAGATTTTAATATAGATGGTTGTGAGCCACCACATGGTTGCTGAGAACTGAACTCAGGGCCTCTGGAAGAGCAGGCAGCTCTCTTAACCCCTGAGCCATCTCTCCAGCTGGACAACACAGGTGCTAGAGGTGCCCAATCAACATTACCCTCTGTTAGAAATATAAATTTTAGAGAATAAAGTTGTTGAGGCTGTTAAGATGCCTTCTTGGTTAATTTGTTACATGTTCTTCACCTTGTTGAACAAAAGAAAACTGTTGGGAGGAGGGCACGGGCGAGGAAAAACAGGAAGGGCATTAAGGTATAGGTAAGATGTATCTTTAGTGCTGACGGCGAAGATGACGGCACACAGAAACACAGAAAAGCACCTTTAGTTTAGCATCCCATGCGAGTGGAGCAGTAAAGGTTGGAAGTGGCAACACAGCTTGCCATTAGCTCCCACCCACAAGGTATGTGTGCATCTACGTGAATCCACACTCCCCCACACTCCTTACTGCTTGCCACCGACTCAGAGTCTGTTGTTCAATCAGCATTATCAAGGTGATCAGCAACCCGCCTTCCCGGCCACACACCCTGTCTAGATCAGCAATTCCAAAACTTGGCTGGGCAGCAGTATCACCTGGGACCACTTACACTTTTCAAAGTTCAGGCCACGCCTCAGCGCAACTAATTCCTAGACTCACCGCATCAGTATTCTCAGAAGCTACCTCCCTACCAGGTGGTGCCAGCGCACAGACAGTCTGGGATCCATAAGCACAGCCAAGGCAATCTAGCCTGGCAACATGTTCAGAAGTCAAGACTTAAGAAGCTGCTAGCGTTCCTGTCTGTCGCAAAGTATTGGCAGTTGTTATGTACTTGATATGTTCGTCAGCTGATACTGTAAAACTTGAAAAACATGAAATTTACTTAGCATCTTAATTGAACAAGACAGATTCGAAAAAGAATTTGTTTGTTACACTTGTGGACTTTTGAAGGCACTGTGGATTTTTAAGAAAACATTTTTAATGGACTATCACTGTATTTTTATAATATTGTTTAGATGTATATATTTTGAATAAAATTCAAAACCTTAATATTCCATTCATTTTCAAGGAAATATCTCACAATTTCACACACCTAATAAGAAAATATTAGAGCAAGAGTTAAAAATTAAATGGTGTGTCACTAATGGGTCATCAGTTAGGAATGAACTGAAAGACAAACAAACTACCAAGTTTTGACTTGGATTCATCAAACTCATATTAATATAAATTAACAATGCATAGTAAAATACATTTATGGTACTTTAAATTTAATAAACAAAGGTTCAAACGGCTGTTTTATTTTATAACTCATTTCCAAACATCAATACAGTGCACTAAAAGTGATTTTTCTACTTTTCCTGTGTATGTTTTGTCTCTTTCCATTTATATTATAAACCAAAGGAAAATAATCAAAAGATAAACTAGCCAGTGGAAGACTAGAAAGTCTAGAAATTCCGATTATCACCTGCACTCCATTCTACGTGTTAGATCCAACATCTGTTCATCAAATTCTGGGATGGAGAAGTCTCTACGCAATAGTATTATGTATCTCTGTGTTTAGGGACACATGTGTGGATGTCAAAAAACAACTTAGATTGTCATCCACGGCACCTTCCCTGTTTCATTTGAGACAAGATATCTTATCTGCCTAGAATACTGCATAGATGCCAGGCTAGTTGGCCCATGACTTCCAGGGATCTGCCTGTCTCTGCCTGCCAACTTACCATGCCTGGTATTGCAGGTCACCATACCTAGTTGGTTTTTATGTGAATTCTGGGGATTTGAATTCAGGTCCTTTCTCTAGCAAGGCAAGTACCTTCCTAACTGAGTCATTTCCCCAGCCCTGAAGTTCTTTTTATCTTTATTTATGACCATTTAATTTTTTTGAAAAATAATGAAATGAGAGACAGAGAGACAATTTATATCAGTAATTATGTATTTTTGAAGGTGTATAACACAATTTTCTAGACCTTGAGGCCATTCTAATGGTGGGAATCTTTCACTGCAAACAAACAAACAATGCCACAATCATGTGACTGGGCCCTTCGAAGAACAGACTGTGGTTAAACAGTAGTAATAGCTGAAATACTAGTAAGCAGCTAATTCTTTGCATTTCAATATCCAGTAGCAATGCCTGAAAATATATAGCAGGAAAGTATACCTCAGGGATGGAAATATTCTTAGCAGGCATAAAGCCTTAGGCTCCAACACCAAGAACAAAAGTTAAAAAAGAAAAAAAAAAAGATCTTATATTCAAAGCTGATAATAGACAATGCGCTTTCAGATAATACATAAATGTCAATGAAAGCATAGATTTTTGGCTATCTAATTGTCCCCTTAAAACATCGTCTAAAAATAGAATGGAATGGAAGCAAATTTAAGAATGTGTCACTGTGATGGGTTAGCAGCTAACATTTAGACAGTGAGGTAAGCATAGATAAAAACCATAAGCTTTATTATGAAATGGCTTTCAAGCATCACCACAGATATGTTAGGGTGCCTTGTCTCTGCACATGATGTGAACCCCTGCATCTCATTTCTTCAAACAGGGGTGAAAAGGCTTAAGGGCTGAGGAAGTTTGGCTATTCACCCTGGGAATGGTTATTAAGACATATGATTTGTGCATCCAAGAAAAATACTTAAACCAGAAAACACGGTCACTGGAGAGTCAACAAGACAACAAAAATAGCCATTATTCTGATACCTAATCAAAATCAACA
The DNA here is from genome assembly GCF_950005125.1 of Chionomys nivalis. NCBI lineage: Eukaryota > Metazoa > Chordata > Mammalia > Rodentia > Cricetidae > Chionomys > Chionomys nivalis. The sequence continues at coordinate 25,085,373 of NC_080088.1, forward strand.
GATTAACAAGTTGCATAATTAATATTTAATTTGACTTAGCAGAGAGCTTCTTAATGTATTTGGTATTATAATAGAAAATAATAAACATTTTAATTATCAAATAGAAAGATAAATACATAGATACACAGTTAGACAACATATTGATTAGTTGATTCATGGACTATAACAATATTTTGAATATTTCAGAATCTGTGTGGAGGCCTAAGAATGTAAAATCTTGAAATTTTTACATAATAAATAAGATTAAAAACATATTTTAATGAAAATTAACATTGCCCAATTCAGTAAATGTTTCTATCAATTCATACAGTGACATTTTAAAGTTAAATGTTGTTAAGCCCTTGTAAATAAATTCTACACTTAGCTACCAAAACACTAGTTTCTAGTAAAATATATATCCCATTTCTTTAATGTTTTTCTACATAATTCCTCTGCAAAATGACAATGGGTGACTCCTTCTGCGTATATATTCAATCAAGAGTTTTGAGTGCTAAATTGTTATCAAAATGATTTTAACAGTAACTTTAAAAGAAAAATATTATTTAGGTTAATTACAAAATACTCTTACCATTTTTTTGATTTTAAAAAGTGCAAGATTTTTTTTCCTCCAAAGTAAATATTATTTTCTAGAACAGAATGGAAAACAAATGACTTTGTAAGACTAATTTCATAAAGGGTATGAGCCGTAGCAATCCAAAAGGGGAAATGAGTGTAGCTCTTTTCTCCATCTCTGCCTCCTTCTCATTACCCATCCATCCCGATATTAACAGCCTCACTACTGAGACAGAAATTGCTTGCTCGCTTAGTGTAAGGATCTTCTTTAGATAAGTGGCAATTTGCATCTGCATGAGCAATGTATGCCAGTGGCTCATCTGGCCCAGTGCAGTATGCAATTTGGCACACAATGTCATGCTGACCCAAAGTAAGGAGGCTATACTGCTCGCATAAGATGGATAATGGGGAGGGGAAATACCACAGTCAGTTCTCACAGTCCACAATTTCATTACGCTTTGACAACCATGCGTACGGCAGACATCACACCTGCAAATGTTAGAAAGTTAATTAACCAATAAAACATCACAACGGCCTATCATTCAGCCAACGAAATGTAATGTGATGTTCATCAGATGAGAGACCGCAGGATTTATGCAAGTCTTCAATATTTACCAAAAAAGAAAGATTTAATAATGGATGTGGGTAGGTCTTAAAGAGGTGTCACTTAAAATTTTATATATATATATTAGAAACAAGTAAAATATTAAAACTTACTACTAATTATAGATAGTTTCTGATATCCAGCAGGGGGTTTAAAATAAAGCCATTTATTTTAAAATGTTCTTTTAAATTGTCAGAAAGCTTTTAAAATTATTTTTGACTAAAGTCAAGAGGGAAATTTGACTACAATGGGAATCATGTGTCATTCCCCAACAGGAGAGATTTACATCTGAGACAAGCGGGGCCTGACAGGCATCAATTGGCTCCTGTCTTTAGATATTTAGAAGACACATTAGTCCTCTGTTCTTGACAGAACACGGTGTTCCAGAGGTAGATTAGACCCCATAAAATGTCTACACTAATCACTTTGGTGATTGCCCATCTCTCCATTATAGTGGCCACTTTTTCCATTGTTTTCTTTCTGTCTTCTAGTACCAAGGGGGAAGGAAAAATGGTTGGGGAAATGCATATGTCTTTCATGGTTCTTTCTAGAAAAGGCGTTTAATTTTCCTATAAAATTCCTTTCAAAAAAAATCGTCCATTGCTTCATGGTGGACTCAAGGTCCACCTTATGGTCCATGATCCTTTATGACTGCCAGTACACTCACGTCGTCACTAAAGACAATGATCTATGACACTCAGTATTTTGCTATCATTTATACTTTCCATAGCTATGGCAGGAGTAAAATATTTCTTAGTTTCTATGGAATAATTATTGGGTGTATTATAAGAAAACCAAAATAAGTGAAACAAAAGATAGTCTTATATTTTTGACACATCACGAAGGCATTAAATTATAAATTTAATCTGCAAGCAATTGACAAATTAAGATTTGTTTTTCCCCAAAGGAATTTCTAATCCACCTTACTCACTTAATACAGAAAAAGCTGTTTTTACACTTCTAGACATTAGGTAACAGAGGTTGTTAAAAAATTTAAACTGACTTATTTTTCATCATCTTCTGTTGGTTTCAAAGCCCAAAGAATTACTTTAAGTATAGTCTAAACTGTAAATCCTTACATATGTAACATAGTATTTTATGAGGTCTTATCATATTACTTTCCAACTAAAAGTACAGCATTAGATGCACACACACACACACACACACACACAAAGGGGAGGTAGATATGTATTTCCACTCATAGCCAAAGAATTACTGTGCTACTGGAAGATGGAGAATCAACAGTGTTGCCTCTTTTGCTCTAGTTGCCACATATCCAAGAATATATGATCCACACAAATTGGACTTGAAGGATCAAGGAAAAAATGTAAACAAATTTGGGTTGAGAGGGAAGGTTGGGTGGAGCTGGGGAAAGGCATAAATATGATCAAAACATATAAAAAATTCTCAAAGAACTAATTAAAAACTTGAAAACAAAACAAAAAATGGTGTCAAATACTTTCCGAAGAATCAGCGACAGTGATTTCAAAGGAAAACTAAAACATAAGACTTCATATATTTGCCAAAATGACAATTAACATTAGTCATTCAAAGAGATGCATTCCTTAGGGTAAGTTTTATTCCTTCAAGAGCCACATACACTATATACAATAAATATTTTATTGTAGAAATAGAAAACACTGTGCTAAATAGAAAATGCTACAATCAAATACTCTCCCCATGTTCAGTTCGTTTTGCTCATGTAAGTTCTCATCTGCAACATCCCCTTCCCTGCCCGCCAGCATAACCTCAGAGACGTAGTTCACAGAATATGTGCAAGGAGGTAAATCTGATGCGATACTTGTTTTCATCTCCATTTATTAAAAAAATAAAATGAACAAATACAGAAGGCTGAGGCTATACAAAAGAAGTTTGTAGAAGTTTTGAAGCTATACAAAAGAAGCTCAGAAGTGTGTCGTACAGGGGACGTTTTAATAAAGCTTACATACTTTAGAGACCTGCATGGAGGAAGCCACTCTATCACATGGATTTAGGTGAATTAAATAACCATCCTGAAGTATTTTAGTAACAAACAAAATAGGAACAATGAGTTTTCTTGCCTCAGAGCATTGCTATTGGAAATGATGCCGTGAATCCATATGACACATTTATAACTGAACTAGACAGAATAGCCAATAATGTTAAATAATATATTTATTTGTTGTGTGGACACACACACAACACATATACACTATCAAAGATATGAGAACCTTTAGTAGTTTCACGGTCACTTATTGGAAATTTATACATGCTGATACCATTAATTAAACTGCACTTATAATCTGTTTGACAAACCTCTATGTACAGTGGCACTGATCCATAGTAAATATTCACGACATCCAGGGCATCAAAAGGCTGATTGCCCTGAGACCAAATTTCAATGCTTCCCTTTGGCAATTAACAATAACCCTTGAAAAGTTAGGGAAGAAAAAAAATGCTACAAAGTATCGACATTTCATTCTCTGTTCAAATTAAATTCATGCCCATTAAACTGGAACTAGATAACTTCCAAAGTAGCTCAGAACATGTATACTTAGCACATGTTGTGCCCCACTAAGAACAACCACAGTTATCAAAATAACTCAAGCCCTACCAGGCTGTATGTGTCCACAGCCACAGGAATACTCTGATCTATCAATTACACATAACCTGTTTGCCTCAATAAGAATCATACAAAATAAGGGAACAAAGGAAATGACAGAAGAATTCCATCTTCCTATGCGTGGCTAATTTTATTTATTCAACAATTCCTTCTCCAATTATTAAACTGATAAAATGAACTCACCCACCTTATACCTTAAATCTGCTTTCAAAGAAACAAAATCCATTTTTTTTCAGCTGGAATATCATGGTGCAAAGAATAAAGCCACATTTATTTGTCCATATGTCATACAGGTGAGCATATGTCATACAGATGAGCATATCTGTAATACAGTCACATTCACATGTAGAAATTCACATGTAGTATTCTCTATGGGAAATGCGCTTTAATATTAACAGCAGTTTGGGGGCGAGTTTTATTCATTATTTCTCATAGAAAGCACATCCCACTACTGCAACCAGTCAATACACAAGCAGCAAATGGTGGATGAAGAACTATGCATATCCAGCATGGTCTATGCGTATCTAGCATGGGTCTCCGTGTACCCAGCGTGGGTCTATGTGTACCCAGCATGATTCTATGTGTATCTAGTGGGGGGGTCTATGCGTATCCAGCATAGGTCTATGCGTATCCAATGTGGGTCTATGCGTATCCAGCGTGGGTCTATGTGTATCTAGTGTGGGGGTCTATGTGTATCCACCATGGGTCTACATGTATCCAAATGACTTCAAGGCATGTGCTTCAGCACTGTAATGTGCTGGGTTCTGCTACTGACTACAAGGCTGACAAGTCTAAAGCTAGCTATAAAGGTGAAACCATTTCCCTACAGAGTTCAACACGATTCTGATAAAGACATGGTAATTTTTATAAATGTGAATACATTCACAAGCAGTGTGTGTGTGTGTGTGTGTGTGTGTGTGTGTAAAGAGAGAGAGACAGAGAGAGACACAGAGAGAGAGGGGCAGAGAGAGAGAGAGAGAGGCAGAGAGAGAGGCAGAGAGACAGAGAGGCACAGAGACAGAGGGAGAGGGAGAACCAATGAGAATATTCTTGTACCAGAATTTTAAGACCCTCTTTGCTGTGGCTTTTTTTCTGCCATTCATTAGGAGAAAACCAGCTGTCCAACATCCTTCATAAAATAGCGCCTAATTCACATGGCATCGCTTATCCCAAAGTCTTCTCCACCATCTTCCTAAGAAAGCATATGCCACAGCTGCATTTCAAGCAGGCTCACGGAGCGCCTCATCTGTGAGCCATCTCAGTGGACAACTAACATTTTGAAGTGCACACAAAATGTGAGCACGAGTGTCTTCCTGTTAATTAAAACCATCCTGACAGCCAGTGGCGTGGCCTTTACGACGCGGCCCCTCACTGTTTGCGCAGTTGAGTCAACACATCTGCACCTGTAGACAGGCTCAGGACAAATCAAATGTGAAAACTGAAGAGATTCGTGAAAAACGGGTTTGGATTCCTTTTCCTAAGATAAGCAATGCATATGTGTACTTCCTGTCCAATCCTTGGAACATCGCGAGTCGAACAAAGGAACGTTAGACTTTCTGAAAGCTTAAGGCAGCTGTTCTCCAGGGTTAGCTGTTAAGGACCTTTGGCACCCTAAAAAGTTATTCAGGTTCCCAGGGTGATTTCATTTATGGCAACTGGATCTAATAGCCAGTGCTATTAGACACAGAAACCAAGAAAAATTAAAATATTTATTCATTTATTCTAAAATAAAAGTAACATCATGACATACTAACAAAATATTTCTTGCAAAATAGCTGCTTCTCAGAGCAAATACATTTAGTGTAAAAAGTGGCATTGGATTACAATTTCTGCAGATTTTTTAATTTATGGCTGGATAAAGTTTGGGTCTACTACCCACTTACATTCCTACTGTTACTTTTGCTGTAATGCAAGGATATTAACCTTCACAAAGACACCTGGTTGAGAAAGGAGCAAGAATTTTTAAAGTCCTTTCAAATACTTTGGATATTCTCCTTTCATAACACACCAACACTCAATGCAAGCATTAAAATTTGGTGGTAGTATAGAACCTAAAATAACATGATTGATTTCATCTATTTATCTATCTATCTACCTATCTACCTATCATGTATCTATCAATCATCTATCATCTATCTATTAATCATCTATCATCTGTCTATTTAGTCATCTATCAATCTATCAATCTATCATCTATCTATCATCTATCTATCCATCTATTATCTATCTACCTATCATTTACCTATCACCTACCTATCTATCTATCTCTCTATATATATATCTGTTTATCTATCTGTCTGTCTGTCTATCATTTATCTCTCTGTGATCTGTTGTGTTTCAGTCCAGTGCTCCCTCCTCTCTTTGTGACTGTGCTAAAAGTATCTCTCTACACCTCATTTGGAAAATTATCTCTGCAAAACACTGTTCTCTAAAAAGAACATCCAGGATCAACATCAGCTGAACAGAGCAGAAGGGAAGTCCTTAAAAGTACACAGTCCTCCAGAAAGATTCAAGACCCTGTCTCATTCTTATCAGCATCCAACAAAAGCAGCAACGTACCCATCACTGAGATGCAACCTTGCAAACTTGACTTGGAGGCCAAGTTGGACTGGAGGCTCCATTTGTTCTCTTAGCTTAGTGACCTTTGACAGGAACAAATGACTGTATGGGGTAGTCCTGGATACAATGACAATACATATGTATTAGGAAGGAGCAAAGTAGCAATCCACACTTGGGAGCCATTACCACTGTAATTCATGTAGTTGTCCTACTTTTATTTCAATACTCCATGTCTGGACTATATTCAGAACAAGCTGACAATTAAAAATCCATGTCAATAGACAAATAAGACCAGGTCCCCAAAGAGTATTTTGTTTATTTCATAGCTCAGAGTTTACTAAAAGAAAGGGAAGGGAAACTCTTAAAGGAATCTATTTTAAGACCTAATATTTAAGAGTGATTTATTATTATTATTTTATCTTCTCATTTCTAATAACGTTTTGAGAGCTTCCACACTGGGTTCTGATCATATGCACCTGTCCCTCATAACTTCTCACAGGTACACCACCTAGTCCCTCCCTACCTGATTTTAGGTCCTCATTTCTTTAAATCTATCAAGTCCTGAAATGAATTTTTTAAAGAAAAACTACATAAAATTAAAAATAGAGGCAAAAAAATCAAGCATTTGGATTTTGTTTATAACAGAATGTCGCTTCATGTTCTACAAAGATAGTATCTTTTAATAGAAGTACAAGAGATGTGCAAACAGCCAAGTGTATAAAAACCTGAAATAGTTAAAATTTTATAACCATGCACTTGCCCAAAATATGAGAGTCTCTAATGTTAACTGCTATGTATTCAGTAAAAATCACAACGATGAAGATATTATAAGTGAATTAATGTTGAAGTAAATTTAGTTCCGATTACATTGATTCTCTGCAATTAGTCCCCCCCACCCACGGCAGTCATTGCCACATTCAGACGGTCTCCTCAGCTTATTTACTTGTACTCACTTACGAGACAAATCCAATTTCCACTAACATAACCTACCATCAAGAAAACTAGCTATTTCCTTGTCGCTGGTGAACAGACAGCACAGACCCCAAATTAAGGAACTGCTGAACCTCAGGGTTTTTCAAAATTATGTGGGAAATACGTAATTTCATAGAGCATAGAGTGTGTCAGCGGTGATTCACATGTGCTGGGAAGTCGCCAATGTCTCTCGGAGAAAACTAAAGTGAATATATTAGAGGCTGGCTAGAAGTACAAAAAGAATCACTGCATGTGGCTACTAATTGTGGCTCTTTTTCTATAACCACTATCTGACCTAACCAGACTCATTCGCTACACACTGTGGGCATGGTGGAGCATGGCTGTAATCCCAGCACGTGGGAGGCTAAGGTAGGAGGAAAATGAGACTGAGGACACACTGGACTATAGAGCAGAGAACAGGGAGGATGTTGTGGAGTAACAAATTGTGTGGCTACCACCCTGGTAGACTACAGACACCACAGGAACTCTTCTACAATTAGTTAACCTTGACATGTGACTAGTCCAACATGCAAGGGACATAGAAGGCTCATGACTGTCACAGTAAAAAGGTCAGGCTTGTCCTCATGCCAAGCACATGAGGCTGAATGGAGCAGTAGACCACACTGCACCCTAAAATGATTCTCGTAGACTTTGTGAGTGGACTTTACATCATCCATGCTGCAAGTTTAAAATATAGTTCATACTTTCAAGCCAGTTTTTAAAGCCTATGGGGATAAATAAATGGAGTATCAGAAAGAAGCTGAACGGGAGAATGTGGTTCATGGTTCTTTAATATGGGTGGATTACGGGGCTCAGTATCTCGGGACCACGGAACTGAGTTTCACAGGAGGATTTTTATTTATCTAGTGTTCACTATCGCCCCATGAGATCCAGTTTCTAGTTTGGTTCACAGTCAGTTTAGATGTACAAAACGCTTTCTTCTCTCAACAAGACAATGTTATTTCCCATCCGTGGCAGGACTATTCAGAGTATCAGAACCATAGTGTCTTACATAGAAACATTTTCAAGCTCACAGGATATATGACATGATAATTTTCATGTTGCTTAAAAAGATGTAAGCACATGGTTCAATAATGAAAACACAGTCCCTGATATTTCTCCTCTTAAGAATCTTGTTGGAGAGTAGTAAACACAAAGACTATTCCTCTGGTGGTAAACGAGAGGATGGATAGATAGATAGATAGATAGATAGATAGATAGATAGATAGATAGATAGATAGACAGACAGACATAGATATCCCTAGATCTTAATATACAAGTATAACCACAGGAAGTTTCTTAAGAATAGTGTAAACCCTTCTCTAACAGCATTCTGAGTAAGTGTTCTGATTACAATTTGATTCCAGAAGCTAAATAATTTATTTGTGGTTGTGGATATTCTGCTATACCAATAAATTAAATAAATTAACCAATAAGTCAATACACCAATACGTTGCTAGTCTCATTCCTTTTCTCGCTGAAATAACACTATACGATTAATGTTTAAAGTAATAATACATCAAGAACAACAAATCTCAATTGAAAGACATTCGGAAAAGACACTTTGTTTTGAAAGTCTACCAAGTATTTAGTTTGGTAAACTGGCTATTGTTTATCATGTATTTTATTATACAACCAGAAGTGCATAAAAGCAAATTTCAATAGATAGCAATGCTTACTGCTAAAGATGCTTGTCAGAAAGTTTTTCTAATAAACTATTAAAACCAATGATGTCACAGTAAAAGAATAAAACTATTGATGCTGAAATCCTATACATTTTAGTTAAAGTCAGACTTCAACAGTGAGATTTCAGAGAAATCATGTATAATAATACTGAGTGTCAAAATACCTCTAATTTTCAATATTAAGAATTCATAGTTTTATTTTAAATGTTAGTTTCAAACAAATGAAGTACAGTGAATTTATATGTCAAAATGAGACCTCCAGTAAATAAGGCAATCCTCTCTCTCTCTCTCTCTGCCTCTCTCTGTCTCCGTGTGTGTGTGTGTGTGTGTGTGTGTGTGTGTTTGACACTCGACATAGTCTATAATATAGAGTCCTTGTTAACACTCCTGCATAGTCTACAATACAGAATTCTTGTTAAATTTAAATTTATAGAAGCTTTATTCTTAGTTAAGGTCATACTTATCTTTTTCACACATGCTATATGAAAACGCAAAGGATTTTGTGTTCTTCTTTCAGTTTCTTTATTTAACTTTTTATTCTCCCATAAAAGCTACTTCATATCTACCCACTCACCTAATGCCTGGCAGCTTAGGGGAAGCCTAAAGAAACATGAAAATCATTTACTTTGTTCAATACTACTAAGAACAAACACCGATCTGACTCTTCAAGCGATCAACAATAACATGAAATATTTTAACTTGGAGGGAATTGGTAAAAAAAATCAAACATCAGAAATAAAAATATTATAATTAAAGATAAATGGGAGAATACACAAAATGACAAGCAAACCAAATGTTCTTTTTTATAAATGCCACCTCCAAAACAACTGACAAACTTCTTTGCAAATGTTTGCTCACATGCTATGGAAACATACAGCCATTGCTCTGAGTACAAATTTTCCCCATTTTGGCAAAGATTGCTGTTTTACATGGTATTATATAACTAAACTATGTGTAAGCAAAGTTAAATAGTGCTGTGGCAGAGCTGGGTTTCCCAGAATGCAATCTCCCAACCGGCTGAATCAGCTCTAGCTGGGAATCACCAGGAATGTGAATTGGCTCCATTTCAGACCAGCTCATTCAAAAGTCTTGGAGATGGAAAGCAGGTATCCAGGTGACAAACCCTGCAGGGGCACTGGATACACACCTAAGATTGAAAATTACAGTTGAAGAATTTAAAAAAAAAAACATGCACTGAGGGTAATCACACTCCAAGAGAGGTCGATAAAAGACTTCATTCAGTTTGTCACAAAACATCAGGCCAACTATTCCAACTATGCTTACATCAAAGAAATGGTTTACAATATGGTAAGAGAGGCAATGAGGAGGAAACAAAAACATAAGGGTGGAAATATATCTCCACCTCTCTGTGGGAAGGTCCAAACCCTACGTATAGACAGTAACTGTTGAAATCATCTCAGCAGTTCTGAAATTTACTTTCTTTTTATTTGTTCATTTTTTGACTGAATTGATATATGAGGGCCTGAGTCACAAAACTAAGTAAAATGGAGTGATTAACTGCAAACCTCATCACTCCTTGGTAAACCCTGCTCTACTACCCCTTTTCTCCTGTCCATTCACAGGTTCCTTGTGATCGGCCAGAGGAAGACAGGCGCTGCATTAGCAATGTGGGCTGTGCGATGCTTAGACAGTGGAGATGGTAATCATGCCCAGTGTGCTGCTAGAACCTGCTGATCGCCAGCTCACTCTCGTGAGCAAGGGTGTCATGCACCAGTAACCTGACCTTTAACCTGAGCTTGCCTTTAGGGACTTCGGAGATGGACTAAATCAACAAATATGGTCGTCGCAACTGGAGATCCTGTCAAAATTTGTACAGTTCACCCAGGGAATAATTGGAATCTGAAATGAACTGTGAACTGTTGAAACTATCTTCAATACACTATAATACAGTTTATTTCTTCTTTGTATTCAGACGTAAGGATGCAAGAACATTAAATGACTCATCAGATCGAAAGAGATTCTGCTATTTTGATTTCAGTATTTGTCTAATGAGTGCTTCTTAATGGGAAATATCATCAAAAATAAAATAGAAACTTAAAAGTGAATTTAAAAAAATCTTGATGATATAAATTAATAACTTACCACAGAAACATAATTTTGGAGAATATGGAACACAGAGATAAGACTTCAACGGGAAATGTTTCATAGAAGAGCCTAATCTTTGTGTTATCATTAAAAACAACTAAATCAAAGCAAGGATTTTTAATTCATATAACTTGAATCTACATATGGGTGTGTATATGTTTTTATTCTCCCATTATGCCTCTGCCAGAAGGTGCTTTTTGTATTAGACAGAAAAACACAACGGTTCTTCACATCAATGTATGCTTTAAATTATACTAATAAGCACCAACATATCAGCTGTGAGGTGAGGCTCCATTGCAAAAGACTGCTTCAGTTTACAGAAAATACCAGCTGTCTCCACTCTGTAAAGACGGATTACCACCTGCCCTGTTATCTTCCATACACAATACAAGGCACGTTGGCCATTTTACCCGGGATAACTATCCCCATATGTTCTTTAATTTGAGACTGCATTCAGCCTACCATTAAATATTCGAAGAGGATCACTGTAAATATGAGATTTGCATTGGAGGGATGGTGCTCAAACAGAGTCTAAGTCCCCATTTCATTAAATCTCCTTCCTTGTCCTCAAAACATTGTGCAAGCTAGACTTGTGACAGTATCGCCAAGTTTAGCTAAATGTCTGTGTGACTGTCCAAATATAAAACTGGTTTCATTTTTTGAGTAGGGGGACTTAGGTAATAAATCAGATGGGAAAGTGCTTATCCAACAGTCCTGAGAAGCTGGGTTCAGGTTCCCAGAATTTCAAGTTCAATGAATTCTAAAATATTAGTTTTCAAAATTATCACACACATAATTTTCAGTAAAAAGAAATGAATCATCAGATGCCAAAAGCGATGAATGTTATCTGCAGTTTAAAGGACAAAAATTTGGAATGGTTTATGAGCCAAAGAAATGGTTAGTATAGGCTTTTGGTTCTTTTACATCCAATTTTCTCTAAACCACTTTGTAAAATGTGCATTACTGTATGCAGAGAAGAATGAATAGATTATAAAAGACAGGTCTCCCATGATAGCTGAAAAGTGACTGTTATTTGAAAAATAAAATATACATTTAAAATGCTATGCCATTTACTAAAAATATTTGAAAAACTAATGCTGGGTTTGTATAAGTGTGTATTTTTACAATAGAGTAACACAGAAAATAATACGCATCATTTTCAAATGCATTTGTGTCTTCGGCTAGCCTAATAACCAATAGTACACGAAATACATAATTAAATATTGCATTTGAAGAGTGGAGCTGATAGCTGAAATTGATAGCTCAATTGATAAAGTTCTTACCAAACAAGCATGAGGACCTGAGTTCAGATTCCTAGAATCCAGCTAACAGAAGGAACAGAGTGATGAACTCCTGTTCACAGAGCTGGGGAAGTGTCTGTGGGAGAATCTCCAGGCCTAGCTGGCCAGTCAGTGTATCCCAGTTGGCATGCTCCAAATTCAGTGCAAGACATCATCCCACAATCAACCGAAGAGTGATGAAGAAATTGAACTTTGACATCTGGCCTCTAGTCCTAGCCATAAGTATAGCATACACATGCATGAACACACAATATACAACATACAAAAAGTGACTGATTAATCATTGAAATTCTGACAGTTTACACATCTTAAATAAAACTCAAACCCAGAGCTAGGAATGTGGCTCAGTAGTAGATGGTCTCTCTCTCTCTTCCTCTTTCCCCACAAAAAAAATCTGAAACATACTGTCTTAGATTAGCTAAAATGATAAAAAAAATAAATTAATACATGATCTCTTCATTGTAAGTAATCATAAATTCTTGTCTACTTAGAGAAAAATGATACATTGGTACTAAGGATGTATTTTGTTGGACTCATATATTCTAGTCCATCATACTTAACCATTCTAGTTCTTTACAGCTTGTGTAATATTAGAGTGCCTGAGGAAACTTAGAAATAAAAGGAATAGGGAGGAGGGAGCAGAGATTAAAAGAACACAGGACAAAAGCTTTCTTGATTTACAAAACTTTTCTTAAAGAGAAGCAGAAAGGCATTGTGAGGGCAGAAACAGAGCCCTTTGATAAGTGCAGAAGAGAAGTGCCTGTGTAGAGTGTCAGATTACCTGAGGCTAAAGAGCAAGAAAACTTAACTGCCCCAGGCCTCGATTTCTGTGGCAAGAACAATTCATTCATTGAACACTAAAATTCCATATTCAAAGTATGGGAACGTGGTATAACTTTCATCTTATCTGAACGCAAGCCAGTACCAAATCAAAACAGACAAATAGCAACACGAAAATGGAATATCCATATGGCTATATTTTTAAATATATAGTCTTTCTTTATTCCTCTTACTCCTTTTATAAATCATGAAATACTTAAAGATAATAAGCCAGGAATATATATGTATGTGGCAATTTCAAAAATAACTGCATATTACATTTTAAATCTACTTTCAAAACTACAAAAGGTACTAACTGAATCACACCAAAGACTTGGACAACCAGAAGCTGTATAGTTAACATAAACACCCTACACATCCAACATTCTTTCTGGCTTCCATTTGCCCCAGGTTTAAGTATTCTTCTGACACTATTCCAAATTGCAATATATGGCTGGAAGAATCAATAGAATGAATCTATGTCTTGATGTGGCATAGAATGGCTGGGTTTTCAACATTAGCCTTAAGAAGAGCAGCAATGGCTTACCATGACTGCATTTGGTGTTACATATCTAAATGTAACTTTAAAAAATGGTAAAATTGCACAATCAACCCATGTGCATGGAGAAAGCATGTGTTAAAGTGTGTGGTAGAGAAAACACTACAATGTTATCATAAACGTCATCTTAAGCATCTGCTCCAGATGCAGCTATTTTCTTTCCAACAATCAGCCCAGAGAATGTGCAAATGTATGTACGGTTTCCATGTACCACGATAGGATATTTGACTAAGACAAACAAACAAAAGAAATGCAAACAAAAAAAAGTAGAAAGCGCAGGTTTTGGAAAATGCAGGTCCCATGAGATCATCATCTCATGGTGAATAAATAAAAAGATCGTTTGTTTGGCAAGGTCAAAATTATTCTCTGAACCTTGGGCTTCTGGGAGCAGACTCTGAAATTATAAAATTGTCTGTGGCTTAAAGTTAAGGCTTCAAATAACAACATACACCTGGACTTTCTAAATGATATTGAAGGTGCAGAAAATACAGCAAAATATAGCAAGACAAAAAGAAAAACTAGAGCCAGGTGTTTCTCATTTAATTTCAACCTCTTTCTACCAAAGTTCAAAGATGTTCATATTCTATTTCTATTAAATTTAACCTCATAATCCTTGTAGCTATTACCAACTGAATCCACAATGAAATACATATATCAAATTATCACTGGGTTCTCCTGTGGTATAACATATGTCCCATATTCCATGCACTGGCTACTTATTTTTCTCCTGCTATAGTATTTAAATTATGACAATTTTTAAAATTTCAGTGACACTTACTGGTATAGAAGTCATCATTAGAATTTGTCTATGATATATACTGTAATTTACATATTGGAAAAATAATGTGGAAAATCAAAAACATTGAAATCATCCTTTTTATATATTAATCTCTTAAAATGTAAAAATTTGGAACTAAATAACAAGCAGCATTACTTATCTAACCTCATCATATATACCTCTCATCTCAAAATATAGTATTAACAGATAATTAATAATATCCAATAAAACTGCAAAAAAAACCTATAACAAATTATTAGAGCCTCAAATCTAGTTAAATTCTGTGATCTTAGGTTCTCATCAAAAATGGTGGAAACAACTGTACAAGGCTATCTGTGGACTTTCCACAAATAATTTTATTATATATTTACCAGGAGAAAAGGGTGGCCTTAGCAAGGAAGAATCCAATAATAGAGATAATAGAAACCTAAACTTTGAATACTTATCCCCATCAATAATTCTTAGCATTTGAATTTTCAACATAATCTCCCAGTTATGACAAAAACAGGCATATTTCAGAATAACTTCTACAATGTCCAGTGTTAGGAAGTCCAAAGTCATTCTGAATTTTTATGTAAGCCTTGGCATGCATTCAGATAAAGTCTCAGCAACATCATTCCACCGAGGGACACATAGTCCCCTTGCCTTTGAAGATTTAGCTGAGATTCATCTGGACTAACTACAACTCTAATTCAAAAACTCTACACAACTGCAGAGAGATGGCTCAGTGGTTTAGAGCATCCATGCTCTTGCAGAAGTCATAAAAAGATATCAGACTATCAGATAAACTCACTGGTCAGAGATAATTCATTCTGGTGCTGGGTTTTTGTTTTGTTTTGTTTTGTTTTTGTAAGTTGTTGGATAAAATATTGACTCAACGGAGTAAAGCTGAAAGTGAGTTGAGTAAAATCAATGTGTTTGGCTCTAAGAGGAAGCTGACCATGGCACAAGAGCAACTTCATCAATGCAAATAAAGGGAGTGCGGACATAGCCATAGAGAAAGCCAACTGATGCTCACTACTGCTCGTGTCTTTATCTAGTCATGCCGAGCCTAGTCTTTGAAGGATTATCTATTTCAAAACAGAGGGTCTCCACTATTGATTTCCCTTGATACATTCTCCTCAAATCTGTACTTGTAAAAGACCATATCAGACAAAAGAGTTTTTACCCAAACCACTCTGCCCTAACATCACTAAACGCATTCAAAAAGGCAAGTTCATAAAATTTCAAGTCACAGAATGGCTTAAAGGAACAAGGGAAGAAACATGAGTTATACACTATCAATTTACCTCCAACTTCTTGGTCCGTCTCAGATTTTATGAGGGAGGTGTCTGTTTTGAGTATACTAAGCCTACGGTAAGGTGACTTGTCTGCAATGCACAGCTACAGAGGCCACAGCTTCCACTTAAATGCATAATAGACAGGTCTGGAAACAATTACTGCAGCAGCAGAGAAATGTAAGAGTCTCGTGTATGAGAAGGAAGTGCACGTAAGACAACGCTAACATTCTACTGCTTATGTCTGTGATCCAGTGTGGATCAGAAAACCACACAGGAGAACATAAAAGTTAAATATTTACATATATATTGAAAACCCTACTGACTGTCATACCACCAGTTATATTTTACCACTGGAAATAAATCATAAAAAAAATCATGTCTTGGTATAATTTTTGCAAAGGTAACTGTCTCGTGTACAAAATGAATTTGTCTTGAGTTTTATGTTGGTGAGTAAGACTTTGCCAAGGCTAAGACAAATCAGTAATAATGACCAACACAGTACCATAAGAATGGGACATAACAAATGTACACTACCTACACCATGACTATTTAAAGTAAAGACAGTTAACCAATTCACCAACTCATTGAGACCATTATGTAGATTTTATCACGGGAAACCTGCACCTGAGACAAGTATGATCAAAGTTTTGGTTTCTTATGACAATTGCCATGAACTTTCACCTCAAATTCTTCTGCAACTTCAGAAAATTTAAACTGTGTTCTATAAAATGGCTTGACTAAGAACTCATTACACTTAGCCAAATATAAAAGTTATAAATTGATCTGAGGTAGCTTTAATATTCGAAGCTCTTCTCCCAAGGTGTCTGCTTACAAATTCCATAGTGATTTTCCACTTACAGAAACACAATTTCTAAAATCTACGTATTCTCTCCAAGGTGCTAAAAAAGCTTCAAACATCCAAGAATGTACTTAAACAGTTTAATTAGCCCCTTATGTCAGATAAATGAGCAGGGTTTTTTTTTGTAAACACCAAGTGAAATACAGGCCATTTTGAAATAAAAAATCCCCTGTAGTCCCATAAACAACCCAAATGGAATACCTCTGAAATAACATGATTTAGTCTCAAAATAAGACTACCTTTAAAAAATATCACTGTCTAGAAAAGCAACAAACATTTTTTTAAATTAGCTTTTAAGTTACAGAAAACAAATAGGTATATTTACATATAAGGCATAGAATAGACCACTGAAACAAAGATGCTTTTCAGTAGGGAACAGAATTGAGCACAAATCTAAATTTGTCAAAAAGAATGAATGAGAAACACGTGGATGATAAGAAAAGAGTTCTTCTAGGCATCTAGGAAAATCACATACTGAAAAGATCCGCAGCGTTTACAGATTAAAGGCATGTATGTAAGGCCAGTGGCCAAAGAAATCAGAGAGAGACACTAGATTATAATTTAAGCTAAAGTTACTCTCCCAAACAAAACTAACAGTAAAAAGAGGGGGAAAGAAACAGATCATTAAACCTTTTATAACAATAGATGTTCTCAGTCATCACCAAAAATGGCTTAGGCTATTTGTGTGTTAGACCCTTGAGGAACAGGCTTCATACTGCCAAAAGTTACCCCCAACTCACCAGTTTTCCCTGGAAAAAGCACTTCAGTCCCAACCAGGTGGATAACACATTGAAAAAAAAATCGATTAAATAACATAGAATTCTCTCACACACAAAAGTATCATTTTAAAAGGAAAAAAATTATTGAATCGCATAATTTGAAATGAAAAACCTTTTTTCCTCCCACGGCAGCCAGAGCTAATCAAATTAACCCATCCTGCCATTCCCATTGTCATTCCTTTCTACTTATTTTAGTAAAGCTACTCCCTGATTTTCAGGTTTTACGATTGCACAGCTAAGGAGGAGGAGAAGGAGGAGGAGGAGGAGGAGGAGGAGGAGGAGGAGGAGGAGGAGGAGGAGGAGAAGAAGAAGAAGAAGAAGAAGAAGAAGAAGAAGAAGAAGAAGAAGAAGAAGAAGAAGAAGAAGAAGAAGAAGAAGAAGAAGAAGGAGTTCTTTTTTTTTTTTTTTTTTTTTTTTTTTTTGGTTTTTCGAGACAGGGTTTCTCTGTAGCTTTGGTGCCCGTCCTGGAACTAGCTATTTTAGAGCAGGCTGGCCTCGAACTCCCAGAGATCTGCCTGCCTCTGCCTCCCGAGTGCTGGGATTAAAGGCGTGCGCCACCACCGCCCAGCTCGAAGCAAGAGTTCTAAGGGAATCAATGATTATCTTCTAAAAATAACTGTGTCTCTTATCTCTATATTGCCCATTTCTGACCAAACTTCCAAATTACATTCTAAGAGGTGTCTAATTATGCAATTACTAAGCAAGGTAACAATTAGTCTAACGTTCATAATAAAATGAAGCTGTATAGGTTCAGAAACATTATCAGGTTCTCACAAAAGTTCCCACAAACTCAATTCAATTCAAAGAATTAAACTCATAGCACATTCATTCACCACCGTATTTGAGAATTCTTTAACGAAAGGTAAGGTTGAAAGCAGTTAAGATTGCTGTTCCGAAGGAATTGACATAAGTTCCAAAGAGGGAACTCAGCAATAGACAAGCATGTATTATATATGATCCCGTACCTATTTGTGTGTACCTATATATTTGTTGTAAGTCGTTTATTGATAAAATACCAGGAGACTAATTCTGGTCTCTCTCTGCCCCAGGACTAGAGCATCTTCCACAGAATCTGAATTTACCACTGGGCAGAGGCTTATGCTGAATCAAAGAAGGTGTTTTGAATGCTGTGTGCACTGCTGTCCTAAAGCAGCCCTGACCTTCGCAGTCCCAGGAAATCAAGGGACTGTGTGGGTGTGTAACTGGGAAGCAGGTGTGGGACAATGCTGCTTTTAGAGGCCGTTACTGCCCTTTCATACTAGTCTCTAACTCCCCAACACAAGGTTCCTAAGAAACGCAGCCCGGTCTGTAGCCCCCCAGTGTCTTTGCCACCTGGGCACCTGTGCAACCTCAGTATCAATCACAAACTGATTACCAACCTCAGCATCAATCAGAAATTGACTCCCAACCTCGCATCAATCACAAACTGATTCCCAACTTCTGCTCATAGGCAGAGGCAATCCTCAAAATAAGGGACAGAACTTTCTTTGAGGAGTCAATGCCAGCTCATTATAGCTGCCTAAGATTTTCATTATCAGCTATTCTATGTTACACAGCATGTGAATTAACATAAGAGATAACTGAACTCACAACAAAAGCTCAGTACCTAAACTTAGTTTTGTTAGTGAATGATCCCAAAAGGAAACAGAAATTAGACATATTGTAACATTATTTTTGTGCATATAATTTAGGTTTGGATACATTTCAAATATGTATTCATCTATAGAGGCACACATAAAATTTTATGCTCTAGAGAAATGATACCTTAGAATTTTAAAAATTATTTTAAAAACATCAAATTTTAGGACATAGTCATAATCGAACATGGTGACAAAGTAAAATCTAAACAGGGCTATAAAATAATCTGAATTAAATATTAATCAAATGTACAATTATACCTAATCAATTTCATGCTCTGCCATTTTAAAGAATGCCATTTTAAAGTAAACTGAAGGATAAATTATTTATAAGAAAAATAATCTATAATAACATGGAGCTAATTATCTCAGTAATTGCAGTGTTTCGGGGCAAGGTTAGGGGGATGTGGATTCCTTATTCACATTTTCTGCAACCAAAATTTCATGAATAAATCATATGCTCCAACCCAATTTTCCAATACCTAAAGAATGTTTGCCTCTAACGTTGTCAAGAAATTCCAAAAAATTAAAGAGAATTGAAAATGATTCTGTACAAGGTACATAAAAGTATTTCCTTGGTGTGTGTGTGTGCATGCGTGTCTGTGTGTGTGCATGTGTGCATGTCTTTGGGCCTCAGTTAAATATCTGTACAATTAGAAGTACCTCAGTCAGATTAACTTGCTTTCCTACCTACCTCCATTAAGTATGCTCAGTGTCCTACCTTAGACAACGGCTATGATGACACACAACAGCGTCAGTCAGTGGAGCAGGCATCAGTACCAAAGACTACCCCTCTACTTAAGGAAAAGAAAAAAGAATGTGCTAAAAATCAATGAATAGTTTCATTTTTAAATGCTCAGCATATTTGTAAATGTGACAAAGACAGCTTCGTTATTTATATTAAATTGTCTTAGTGATTTAATGTTTTAATTTTACTCTATTAGCGAAAACTCAAATGGAATAAAAAGTATTAGAACAATTATTGAGAAACTGTCATATTTCAGATTTAAACTATGAACTTCAATGAATATTTCCTTGCTTAGTTTAGTTAACGATTTAGGAAAGCTTAGTTATTTAATCAGTGCACATCATTGTATTTCCTTTCTAATACGCATATAGTATGTTTTCAGTATAAATGTAAAACAATTTCATTCTGTTTAAGGTAACATTGAATTTTATAATCTGAAGTAAGTATGGGATTATTGTATTACGTAATGCTGAATAGACTCTCATTAAGTTATTGTTATGTTTTGGATTAAATAGGAAATGGTCCCCATAAGCACACCTCTTAACGTTGCTGGCATTGTTGTGGAGGGTTGTAGAAATTTTAACAGAAGAGGAAGTAGGTAGCTGTGGGGGCCTATTACACCTAGATGATTCCTGTCTCATTTGGGGTGATATAACGTGAGTTGCTTTCCCTAATATGATGGACTGAATCTTCAGAAACTATGAGCCAAATAAATAATTCCTGCCTTGTTACTGTCAACAATTTTGTTCATAAAGACAAGATGGGGCTGTGTCCAGATAAGCCCCTATTAAGTTGAAAATACCACAAATTGGAAATGTGTTTAACTTGTCTGACATATATAACATGATAAGCTTAGCAACGTACTACTATGGCATGATTGCTAAAGTAGGGAAGCTTGCATTGAACCATCAGAAGTTACATATTACATGTACTCTGTAGGTCCACCGAATGGCTTAGACCAGGTGCAATGGCATACACTGGAATCCCCAGTACTTCAGAAGCTAAAGCTTAAGGGTTACAGGTTTGAGGCAGCATAGCAAGACACTCACAAAACAAAAACACAAAGAAAACATCTAGCAGAGCTGTAGAGCCACAAAGAGGACCTCTTATTACAGTTGACCATAAAAAATTATTTCTAAAGAGGAAAATGAGAGGCATAGGCAGAACACACACACACACACACACACACACACACACACACAAATAGCCTGCCAAAACCAGAGTAATGTTTGTACAATTTCTCCTTTCTTTGAGAAACAAATATGTAAATTTTACATGAGCCCCTTTCAAAATAAAGTACACACTGCCTTTCTTTTTTGGTTACAAGGGATCATTTCATAGAATCTTTACTGACAAAGATTTGGGAACAATGAAGCCATTGTGACCACACTAAGGTCTACAAGGTACACATAAATTAAACAGGAATTATGAACAAGTAAAGACTTAACCACAATAAAGGTTACATACTGTGAGAAAGAAATACAGGGCTCTGCCAGGAAGGTTAACCTTGACATGTGTTGGGGGCAGAAATGGAGATTTACAGAAAAGGAATCCTGGAAGAAGCCATGGCTCAGCTCTGAAGCAATAAAGAGTTTCTTCCAGATCAAAGGGACAGGACTGAGGTCTAAGCCACCATGCCAAGATTACTCAGATCCTTGCAAATCGTGTTAAAAAAATTTAAATTTTAAAAGAATTGAGGACTTCTGCATGAACAATCCAGAAGCACAGATAAGTTTTCATCTATAAAAGATCATTGTAGACATCTCAATGAGATGCTAACTACGAAAGCAGCAAAGACAATGAAGTTGGGTGGAAAGTTTCTCAAGCTACTTCAGGAAAACTCAACCAATAATCTGCTCATGAATACGGAGTGATGGAAAATGAAGGTAGAAATCAAGATCAGCTTTCTAGTTTTCAGGGCTGGCTGGCTGGCAATTTATCTCCAAAGTATAAGTGTTATAGAAGAGAGTTAGTGAAGAGGAAAATGGTCATCAGGTGACTGGGAGACGACACCAGTCCCTCCAAATTCAGGTAAGAACAGACATCAAGGTAATGGATGAAAGAACAGGATAGAAAGTCAAGACAAACTGAATCCATGAACCCAAAAAGGTGGGTCTGGTTATTTCAGGTTATTCACAGAGCAAAAGACAGATGTCCTGTAGTAAATCCTCAAGAAACCTGGTCAATTTATCTCTAGATCACAAAATCAGTCAGCAAGGCATGAGACCCACTGTACTTTCTCTGTGTGATCCATCTCCGAAACCAACTTTAAACCTAACCAGTTAACTGCTTAACCTGGCCTATATGCAAGAAGAAGCACCCCTGATAAAGTCATGAAATTATGATAAAGAAAGGATTTAACTAATGAGATCAAATGCTCACAAGTGACAAATTATGCCAATTATAAAATACAATGTGAGAAAACAGAAGTCAAGGCTCTACGGTCCTCATGGCATCAACCATACCAATATAACCGTATCCTTGAATTGTCCATAATGGGATCTTGAATGAGACCCAGATATGGTCTTGAAAATGCTAAAGGAGATGGAGAGATACTGCCATTGTCGATGTTCCTGCCACACCGCATGAGGACCTAAGCTGGGTCACTGTTGTCTACATACATAATGAGACATGTTGGTCCACTTTTAAACCTAGTACTAGGGAGATGGAGGTAGGTAAATCTATGTAATATGTTGCCCACTATCCTTGTTAAATCTGTGAGTTCCTGCTCCCAGTAAGAAATCCTATCTCAAAAATAGATAAAAATGAAAACAACTAGAATGGAGAGTTCCTGAAGAACACCAGAGAAGGCTGACTCTGGCCTCCACAAGCATATACAGATGCAGAGCTGGCATCCACACCCATACATACACCACGCACACACAGAGACACACAGACACACACACACACACACACACCCTGCTGATGGACCAGAAGCAAACTTTCCAGAAGTCTGGAAACAGACCATTCTCAAGACAACAGAATCATGAAAAGCTACCAGAAACACCAACCTGCATTTTACAAGGACTCGGCCCCTCGCCCTGTTGCCCAGAGTGTTCTCTGAGAAGACAACAGCTGACAGATTGCTTTGGAAATCACAGTTACTTAAATCCTCTATGTGTATTTGGTACCTATGATGGTTAATCTGCACTGTCAACTTGACGGAATTTGAGTCACCTATCAGACACACCCGAGTGTGCCTTTTGAGGTTTGCTGTGGGACAATGATCTATACTCTGTCACTTGTATTTTAAATAAGTGCTTATTGGCCCAGTAGCCAGGCAGGAAGTAGAGGCGGGGTGACCAAGCAGGAAGTAAAGGCGGGGCAATGAGAATTCTGGGAAAAGGAAAGTTTGAATCTGTGGTTGTCACCCAGACAGAGAGGAAGCCAGACACAGAGCAAGCAAGATGAGACTGGCTCACTGAAAAAGGTACTAAGCCACGTGGCTAACATGGACAAGAATTATGGGCTAATATATGTTGTAAGAGTTAATAAGCCTGAGCTACTAGGCCAATCAGAGCATAATTAACGTAGATCCCTGTGTGTTTATTTGGGACTGAATGACTGCAGGACCAGGTGGGACAGAAAACCCCAGTCAACAGAGGTTGGTTTCAAAATAGCTTAAACTGAGGTGGGAAGACCTGTTCAGAGTGCAGCTAGCATCGTATGTGGAACTGGGGTCTCAGGGTGAATGTGAAGGGATGAGGGAAGATGTTCAATGAGTACCAGCAGGCTCCATTCTCTGCTGTCTGCTCCATAATGGGTGAGGAGTACTAGCTACAGGTTCTCCTGGCCACAGTGTATACTATGCTCATAAACAGTGAGATGAAGCAATTTCTGTCTCCAAAAGTTCTTTCTGTCACAAGAGGAAAAGCAACAAATACAGTTTTATTCATCAACATTTGGCTCTAACCTCCTACCTAAAAGAAGCTGTTATTAAAAGTTTGTTTATAGAAACATTTTTCAATGTATCAAACAGACCAAGAAATAATTTATTTTGAGATGGAACACAGAAAATACTGAAATGCTAACCATGCCAGTAACAAAAGAGTTGTAGAACCAAAATTACATTTGTCATATGAGGTATATTATATACAGATAAGTAGGCATATATATTTCCTTATAAATATCTGTCTAACTTTTAAATCTTGCTGTGTATGAGAAGATGGCTGACCCTGGTGAAATTAAATTAGAGATCATTTCACAGGCAACCATATATGGCATTAAGATTTCTGAACTTGCTTTCCTCAAATGAGAAGAGACATTTGGTAGCATTGAAATTTCAGAAATCTACTTAGTAATAATAGACGCCTGGCATGAGAAACAGCAGGGAGTATAATGGCTTCTACTAAAATATCTACCAGGCACAATTCAAAACCCTTTATATACAATCTACTTACGTAATGCTTCTATGCTATTCAGTGTCTACCAATATGATAAGGAACCTGAGGCACTCTACTTAAAGAAGGAATGCCTCATTTTGGCTCTTCGTTCTAGGGATTTTATTATCTCTCTTTCATCCTGGTTCTCTGGGCCTGTAGCAGTACAGTACATTAAGGCAAGAACCCAAAGCAAAGGAAGCTGCATACCTCATAGCAGCCAGAAACAAAAAAAAAAAAAAAAAAAAAAAAAAAGGAAACAAGGGTTGTCATCCAACTATGCTGTGGGACAATGGTTTGTACCCTGTCAATTATATTTTAATAAGATGCTGATCGGCCAGTAGTCAGGCAGCAAGTAGAGGCAGGACAACAAGAACGGGAGAATTCTGGGAAGAGGAAAGCTTGATCTGCAGTCATGACCCAGTCACAGAAGAAGCAAGATGTGACTGCCTCACCTAGTAAGGTACCGAGCCACATGGCTAACATAGGCAAGAATAATGGGGTAATATAAGTTATAAGAGTTAATAAGAAGTCCGAGCTACTAGGCCAATCAGTTTATAACTAATGTAGACCTCTGTGTGATTTCTTTGAGACTTAACAAAACTCAATCAACACAACTATACCAGTGGTTCTCAACCTGTGAGTGGCAACCCCCATTAAGGGTCCAATGACCGTTTCACAGAGGTCACATATCAGATATCGGGCATATCAGATATTTTTATTATTATTTATAACAGTGGCAAAATTAGAGTTAGGAAGTAGCAATGAACTAATTTTTTGTTGTTGTTTTTGGAGGCACGTTTTATGGTTGGAAGCCACCACAACATGAGGAACTGTAGTAAAGGGTCACAGAACTAAGAAGGTCGAGAATCACTGCACTATACCTTTCAAACTCTCGCACGTTATCTAACATCTTTCCCCTAGACCCTACTTTTTTTTTCTTATTTATTTATTAAAGATTTCTGCCTTCTCCCCGCCACCACCTCCTATTTCCCTCCCCCTCCCCCATCAAGTCCCCCTCCCTCATCATCCCTAAGAGTAATCTGGGTTCTCTGCCCTGTGGGAAGTCCAAGGACCACCCACCTCCATCCAGGTCTAGTAAGGTGAGCATCCAAACTGCCTAGGCTCCCACAAAGCCAGTCCGTGGACCCTACTTTCTTGAGGCTCCATCTCTTAGTAACGGTTTGCCGGGACTGGAGTCAAAGCTTCCAACAGACATGGCTGAGGGAGAAAGCCCAGATCTAATCCAGAGCAGCTCCTAGCACCTCTATAGGGTAATGAAAATGAGCACTGTGTATGGAGAAGTTCAATAACTTCTGCACATCTGCAGAACTAGGCCAAGTAAGCATTCATTTGGTTCCTGAAAACAAAACTTGTTTTAGCATAATGTCAAGATGAATTTCATCACCTCTGAAGTTTCCATAACATCTTCTACAAAGAAGCACTAATAGAGAGGGTTATTAAATAATACAAGGGGCTGGAAAGAGGGCACAAAAGTTAAAACTCCAGACCAGTCTTCCACAGCACCCAGGTTCAGCTCCTAATGCCCGCATGGTGGCTCATGACCATCTAAAACTCAAGTTCCAGGGAGTCTGACATCTTTTTCTGGGCCCCCAGGAGTACCATATACCCATGAGATATACAAATATACAACGAGACAAAACACCCATACAAATAAAACAAAAACTAATTTTAAAAACTAATTTTAGAAAAAAAACAGTCTTCTTAAGGAATGCATTGTTAGTCCTTAAGACTAAGGAAACTTGCAGAACCACAGGGTATGGCCCAGAGAATATCTATTCATGGGAAACTGTGAAGGACCTTCAGTGGTAATTACAGCTTATAAAGGAAGAAAAGGAACAAGAATTGGTTTTATTGTCTACTAATGTAATAGACTTAACACAGAATCTGAGGTTCTTTGGAGGCTTTAGACAAAAGAAGTAAGAAAGAGGGAGAAAAAGAAATGGCTGCAGGTTCTCAAACCACAGGCTATGGAGATATTCCACCGCCACCTCTGTGCTTTAACCGCTGCTGTTTGCTTCCTCCTGCTCTTTCTGCAGGCAGAACTCAAAGGACAGCAGATGAACTCAGATATTCCAAGAAGCCCCTTAGGCAAGGCCTAAGCTACAGCCTCCATGACCCTTCCATTTGAAAACCAAGAAATCACTTGGAAAAACAACAGCAAGATTAATTTAATATAATCAAAATATACTCAAGGTACTTTTACTTCACATGTGGTTTTCTGGTGGCTACATAGAATAAAAATTTTACAAACAGTATCTTAATAGGACCTAGTTTAGATATATTATAACATTAACCCGTAAAGATATACAGGTGTGGAAAAAGGAGACCTTGAGACAGAATTCAAATCCTGTCTGGGTAAGGAACTGTCTTTTCCTATTCGCTTTTTAACTCACTGACTTTTCTTTTTCTCCAAGGTTGACTAGATAAGATTTAAAGTGTCCTCATTCAGGAATACTAAATATCTCCATCATAAACCTTTATTTCTCTTGACAAGTGTAAAATGTCATATGCCCTATTAAAGCTTCAATTTCAAGCTAGGTTAAACACGGCACAGCTCAAAATGTGACAAAGGCTACTATATCTCCTTTAGAGACTCAGGGACTGGATTAGAAGCTGCTTTATTTTACTTAACAACTTAAACATCAGAACCACTTTATTTAAAATTAGGGCCTACGTAATGACAATCTTCAAACACATGAGCTGTCATATTTTTTTTAAAAAAAAAAGCTTCTCTCTGTTGTCAGAATGAAAATGAATGGATAATTTAGCAATACCAAGGAATTTAAGCAAATTAAGTAATAACTTCTTCTTAACAGAGTGCATAAAAGTAATATTAATATTGGTGACTGGAGATTCTTTTCTTCTGCGCCTCTGTGGGCCACAACAAATAATCTTTAGCCAAGTTAAACTAAAAGTCAGACCCTAGTATGTTTCCATTGATAAAACCTACTTTTACTACAGTTTTGACTTAACTAAATGCAAAATAAACAAGAGAACCTAGTATTTCACTTTGGGGTATGTTAAGGCAATACCAGCTGTCATGAACTTACTAAAAAAGCATCTGAAGCTTTCCACATATTTCTTTCCCTGCTTACCATTAATAAGAAAAGATGGAAATCGCTCACTCCCTGGTTAACATCCCACAAGTTGTAATCATCTCATATTGATTTATAAATGTTAGATAAGGTAGACATTGCGTGGCCTTAATTATCTAAGAAAACATCTGTCTCTACTCTTTGGAGTCTAATGCCCATTTTATCTGTCCGTTTCTACTTGCACCTTTTTCAGCTCCCGCAACTTCCTGCTGCTGCTGTAGTCTGCTCTTTCTGCCTTTCTTCCTGCATCCCTTCTTTCTGCATCCCCTTTCTTCCTGCATCCCCTTTCTTTCTCCATCCTGCATCGTCCTTTCTGCATCCTCTTTGTTCCTGTATACTCTTTCTGCATCCTCACCTTGTCACTCCAACCACCTAATTCTCCATCTCCCTTGAGCTTTCCATGGGTTGCTCTCCGTCCCCTAATTTTCTGCCTCTATGGTCCCTTCCCCATTCCACCCAACCACAACCAACTTACCCCTTCCAATTCTCACTACTTTAGAAGATCAGCTAATTCACCTGTTGTCCATCTTCTCTCAAAAGTCTACCACACTGAATGGCAGGAGAACACTCTGGTGAGGACACATTTATCCTCACACAATTCTTCTTTTATATTCTTGAAAACTGTATACATTTTTTAAAAACTGTCCCACACTGTGCTTACTTTCCCATAGGGCATTTCGGACTCTAGGGAAGGATGAGAACTCTGAACTTCAGTGAGCAATTCCACTAAATTTCAGCTACATTTTCTAATTAAAAAAAACAAAACAAAACAAAAAAACTGTGCTCACCAAGATGATTCCAATGCACATCAGAGAAGCTCCATCCTAAACTTGTATATGATTCAAACTGCAATAATGGTAAAACACAGGCCTGTCACACTTGGAATGAGCTCAACATGTGGAAATCTTAATGCTGGTCCATGACCCATACTGTAGTGCAGGCTTCCAAGCACTTCCTTCAGTTTGCAGGCCTCTTGCCTGAATCTGTTCACCTTCGCTGTCGTGCAGACTCACTTTCTCCATCACCTATGTTTCTAATATTTTTCAGATATACTGCCCAGTGTCTGCATCTTCTAGATTTTGATTATATATATATATATATATATATATATATATATATATATATATTATCCAAGAAGCCCATCTTAGACACTGGAAACACAGGTAGTATTTTCATACCTGTCAGAAAGTTGAATCCTCTTCATTTTTTATTATTAGGTAGTCATTAGAGTGATTAAAGAGGTTTACTACACATCAGTGCATAAAAATTAATTTCTTAAGTTTATATACTGAGTTAGCTAAATTTCTTGACAGTCATATGCAAAAAAGACATTTAAACATTCCAGAACTTTGAATAAGAGAAAATTGTCCAGGAAAACACTACCTTGCATGTACATTTTAAAAGAATTTTATTGAGAGGGTACAGTTAATTTAGATCAGGTGTTTGGATAGCTTTGTGAGGCACTGGACTGAATCCCAGAAACATAATAATAATTACGATTATTTCATTGATACTTAATATTTACACATCTTTTTGACACACTATACTAATTTGATACCAGCATGTAAAGCACTTCCATCAACTAAAACATAAAATTTCCCTTTTGCTAGGAGCTTGCTTACTATTTAAGTTATTTGGAAATACAGCCCAAGTCCAATTGGTACCCTGTTTGCTATACAAAGACTTAAATTTCCCTTTCCAGATTTGTATAGAGATGTATGAATGAGAATGGCCTCATTCAGCAGATGAATATGAATGTTTGGTTTCTAATTGGTAGAACTATTATGGCAAGGATTGGAAGGTGTGGCCATGGTGGAGTAGGCTTGGCCCAGACAAAAGGGTGGACTTGGGGGTTCAGAAGTCTATCCGAGGCTCAGTCTCTCACCTTTTCCCTTCAACATGAAAACCATGATGTAAGTCCTCAGCTGCTGCTTCAGCACCATGCCTGCTTGCCATGCTCCCTGTCATAATGGTCATGGTTAACCCTCTGAAACTGCAAGTCAGCTGCCAAATAAATGCTGCATTTTATACGCTGCCTTGGTCACGGTGTCTTGAAAAGCAACCAAGAGAGGCTCCCCTTACTTTCTTTCCATTCTCCTTTTCTTCTCTTTCCCACCATCTAGCAACCACTGTTGCATCCCATTCTTCCATGAGATTAACTTTCCGGCTTTAACAAGTGAGTGAGGCCATGTAGTGCTTACGTTTATGTGTCTGTTTTATTTTCTTGAACATGATGAACTAGAGTTCTATCTAATTGTATGCAAAGGGCAGAATTTCATTCTTCCTTTATGGCTGAATATTAAACACACATACAACTTATGCCTTGTCCTTTAATTCACTGATGGACACTGTCATGGTCTGGGTCTTCAATGTCTTCCATTGACTACTTACCAGCTTGTAGGAGGAGTTGGCAGAACCCTGAAGATATGTGGACCAGTGAAAAAAAGTTATTGAGGTCTGATGTCCTTGAAGATGATCTCAACCCTTTCCTTTCTTTTTGCTTTATATCTGAGATTAGGTGAGTAACTGCTTATTCCAAGTTCCCTGCCTGCTACATTCTGCTTCACCAGAAGTATAAACTGAGAGAACCAAAGAAACTCATGGCACTGTGGACCATGTCCAATAAATCTTTCCATTGTTAAATGATATAGATATCAATAATTTACTTTGGTATGAATTTTGCTTTGTTAATATAAATTTAAGGTCAATTTTGTTATAAGTATCTGATCTTGATTAAGGTATTGTGATTGTGTAGTTCATTTTAAAATGTAATGTATAATTAGGAAATATAGGTTGTTAATGGATAATCATCAATAATAGTCAAGCTTGTAGTCATGTTAGATTTTCTAGATATATAGAGATATATTTCAGTTAGATAGTCATTCTTCATATCTTTCAAAGACTACAGAATATGGCATTTAATGTTTTAATAACTTAGGGCTTTTCATGAAAATGAGACATGTCTGCTCCTGGCAGCACCAATCTACTTCCTGAAGAAGATGGGCATCAAACAGTCTCCTTATGGAGTTGGCTAGCTATTTGGGCAAGAAACTGCTCTTGCCTGGACTGTTGCATAACTGGACATAAAGAACCCACAGAGAGTGGACTGCTGAACTTGCCTAAAAGTGAGATGATCCTTCAGGTTTCCTGAATCATGAAAGAGTCTGCGAGGCATTCTGCAGGACACAGAAAAAAAGTGACTGAACAGTCTTTGAAATTTCCTGCTTCATGAAAAAGTTTGCTGGATACTATGGGCCTGTAGGCTGAAGATGGATGCCACAACAGTATAAAAGAACTTTGGGTGACTGTCCAGGTAGTGAGATATCTCTGTTTTCTAGAGTTTTGGAAGCTGCTTACAATGTACTTCCTGTTTACTTAGGTAATATTATATCCTTCTGGAGTCTTTGATGGAGTTGAAGAATGGATAGTCATAGTTATAGTTTTTCTTTGTTATGATAAAAAACAAAATAGATCTAAATATTGTAACTGTAATCCTTACTTGATACCTGTTACTATGTTAAGGCCTTTCTTTTTTGTTTAAACAGAAAAAGGGGAAATGGTGTAGGAGGTCCTTCCCTTTGTGTGTTGCTTTCATTGGATGAATAAAGAGACTGCCTTGGCCTTTTGATAGGGCAGTCCTTAGGTGGGTGGAGTAGACAGAACAGAATGCTGGGAAGAATGGAAGTGTGGCAGATGCCATGGCTCTCCTCTTCGCGATGGATGCTGTTTAGACTCATGCTGGTAAGCCACAGTCAAGTGGCAATACACACTAATGGAGATGGGTTAAACAAATATGTGAGAGTTAGCCATAAGAGGTTAGAACTAATGGGCCAGGCAGTGTTTAAATTAATACAATTTCCATGTGGTTATTTAGGGGTTTAAGCTAGCCGGGAGCCAGGAACGCAGCCCCCTTCTCACTACCTCAGGTAAATGTTATCAACGCCAAATGCTCATTAACACGGTTACTTCAGTCAGTTTTACATACTGAACCTTCTGACCAGCAATCATATCACAAAGCACCTGCTGGCAATGCTATGGTGAACATTCTGACCAGCAATTATATCACAAGGCGCCTGTATTGTAGGTCTTCTGCTAGCAATGCAATGGTTGAGATCATGCCAGGTTTGAAATTTACAAAAAATACTGGCTGAGAAGTAAGTGAAAAGTGTAGATCGTTCCTGGAAGTGGTGTAATGATTCTTCACCACTTCTGCTCTATACGAAATAAAACATTTCTCAGTTACATGGTAGACTAACTCATTTTCTATGGCCCAAGAATGACAAGAATACTAGGTGCTGAGGCTATAATAATCAATCTATATTTTAAGGCAGTGTGCTGAGCATGTATTTTGGGTACAACGGGAGCTTTCAGTGCCAGGGTCTGAACATAAGACAAGTAGAGGGTTGGAATACAGGCACACTGAGTTGCTGACTAATGGGAAAAAAGGAAAAATGTGGTATTTCAGAGAAGAAAACTATAATATTTTAGGACTGTGATGGGCATACTAACCACCAGGAACCACCAAACTATCAAGCTATTTTCTAAACTGCCAGTGATCCTTGTATAATCATGGACTCTATCATGCTTTACAATCTCCAATAACTATATTTCTTACAAATGTTCAGCCTCTATTTGACCCTTCAAAATTCAAACTAACCCCATCCTTTTCTGCTTAAATCCTATCAACAGCTTCAAACCATCAACATTTCTGCCTGAAATACTGCAATCATAATAACTGATCTTTTCTAATCCTGTTCTAATTTATTCTGTCCACAAGGTACTCTCAGGTACCATGGAAGTGATGTTTTCAACTGCAAATCAGAACAAGTCATCTCCACCACTATCTAAAGTCTGGGTACTATAGTGGTACTACATATATATATATATATATATATATATATATATATATATATAATGCTTTTGTACAATGTAAAGTTATGCCATTCATATTGGTTTCATAAAATCCTGATTGGCCAGTAGCCACGCAGAAAGTATAGGTGGTGTGAACAGACTAAAAGAATTTTGGGAAGAAGAAAGACAGAGAGGCAGTTATCAGCCAGATGTAGATGCAGAGGAAGTAAGATTAGGATGTCTTACTGAGAAAAGGCAAAAGGCATGTGGCTAAACATAGACAAGAAGTATGAGTTAATTTAAGTTGTAAGAGCTAGTTAATAATAAGTGTGAGCTAACAGGCCAGGCCAAACAGTTTATAATTAATATAAGCCTCTGTGTATTTCTTTGGGACTGAACATCTGCGGGACCAGGCAGAAACTTCAGTCTACAAACATTCCGTCCACAAAGTATTCTCATATACCATGGAGGTAATGTTTTAAATTGCAAATCAGAACAAATCATCTCCAACATTATCTAAAGTCTGTGGCATTATTCCCTTAAATACAGAGCATCCTTACTGTAGTTGTAAAGTCAACACTTCATGGGCTTGACCAACAATTAATTCATACTCCTTATTCAAACAGTGTATGTAGAACCTATTATTCTTCTCAAAGATGTCCAAGTCTATCGTTTTCTCATAGCCCTTCAGATGTATTCTTAATTTAATTTGAAATAAATTTTGATGTGGGATTCCTCTCTGTATGTTGTGAATACCACTAGTTAATAAAGAAGCTGCTTTCGGCCAATGGCTTATCAGAATATAGCCAGGTTAAAAAAGATACATAGAGAGGGTAGGTGGAGTCAGAGAGATGCCATGCAGCTGCCACAGGAGACAGAAGACAGATGCACCAGAACCTTGCTAGTAAACCACAGCCTCACAGTAAAATATAAAATAATAGAAATGGGTTAATTTAAGATGTAAGAGCTAGCTTGTAATAAGCCCAAGTTAATAGACCAAATGGTGTTTTCATTAATACAGTTTCCGTGTGGTTATTTCAGGACTGGGTAACAGGGAAGTAAATGAGCAGTCTCCACCAACAGAATTTTTCCTTGTTCTTAATCACACCCTCATGAAACTCAGCTCTCGGTTCTTCTTTTAATCCACTGTAACACTTGGCACAATAAAGCAGAAAGTACTTATATGTGAAGCTACTTGTATATTTTCATCTGTTGTGTGATAGTCAACAAATCTCTCCAGATTCTGTCCTAATGATACAAAGAGGCCTCTCAATCAAAATTTTTGAGTGGCTTATTTTATAGCTGGGCATGGTGGTGCATGCCTTTAATCCTAGTAATTGGGAGGCAAAGGCAGGTGGATCTCTGAGTTTGAAGCCAGCCTGGTCTACATACTGAGTCCTAGTACAGCCAGAGCTACATAATGAGACTCTGTCTCAAAATAAATAAATAAAATAAAAATGCCATAATTTTTCCCATTCCATCTCATCAGAACCATTTGAACTCCCAGAAAGAACACTTCCATCTTCCATGAACTATATTTTGCAAACATACTACCCTATTAGTCAATATACTTGTCTATTTCACACATAAGGTTAACTTTCTTTGTCTTGTCTTCTTCTGTTTAAGTGAAGACAATGAGACTATTACAAGTCAAATGATTCTAAGAAGCATTATTTACTAATACAACGAAAGATCACACGTATTAAAGGGAGTGGAAAAGGTTTCTTGAACCTCAAAGTCAACATTTCTTTCATCTCAAAGTCAGGTTTTTTGAAATGTAGTTAATAAAATCTAAAAAGACTATTTTTGATTAATTACTATAATGATGACTTTCCATAAGATAGAGTACTCCGCTGGTTTTGCTGCTAAGATAGTGAGCAGATGCCTGCCTAGTCCTGAGGGAATGTCTCTTCCTCGGTAGAAAACAGCTTAAATAGGATGCAAACAGCCATATGCTGGCTGTTGGCTGCTTCGCAGATGACATCGGGAGCCGTATTCTACAGCGGAAACCACAAAGGGCAAGGTTCAAATTAATTTCCCTTAAAAGTTAATGTAATTATCCAAGATCAAAATACTTGGTAAATTTTACTTGTATCACAGAATCGTGCTATTAGTTGCCAGGCACAAAATAAATTTAGAAAGTGCTAATGTTGAGTAGAGGAGAACATATGAAGAAAACAGTCTCCTAAAATACACCTTAAACTCAATGATAGTATAATCATTGCAAACAGGAAAATGTGGCTGGCAAGAGAACCATTCTTCGACAGCTGGTGCTCAAAAAAAAACCCAGCATATTCTGTATTTACATGAACAAATTTAGATATATAATTCATATTTTATTTCTGTTCTTCAAAAAATAATAATTAAAAATTAATTTAAGAAAATATATTCAGTACTAAAGATTCTTTTCTTTTGCAAAACCCAAGGTTCCAAACTTCTTTGTATAAATAAAGAGCATTCTATATCTTTTCAAGTTTAGGGGATTGACAAGGATTAGGAACCACGAACTCTACTTGCTGTTACAGCGTAAAACTTGGTTGAAACACAAGCAAAACACAGATAAAACGTTTTCCAAAGCATTACAGCAACTGATCCTAGAGACCAGCACTGCCTCAAGACACTTGTATTAATGCGGTTACTGACCAACATCACTGTGAAATTAGAGGCACTCTCTGACTTCCTGTCTGAGCCTTGGGGAGTGCCAGAATAGTTCTTCGTGGCACCTAAACTAAGGAAACGTAGAAAAACAAAGAGCAGCGGTATACTCCAGGAAAAAATAAAAACCACACTCTAACAATATTCCCAGGCTTGTTTGTAGTTAATCTGGCTGACATCTGTGCTCACCATCAACAAAGTCCATCAACTATGTAACATGCAAAAGGGCTGATTTGGGTTTTAGGACAAACGCCTCCAGAAAATGAGGCCAGGACAATATGAATTCTCAAAATAAATGAGTGAAATGGTATGAACTAAATTGTTACACGTTGATTTGCAGTATGCTAAAGGAGTTTTTTTTTTTTATGAATTAATAGATTCTAAACTTTCCAAACACACAAAAGCCTTCCTAAAAGCAGGGTGCTAAAAGCAAACATAGTATCCAATAAACAAGTGTTTCTCCTGATCGCTGTAATGAAACGTAGCATGAGAACTAATTGACCCAAATGTATAAACTTCTTCAGGATTTCAAAACATTTTATCTTTAATTAGGACACATATATCAAATTGTCATTAATACCATTCTAAATTTAAAAGTATAAAATGTTTATCATTTCTCTTTATAAATATAGAAATTATTCTAAGCATTATAACGTATTCAAATCTTTATATAATAATTGGTACATTCATAATATTCACTTTTATGTGGTGCACAGTGAGGAACACAGTGCTAAAATTTGTAAATTAAGCATAATGAGCTCTGAATTTGGTTTGAATTCCCATGAACATATTTACTCTCAGGAGATGGAATGTCCAGCTTAGACAGAAAGCTGAACTGGAAACTAAAAGTATCTTTAAATACCTACACAGAAATTGTCTAAAGACAATTGCACGCAGGGGATCCTGACAACTGGGGGTAAAGTAGGGGGTATTTGAAGAGGAAACTAGAGAAGGGACAGGTTGATCTAATCAAGTCTATTCTAAATACTGAAAATGACAAAAATGGACCAGAGTGGGAATCATAGAGAAACCAAAAATGCTCTGTGCTATTTCTGTTGGCACAAACATCATAGCCTTTGGTTTTACTTCTTGCATCCAGGGTTTGTGTTTATTTTTCTGTTTTGGGTTCTCTCTCTCTGTCTCCCTCTCTGTTCTATGCTGGTTTTATCATAATTAGAAACCTACCTAATACCTTCTCTATCAGCTATAACCAACTTAATATTACCTCAATGAGGAAAAATTATTCTATAAGAAAAATATGATGAAAATTACAAAAGTACTAAGATAGTGTTTGTCAAAACATGTATCCCGTTTTATAAAAAGGAACACAGTTCACGGTTTTTCTTATATTCCATTTAAAGATGGCTTAAAAAATAAATGTAGAATCACTTTCTGCTGTGAGCGTGGTGCCCGTCCATCTTATAAGTCTGAGACCTTCACTTTTGAGGCCTTGACTTTGAGGCAGGTCAATAAGAAAAGGGCAGTAAGTGAATTGTCTAGTAATTTAAACAAGAAACGTAATCTCAAGTTTCAGAAAAATGTTTTAGAGTGTGACATGGGTATGATGGCCCAGTTCTGGAAATGCAGCACTGAGGCAGGAAGCTTCAAAGCTCAAGGCCAGTTTGCCCTACATGGCAAAACCACGTCTCAGACAAAACAAATAATAACAACAAAATCTCAACGTGAATGGCTAGTTTTGACACAGTCTAAAATGATTATTTACATATTCTTTTGATAGCAGATATCTTGGGCAGTCTATCTCAGTGTAAATACCACAAACCTTGGTGGAGGGAGGGGTTAAAACCATTTGCTATCTTTGGAGTTAATTCTATATTAATATGATTAATTTCTAAATTTATCTTTAAATATAGTTAGTTATATATGTTTCTATGTGGTCATGTTCTAGTTGAATGTGAAGACTATTAAAAGTTATATAACTAAAACTTAGGACATAAGTCATGTTAAAATATAGGTAAGGTTGGGAAACCCTAAGCATATTTTAATAGATGTATAAATAACTATATATATATATATATACTTCAACTCAATTAATGTGAATCTTATTAATCTTTACAATTCCTACGAAAAAATTACAAATTTCTGATATATACACATAACAGGATCCTTTCAAGGGCGGGGAACCTTTCAGCTACCTACTGAATGAGGATGGAAAATAAGAGAGGTCAGGTTTATATCCAAATACAAGACACACCTGTAACACAAATATAGCCATCTAATCATTCATCAGCAACTCCCTCTCGCGATCATTGCAAAAGTGTTGCGTGTGACATGTGTAGAAATAAACAGAGCCGTCAGGACAGCATGCACCTGCTCCTCCTCAGGCTCTGCTGCCCTCACACGGTAGGAAGCTTCTGGATACAATTCCTGGATGGCATACTGTTTTACTTCCCGACAAATCTTACACAGTCAACATTGTTAGAAGAAACCACGGAGGGCAATAAAGCAAACTCAGTGGAAACATTCTACAGAAAAACAGCTGCTGGGCACTTAGATGGAATACCCCAAAAGGATGAGAAGTGAGGAACAATGACACACAAGAGCTTGTATTTATACAAAGCTAGACTACAGTCATGCTAAGGGTGTAATGCATGCACAATTTCTTACTGCCCCTGTCAAGACCCAGGATCCCATGTAATTTCCCCGGGAAAACCATTTTACTTACTAGCTACCTCCAGCGATGCGTTGTGGCTCACAGCCTCTCCCAGGTAATTCCTTGCTACACAGATGTAGACCCCTTCGTCAGGCCTGCTCTTCCGTCCATGTACTATACGTAAGAAAAATAAAGATCCACTTGGCAGCAACATTCGGTGCGAGCGAGGGTCATCTTTGTCGGTCTCCACTCTTTCCCCGCCTTTGTACCATTCGATCGTTGGGGTGGGGCGGCCTTCGGCTTTACAGTTCAAAGTGGCAGGTTCTCCTTTTGAGACAATCAGATCTGAAGGGTGTTCAACAATGCGAGGTGGGAAATCTTCCTGACGAAGACGGGAGCCTGCGGAAGAATGGAACAAACGTTTCATATTTCACCTGAGTGTGAAAAGCCTCATTTCAGAAGAACGGACTTTAATGGTTTTTAAACATTGTCCCTAATGGACATGCGCCCCCTATCCTTGATTCTAAACACTCTCAGGCTCTACCTCAACCACAGCACCCATATCCGAATGCATTTGACAGTGCACTTAGAAAAAACCTCTTGCTAAATTCTACCTGTATAGATGCTGCCTGCTGGTCCTTGAGAGCCCACAGCACAGCCCTTTAATACCTCAAATGTGATGGCTAGTTTTAATTGTCAACTTTATGCCACCAAGAATCACCCAAGCAGGGAGTCTCAATGATGAAGTGTAGATTGAGGTGGCCTCTGGGCATATCCATGGGGAGGGGGGGGTAATCTTGATTACGGTAATTGACGCTCTGCCCCGTTGTTCGTGGCACCAGTTCGTGGTCCACAGATTTCAGATTATATAAGAACAGGAAAATTGAGTGGACCCAAGCATGTATGCAGTAATCCATGGCTTCCTGCTCTCCAATATGGATGGACCATGACTACCTGCGACAAGTGCAGCCATGTTTTCTTCCCTCCTTGATGGACTGTAACCTGGACTTGTGAGGCAAATAAGCCCTTTCTCCCTTCAGGCACTTTGTCAGTCTCCCTATGACAGGAACAGGACAAAAAAGGAAACTGTTGCTTGTCTTCACAGAAGAATAAACCTGGAAGAGATTATTACAGGCAATGGTATGGACTCCTAGAATCCCTCTTTTAACCAGCAAAATGTCCTTTAATAAAAAGTATCCCCTTACAGACTTCATATGTGGTGGTTTGAATGTAACTGGCCCCCATAAACTCACAGGGAGTGGGACATTAGGAAGTGGAGCTTAATTGGAGTAGGTACAGTCTCATTGGAGGAAGTGTGCCGCGCGGGGATGGGCTTTGAGGACTCCTATATGCTCAAGCCAAACCAAGTGTCTTGACCACTTCCTGTTGCCATGGGTCATGATGTAAGGACTCTCGGCTCCTGTCCCAGCACCACATCTGTCTGCACAACTCCATGTTGCACCATGACAATAACAGACTGAACCTCTAAACTGTAAGCCAGTCCCAATGAAATGGTTTTCTTTTCTAAGAGTTGCCATGGTCAGTGGTCATGGTTTCTCTACACAGCAATAGAAAGCTGAACTAAGACAGTGTGACTATACTATTTTTTGCAATACATCTAAATATCAAAAACAGGGATCATGTCTGTCATTGTGTAAATGAGAATGTAGGCTCTGGAATCTGAACACTTGGTCACTGGCTGGTGGAGTTTTTTGGAGGGGTTTCTGTGGCACCGCCTTGGTAGAGGAAATATGTCACTGGGGGAAAGGTTTGGAGATTATATGCCCTTGGCCACTTTTCATTTGCTCTGTCTGTTTCATGCTTGCAGATTAGAGATGTGATCTCTCAGATGCATGCCTCCATGAATGCAGATTAAAGATTTGACCTCTCAGATGCATGGCTCCATGCTTCCATATAAAGATGTGATCTCTCAGATGCATGGCTCCATGCTTACAGATTAAAGATGCGATCTCTCAGGTGCATGCCTCCATGCTTGCAGATTAAAGTTGTGATCTCTCAGATGCATGCCTCCATGCTTGCAGTTTGCTGATGCACCTCTACCATGGTAGACTCCAAATAACCACAAGTCTAAATAAACTCTCCCTTCTATGAATTGGCCTGGTCATAGCATTCTATCAAATGACAAAAAAATAACTTAAAATACCTTTATGTTTTTAAATAGTCTCAACTGTTTGTTTATTTATTTATTTATTTATTTTTGCTGGGACTATAGCAAGTATAAAATGTCTCAAACCTCGGTCAAATTCACTAACTCTAGCTTTCAAACCTGGCTCTCATTGAGTATGCATGCCTCAATGAAAACAGCAAGGTAGAAATGTCTGTTCCGTATCTCCAAATGTCATCCCCAACTTGACACCACTAATATCCCGGGTCAAACAACTGTCCCTTCTACTGAGACTTAGAAAAGTCCCTTTAGTATACATTTAGACGGAGTCAGAAGACTTTGGACTCATTTGTTTTTAAGTTCTTAAGTAGACCCACAAGCATGACCTTTTCTTTCCCCAGCACAGATCTCCACACAGCCTGCTCTCGTCTTCCTGTGCCTTCTGTCATCTCCACAGCCACACTGTGTTTCCTTCTGTCCAGCAAATGCCTGCCACAGGCATGGGGCTCCAAATAAGCTGCTGTCCTCGAGGCCCAGGCTTGGTTCAATTCTCTTCTCTCCTGAACTTTTCCTACCAAATTCAGTTCACTCATTTAAACCTCAACAGCACTAAGCTTCACAGAGCTGTCACTCAATCTATTTATCTAATACTTCCTTCAGTTTTCTCTTCCCCACAAGTCTGTGGGATCTGCGGGGCTTCCTCTTGCTCACAGTCGTCTGCTGATGATGGCTGAACATACTCCAGAGTTCTGGAAACGTGAGTGAAATCACTGAGAGAATAAATACATGTCAGGAAGGAAAGGTCTAACTATGAAGAGGGAGCTGAAAAAAAACACAGACGCTAGGTCTGCATGTGGGGTTGCACGCCTGTACCCTACACCTGGGAGGTGAAAGCAGGAGAGTCAAGAGTTCAAGGTCATCCTTGGCTACATTGTTAGTTTGAGGCTGGGCTGGACTATAGTAAACTGCGTTTCAAAGATGGCAGAGAGGTTAAGAGCACTTCCAGAGGACCAAGGTTCAATTCCCAGCAACCACATGGTGGCTCACAACCACCTGTAATGAGATCTGGTGCCCTCTTCTGACCTGCAGGCATACACGCAGACAGAACACTGTATACATAATAAATAAATAAATCTTTAAAAACAAACAAACAGGAAGAAGCATGCATTGTAGAAAAAGCATAAGGCTTTCCTCTTTAAACTAACCAGTGTGCACTATATTCAATCACAAGAGAGACTCTATATGGCATACAAGCTTATTCGTGTCTGTGTTTCATTTGGAGCTACTATAATTAATAGTTTGTTTTAGGAAAACAACTATGAAAGAAGAAGTTAATGATCTCAGTGAGTAAGAGTTTCATAACCAGGAGCTGCAGAGATGGCTCTGTTGATAGAATGTTTGCAGTGTAACATGAAGAACCGAGTTGGGATTCACAGCACACCGTAAAAAACCAGGCACGGTAGCACTCATTCAGTATAGGGTATAGGACAGTCGTCAGATAGAAGGGGAGAGGGCCTCGTTGGTCAGCTAGTCTATCTAAAGTGTTAAAACTCCAGGTTAAGTTAAAGACATTGTGTGAAACCTAAGCTGGAAAAGTGATATGGGAAAGCACACAACATCTGTTTCTGCCCTTCACGCATGCAGGCATGGGGACTCGCATTTGCAGGGACACAGAGGTGGGATGGGGTTGACAGAGAAAGAGATGGATGGGGAGAGAACGCTACATTATACAGAGACATAGTATTGGTTTAGAACGTGGTACACAGTATGCTATGCATTCTTTAAGTGATGGCAGACTTGAAAAGGAGGAGAAATAAACCAGCAAGATGGGAGAAAATAACTTCGAAATGCTTCTGTCTTCACAAAGAAAATGAAATTTTCTTCACTAAAGAAAATGAAATTCAGGTTGGCTTTTAGGTAACTCATAATTAACAATGTCATGAACCTCCGTGTATCATTAGCCTTTAGGAAAGACATCATTAGGAAAGACAGATACTGGTGATAACCAACTAATGTGGTGGTACACACAGAAATTTTACATTATGAAAGTTCATTTGAGCTAGGAAACAAGGCTGCAAATGTTGCTATACTAATGCAAAACAAGGGCACTGAAGACAACCCCGTGCAGTGAGAAGGATCTGGAGCAACAGCTCTTGAGAAGACCCCTAAGACTGAGCCACAAAGGGAAGCAAGGCAGGGAATCCACCCCGGGCACAGCTACTAGACCTTGCAGCATACTGAAGGGATCTGCTACCAGCTTAGGTGATAAGGTGTATTTTCAGAAACTGGGAAGCAAAAACCTGGAAAAAAAAAGGATGAAAGAAATGATGAAAAGTGAAAAAAGGAAAAGAAATAAGATGATAGTATAGGCTTTGACTACCAAGTGAGTGTTCTGCAGGTTAGATGAATGTGTGTGTGTGTGTGTGCGTGTGTGTGAGTGTGTGTGTATGTGTGTGTGTGTGTGTGTGTGTGTGTGTGAGAGAGAGAGAGAGAGAGAGAGAGAGAGAGAGTTAGTTCACACTTGGAAGCCAGAAGCAAATGCTGGGTGTCCTATTCCAGTACACAGTATTCTCTGAGACCAGGCCTCTCACTGAAGTGCAGTTCATAGACCGGCCAAACTGGCTTGCTAGTGAGCTCCTGGGATCCTACTATCACTGCCCACAGTGATGGGGCTACTGATGCACTCTTCTGCACCAGGCTGCTCATGCTGAGCATGCAAACACAGCTCTCTGGGCTCCCAGGGGACCCACTCTAACCAGTGAACCATCTCCTCAGCTGGAAAGCCATTTGAGGTTTTTCAAGTAAGGCTATTATTTGGGTTTAAAGTGTTTACTCTTGATAGAATACAGTCAACATAAGCAGACTAAGGTAGGAGATTAGCTGCCAGATGCTTGCACCTTCAAATTAAGAGTCACTGAACCTGTACTTAGACTCCGACAGAAGGGCAACAGGGAAACGGGAGATAATGATAAGCATCCTCATTGGCAATGTGGAGGACGGTGAAGAAGAAAGCTCACGAGGGATACAGAATAGAGAGATACTACTCTATCACTGGTGGCTGAAGTATAGTTTCAGCGAGCATAGAGACAAAAGACTTTTGTGAGAGAGAAAAAAAGGGCGGGGTATCCTTCTAGAAAACCCAGAGAGAAATGTTGAGTAAACAGCTCTGTCTCCAAGTTTGGCCTAAGAAACACAATCTCAGCTAGAGCCATTAGCTGGAAAGGAGCTGGGGCAAAAATCCTGGGAAAGAAGAAAACCGTATGGGGGGAAGGTGTAGAGGAAGTCACGGCCAATTGCAGAACCTGGAGACAGCCCAGGCTCCACTACAGTACAC
The DNA here is from genome assembly GCF_950005125.1 of Chionomys nivalis. Classification (NCBI taxonomy): domain Eukaryota; kingdom Metazoa; phylum Chordata; class Mammalia; order Rodentia; family Cricetidae; genus Chionomys; species Chionomys nivalis. The sequence goes on from NC_080088.1 coordinate 25,128,287, forward strand.
TGTGGCTGAGGAGAATCTCCATCTGAACCTCAGTTCCCCAGAGCTGGACCACAGCCAGCAGGACGCTGGGGAATAGAAAACCCAGACCCAAGTTTTCAGCACCATGTTTGTACAGCAGCATTCAGTAAAAGCTCCAGCAATAAAAATGCTTTCTAGATTATTAATGACTAATTTTTAAAATTCTCTATGGACCACACTTTCCCCACATTGTTAATAACATTTCTCATATTAAAGGAAAAAAAGCTGAAGTTCTCAGAGTCTAGTCTTACTAATGCACGTTCTGATCTGCCAGAAAATGCGTGTAATATGCACCGTTTCCCAGGCTTATTTACGTATTGAAGCCTTTTCTTTTCTCTCTCTCTCTCTCTCTCTCTCTCTCTCTCTCTCTCTCTCTCTCTCCCTCCCTCCCTCCCTCCCTCCCCCCCCCTCTCTCTGGGGTTGTACTGAGTTTTGTGTCTGATGAATATATTTGAATAGAAAATATACACCATTAAATATATAGTAATCTGAAGAGAATAAACAAAATCATCAAAAAAGTAGTCCTTCGACTGCAACAGAACCAGGACTTGGGAAATCACAACCAGAACAAGGAAGTGTTTCAATTCTTCACAACGTTTGACCCTCAGAGCAGGGACTTTGCAACATGTGACTCATAGACCTAATGAGTTTGCCGCAATAACAAAAACCATAAACACCGCTCATCATCTTCATTGAAACTACAATAAATGATTTTTGTGGTTAAATGTAAGCAGGAAGGAAGGGGACTGGAGAGCAATCTACTGTTGGTTCTCTACCATCTACTGGTACAGAAGTGGGTGTCATAAAGTGTGGGGTCAACAAGCTGTCCTGAAATCTCATCTGACATTCAGCTGTGAGGCGGCAGTGCTGGGTCTTGGTCCTCAGCAAATCCAAAACTCTTTTTTTTTTTTGATTTTTGAGACAGGGTTTCTCTGTATCTTCTTGGTTCCTGTCCTGGAACTAGTTCTTGTAGACCAGGCTGGCCTCAAACTCACTGAGATCAGCCTGCCTCTGCCTCCCGAGTGCTGGGGTTAAAGGCGTGCGCCACCACCACCCGGCTAAATCCAAAACTCTTGCTGTTTGCAAGCAGTCTATGCATTCTACTGGGGCTAACCAGTTAAAATCACTACATAAATATGGGTTGTCCCTTTGGCTTTAGGTCCTGCAAGTGTTCATTTTGATGTCTTACTTCTAAAATGATGATGACGAAAATATCAAGAAGCTGACAAGTCTGGTGACCTCTGTTTTTTTCTTTCTCTATAAAAAAAAAAAAGAGCATTTACCTGTAAACCAAATGAACTTATGAAGAATTCATAATCAAAGTTTTTCTTGTATAAATATGAATTCAAATTGCTAGGCATCCTTACATTATCAGTTTTCAGACTGCTGAGATCTTCTTCAGTTTGCAAACAACTATGTGTATAATTAAAGCCGTTTTCATAGCTGAGTGTGGTGGTATGCCTGCAGATCCAGCATTCAGAGGGCTAAGAAAGGATCAGTTATTCCAGAACAGCCTGGGCCACACTGTGCCATCCCTGTGTAAGACAAGATAAGTGAGCTGGGGAGAGGGCCCCATAGGTAGATACTTCCTTCAAAAGCATGAGGGTCTGAGCTCAAATCATTAGGACCTAATGAAGCTGGGCACAGAAGTATACATTTGTAACAGGGGGAGGGGCCTTTTTAGAAGCTCACTTGTATGCAGAAATGCACAATACAGAGGAACAAGAAAGATGCTGTCTCGTGGTGGGAGACAATTATCAACACCAAGTGTATCCTCTGACCTCCGCATGTGTGTCAACGCACGGGTAAACCCTACCCACTGTAGAAATGCTCTACAGTCACAAAACGGTTGCAAGTCACCTACCAACTGCCCCTATGGTTGTGCTAGTTGGTGCACAGTTTATATAAAAAGATAGAAGGTTTATAGAATAATTGGCAAAACCCACGCCCTGTATTGTAATGACGTAGTTACAAAGAAAAGAAAGGAAAAGAAAAAGGAGCTGAAGTCATGACAACTTAACAAGACACCGAGGTGATATTGCTCCCTAAAAGAACCAGGGTGACACTACTGTCCTTTAACAAGGACTTGGGATGTTACTGTCCACTGCTCTTAAGAAGAATACTGGTGACTCCCTGGGGATGTAACACCATTGACTTCAGCAAGATCAGCACCACAGAAAAGGCCAGGGCGAATTCCTTCAACAACAGCCCAGTTGGAAGATAAAATATAAACAAGAGTGACCGAAATACCTAAATATTTACACAACCACAGCTGGAAAGAGGCATGCACGTAAGTGCTAAGTATTTCAGGGAAATTCATCAAAGTCACATGAGATTTATGATGAAGAATCCAAACTTTAGCTGGATGCGAACTCTCCAACCACCTACTGAGACATTACTTACAGACACACAAACAATCAGGGACACTGGTCCTATTGATATTCTATTCAGGCTTGTGCATAATTTTATTGTCTCTCTTTTCTCTCTAGCATAGAAGCATTATTTCTCATAAGCCTTATGTTCTCAATTCCATTTTTATACAGAAATTCCTACTTGTATCTAAATTTCTCTTTAATAATTTTGATAGGCAATATCAAGAAGTTTGTAGTAATTAAATTCTTCTGCTGCATCATATCAAAGAATAATATGCTTATAAAGTTGCTAGTATCACAAAAATTCATTAAGTCATTGAGAAACCTGCAAAAGTACGAATAAAAAAATTGGTGACATCTGTCCAAGACTGGGTTAGAAATGTATGTAATTGCCTTGACAACATGCTTATATTTGAAAATAAATTGTATTTTTAAAGAAACCTCACCCTTTAACTTTATTTATTTAGTTTAAGTTTCACTGCATTTTGAGGAAGATTATCTCTAATTACAAACACACGCCCCGTTATCACAAATCCAATAATTTTCCTGTCAGAAGTTCTTCCTACCAGGAGATGTTTGCAGAAATCAAGAAAACACCACCTACCCCATTGCTCACTAAGTACAGGATGTAGAAGAAGAGACAGAGTCTGAAGCTAGACTTGGCCACTTAGTAAGATTTTATCTCATAAAACACCAAATAAATAAGCCAATTAACTGACGACTATCCTCGAAGGAGTCATGCACATTTCCAAAGCACACTCAATGCTGTGGAAATAAATATAAAAACCAAAGTCGCTGTGCAATGAACAATAAGCACACTCAGCTGAAAATACACACAGTGAAGAAATAAAAGAGATACCAATGCGGTAAAGAAACTAAATGATGGGCAAGTCATTGCGTTTTCTTCATTTCCTCCACTTTGCCTTTGTTATGAACTTTGAAAAGGTCACTTAGAAAGAGAGAAAAAGAGCCATCTATAATAATCCCAAGAATTAGCTCGGTGCACAGGTAGACCTATTGTCTGCAATGATCAACAAAACAGTGCCGAAATGAAATGCCAGGAGAGAGTTTCTACTGTCTAGGTAACATCTCTTTATCATCAAAATCAAATGGTTACGTCCCTAGAGATGGGGAAAAGGTTGACAATATTGTAGGTTAAATTTTAGGGATAATTTTGAGCCCCCCAACTCTGCACCAATTTTAAGAATGCAGACCCTGAAGAGATGCCAAGAGTGCTCACTGTAAGGACAGCCTCAGCTGCGACTTCACCCCGGCCGTGGGTGCAGAGACTGAAGGTTGGGAGTTTATTCTGATTTCATTCTTTTCCATGTTTCCTTTAGCAAAATGTCTAGTAAAGGTATCAATAGTACGTTTCTCTTCTGAACAATGCTAAATAGCATTGTGTACATATCTTAAAGACCCAAACTTGTTTGTTGTTTTATCCATCAATTGTTGATGAAGTGGCTGGCTGCTTTCCGGCGCTCAGCCACCCGCATGGCTAGCTTGTGCCCCAAAATAACAACACACAAATTGTATTCTTTTAAACACTTCCTGGCCCATTAGTTCCAGCCTCTTATTGGCTAATTCTCACATCTCAATTAATCCATTTCTAATAATCTGTGTAACACCACAAGGTGGCTTACCAGGAAAGATCTTAACCTGCGTCTGTTTGGAGTGGGAGAATCATGGCGACTACCTGACTCGGCTTCTTTCTCCCAGAATTCTGTTCTGTTTACTCCGCCTACCTAATTTTCTATCCTATCAGAGGGCCAAGCAGTTTCTTTATTAATTAACCAATGAAAGCAACAGATTAGAAAGAAGTCACTCCCACATAAATCAATCACTCCATCATTTGCTTACATAAGAACTAGGAAAGAAAATCACTGGTCTCAGTCTGAAGTGTATAAAGAGAGACAGAAAATATTTGCAAGTATGACATTAAATCCAGAGGCAGTGGTCATAATTCCAGAGGTCAGACAGTGGAGGGAAAGACATTTTGAATTTGAGGCTAGACATGACCATATGGTGAGGCCTATTCTCATAATATACCAAAATAGATGTATTAAGTGATGTGAGCTAGTGAACTTAGGAAAAAGTAGTAGAAAATCAGAACTAGAATAGAATAGCTTCACGCAAAATTTGCGAACTATTCTAGCATATGTTCTGAAAGTAACCAAACTATAGACTGGGTGTAACTACCTGGGCTTACATCTTGTACTAGTTAGCTATTTAGACTTGGATAAATTGCTTAACCGGTTTTTGCATTTATAAAAAGAAGACAACATAGTATCTAAATTTTATTCATTAACATAATGGCAGATACAAAAAAGAGAGAGAGAAAACCATTCCATAAACACATGGGTTTGAAATTTTGGTAGCTACATGAGCACCACTCTTTAATTTCATGACCTTCCTTGAGCATCTTTCAGCCCAGCTGCACTCTTAACATTCCAGGAGAATTTCTCCTCCAGTTTGGGAAGAACTATGGTAGATGAAGCTTAGTCCCTAGCCTCAGTTTACATAAACTGCAAATAAATTTTATTTTGCACAATTCTTGGAAGATTCTGGAACGATTTCCATAGAATACCTTTGAAAACAAGGGAAGTCAAATAAAGGGGACTAGAGAAAGAACTTCAGTAGCAAAACGCTTGCTGTACAGGCATGAGCATCTTGTTCTGCTCACCCACACCGAAGGAAACGGCAAGGCCATAGGCATGCCTAATCCCAGCGCCGGGATAGGAGGGGACACAGACATTGCCTCCAAAGGCACAAGCACGTGTGAGCGTACTTGCACACACACAGGTAGGCAATCCCATGAACATCATATACCCGAAAACAGTAATTTAAAAAAGCATTTAATGCAGCCAATTGACAGTTTTCCTGCAAAACCCAACATGCTGACCATTGAAGGCCACCCATTATGAAGCACCTCTGCTTCTTAGAGGAAATACTCCAAATGATCATGTGGTATACTGAAATGCAGTACTTCCGAATGGATATGCCCAGGCTTCTGGACGAGGAGTCATGTACATTTCATGTTTCTTTTCATAAGAAACAAACAAAAAAAAAAATTCTGTGGACCATAAGAGTAGAGATTAAGTCTGTCACGATATCTAGCTCTGAAGGTACAATATAAAGAATACCCTAAAATACCATGGCCTCTTCCAGTTGGTAAGATCAACTAGACCTTTGTGATTTTTCTGAAAGGGGATTCTGAAAATATTACACTTTTTGAAAATCACTACATGGATAGTCCTCTGATTTTTCTTTATTGCAATGAAAATATAGTTAGTAATCATCTTGGATTGTTTCTACCAAATAGAAAACAGCATGGTGTTGCAATCAACGTAAATTTTCAGTTCACTTACATACATATAATATGGAAATAGCAGATGGCGACTTATTTGGATCAAATGACAAATTTTGCCATCCAAGTGGCCGGTCAAGAACACTTACAATTGTACAAACAAATCTTGTCTAACAAACTACCTCTGTCCTCACCTTAAAACTTCTGAAACAATAACCTGAAAGAAAAAACTTACTCATATGTCGAAAAGACGTTTTCAAGTCTCAAATTTAAACTACATAAAAAATTAAAAATATATACAATAATTTAACCATAGCAAAAGTTTCAAAAGCATCATGTAAAGCTAAACGAGCCAATCCTTTCACTGAAGAGCTGCATTCCATTCTCATAGAGTGTGTATATTATAGAAACAATTTAGTAACAGTCTAAAATCTGAAGTCAATTAAAGTAGTAAAAATGAAGCTTTGAACTCTACTGTTTGAAGCACTCGTACTTGTCATCTGGAAAGAACCCTTGATTTTAGAGGATAGGATGATGCCTTCAAAATAAGAGTATGAAATTGTCGTTTTAAGGATAATTGTCTAAAGACAATTAGACTTCTAAAAAACAAAAAATTCTTAAAATACCCTGTTAAAGGCTTACTGGGGAATTCCTACAGGATCACAGTCAACTTCACTCTCCAGAAACACATTAATTTTGACATGAATAAGAATTTCTTAAGAAAAGCTTTTCGCACATTAGCAAACTAATTGTACACTTTCAAAACTTTCTTACCTCCTCCAAATTTTTCTTTCACTGTGTGTTGATTTTTAATTTGGTAGTCCTTAGGCAATGTGCTAATAGAGGCGGTGAGAGGTGGTACCTATCATTCAGCATGGGGACATTTAACGAATTTTCCAATACTAACTAAAAAAATAAAAAAAATCAAAATTTTAAATAACAAAAAACTTAAAAAGTTATAATATTTATTTTATAAAAATTAAGTACATAATTCCAAAATAAAAACTATCAGCTTTTGATGTAATACAAAAAAAACTATCATAAATACATATAAATAAATAAATGTATATGTATGTATATATTTTTAATTCAAAAATATATGATGGGGAATCCTTGTCAACCAATTATTTTTAAGAGGTGGGACCAAGTTAGGGTGTGTCTTTCTAAGACCTGGGAGAAAAACGACACAAGGCCCAGGTGCTCTCTCTGTGTGGTTCCCTTGAAGCACAGCTGAGCTTGGACTTCTTGTTCCTGTTTCGTGAGTTTGCCCCTTACAATAAATAAAAATATAATTGTTTTATCTTTTATTTAGCCTGGTTATTTCACAAACCAAGATGATTTAACAAATATATTCACCTCCCAAATTCTTCTACTTTTAAGAACATCTCATGGAAAATATTATATCTATATATATTTTTATGCTGTACTATAATAAAAATTTTGAGAGAAATATAATACTTATCAATAAGAGAGGTTTAATTCTTAATTTTGAAGGGAGTCAAAAATCATTTCTGTTTATAAAGCACTTTTTCTATTTAGTTTATAAAGAGTTGGACCTTAATGCAAACACTTCTACATCCCAGTCAGTCCCGTGAACAGCACCTTGCAAACTTCAGGTCAGTAATATGTGTTGAACAAGTTTGTCAATGAACATGGTAGAAGAAAAGGATGGATGAGCCCAGACACATCCTTAAATAGCTTAGATGCAGTAAATATAAACATCCACCAAGGAGCCAATGGTTCTCTGAACAGCTAGAGAGAGGATAACGGACATCCCCTCCTCGCCAACCAGGAGCCCTGTGCAGAACAGGCATCACTTGTGAATGAGCAAGACAGAAGCATGTGATGATCATCGTGTTGTGTGTCAATGAACAGAGGTGTGAACTGCTCCATTCTAGTTAGAGAAAGTCACAGGGAGAGAGAGTCCTAGAGAGATAGATCTGGGAAACACAACCTTGCTGAAAAAGTAGATAATTGTTTTTTCTCTATAAGTTTCTCTGCTTTACAAATATTCTATGATGCTCTGCTGCTGTATTCAGAATGACATTCCCCAATTCAGAAATTGTGCAAGGGCACAAATTAGTCGGGGGGGGGGGGTTGAAGATGAAATGTGGTCTTTACTCTTCAGTACTTTTAACTTATTCACTTAACAGATGTACATTAAATGTCTCCACTCTCTCAGGTTTGTGCTAGAATGTAGCAGGCCCTAAAACGAAGTATTCCTAGGACCCGAGTCTTTTGAGATTGTCTAGATTGTTTAGAGTTCACATCAATTATGCATGAACTACACTGTCGCTACTTGAATGACGTACATGTACAAATATTAGCCCACACTGACCATTTCAATGTGGAAAGGAAAAAGGGGCGGGGGGAATCCTTTTCCTGTGTGCACTAAATGAACATTAAACAAAGGAGTTTCCTATCCAAGACAGGCAACACAGTGAGAATGAGTGAAAGCAGGGACCCTCACAAAAGCAGCCTTTCCTAGCGAGGTAGAAGACCTAGATGAGAGGAATTGAATGAGGACCACAAACCCCGAGGCACATAGTTGCCGGGTCATGCCTGTGTGACCACTGGGAATTAAAAGACTGGATATGGATTTAAACCAATTAACAGCCATCAATTGCCTCTTCTCTCTAGGCATCAAATAGACTTAATCATTTCACTTATCGTCCATGACACTGCAAGCTAATTCCTAGTCTCTGCCATTCAGGGAAAATCAGTCATCAGAAGGCAATTGTCCCTTCACATTCAACTGAAAAGCCAAGCTAGAATGGCTAGTCTCTCTCCTGAGCAAGGCAGATGGACTAGTAGGTGGGAAGAAGAGTATTGCCTCAGAGCTCCAAAGGAGGAAAACGCATCGTGGTAACTAGTACAGAAGTATGAGGACATAGTAATTTAAAACACATTAAAATTGTGTTAGAATATATGTTTGAAGAAAAAATGAATTACATCACAAACTACAAAGAATCACCATGGCAAGGAAAAGAAAATAATCCTAAGTTCCTTTTGTTTGCTCACTTGCTTGGGTTTTGGCTCTCTCCCTGTTTAGACCCTGTCTGATCTAGATTCCACTATGTAGATAAGGCTGGCCTTACACTTGTTATAGTCTTGCCCCATCTTCTTTCCAAGTTCTGGAATGATGATCTGGCTACTATGCCTGACTTACAAATCAGAAAATCTTGATTTTCTTGTTGACCAAATAAGGACATTTTTCACTGAAAGACAATGTAGAAAGGGAAAAGGCTGTCATATCACTGTAAGATTTAATAATCTGTATTTTTCAAACAAGAATAAAGTAGCCTACTCAGGCACGCAAAGATAAAAACAATGCTGAATTTTCTACTTGTTTGTTTTCTGTTCTTGCTTCATCTTAAACCGCAAGAATAATAGCTCTAAAATGGCAGGAGTCAAAGAAAAAAAAAGAGAGAGAAAAGTAAAACAATGAATGGAAGTTAAATGACTTCAACTCAACAGCAGTTCCTAAGTGAAGGCTCTGTGCTAGTTCTACAGAGTATAGAATGCATCTAAACCCTTACAGGACTGCAGGGACTTGTAATTAGTACTATAGAATAAAGGGAAAAACAAAAGCCCAGAGCGGCCATCTAGGGCTGTGAGCAAGTACTTACAGAGCATGTAAAAACTCCACAAGGATATCACAAACCCTCAGAGATCTATGTTGATACATGCTGAAGGCATAGAAAGTACAACATTTCAATCTGAGTACATTTATGGATAGTCTTGTTTACATAATTATTTTTCTCTGGCTTTGATTCTCAACTGGAGGCAGTCCTGAAATTAAATGGTACAGCCTAGGATTATCACAAGTGTGTGAGGGATGGGCAGAAAGGAAGCAGACAGATGTGAAAATTCAACATACAGCCAGACATGTGTCTAGGGAAGTCGGGGTAAGAAAGCTAATTAGGGCTCAGAGGTAGAGCAATGCTTTGGTTCAAACCCTAGCAATTAAAAAAAAAAAAAAAAAAAAAAAAGATAAACACAAACCTAGAAAGTGGGAGTGGGTAGCGCAGACTAGACAAAACTTCAAAGTTGTTAAAAGGAAACATTTGCAAATACCCTCCAATTCAAGTACATATTTATAATAATAAGCTGATATCTTTAAATATATACATTTAAAACAACTATTTTAGATTCATATAACTAAATGAACTAAATAAAGAGAAAAAAAAACAATCTCACTGTCTTGGGTGAAGGCAAAGCAAAACTTGGACCAATTTCAGGAGTTCTCAGTTGTTTTATGTCATAAGATACAAAGTGCTCTCCTAACAGCAGTCGTCAGTAACCTGTCCCCAATTCGATGCCACCACACCCATAAAATCAACACTTCATTCACCTTCACCTTTAATAAACATGCCCATCTGTCTCTGAGAGTCTGACACAAGCAAAAGGCAAGGCCAGTCTCCAGAAAAGCAAGGGTTGAGAATTTCGCGGATGGTAAATCAAAAATTTGGAAAGACAGAGAAAAATGAATGAAAACTCTCACAGAGCATGTGACACCCAGAAAATGGTCAGGAGGATACTGCCACTCTGTGTGACCCAGAAAAATGTTTCACAGCTTGGCTTCACTGGGTATCACTGCATAGGTATGTTTAAGATTGCAGACTACTTCAGAAAAATGAGGAATGCTGAGAACAAGAGAAATAGTGGCCTCCTGGGAAGAGCACACCAAATGGTTATCCAATACCAAGTCAGCCCTGAAAATGTACAGAAATGTACATACAAGTAACATTTTATGGGCTGAGCAGGAAGGGTCGATCATCCACCCATCTATCCATCCACTATCCATCTTATATCTATCCATCCATCCATCCATCTATCTATCTATAGGAGCAGGTAGTATACACACACACACATACACATACAAAAAAAAAATCCCCACAGTTTTTAAAAAGATGACAAGAATTTGAAAGAGAGCAAAGCAGGGAGGGTTTGGAAGGAGAAAAGGCAAGGGCAAAGTGATGTAATTATATTAATCTCAAAATAAATATTGGAAAAAAAGAAGGTTGTGTAAACCTTCATCAGAAAGGACAAGTAAGATGTTCACAGTCTCCAAACATAAAGTAGTTTGGAGGAGATGGCAACACTTATCACCTATATTAGATCAGAACATACAGTATATATTACTGAACATTACACTGTAGTCTATAAACAGTGTTCACATGCTAATCAAGCTTTTGATTAAAGAGATTAAAAAATTAACTACCCTGATAGCTTATACATGCCATACATATATGGAATTATCACACAGTACTCCATATATTGTGCCAAAAATGGTAATAAGTATCTATAAACAGAAAGAATTAGTAAAAGTAGATAGTGTTTTCTCGATCACAAAAGCCACAACAAACATTTTTTTGTTCAGAATGATAAGTCTGAAAAATATCTAACCTGTATTTATATTTTAATTGATTTAATATTTTAATTCTTACTAACCCCATAACATTCCCGAGTAGGCATTGTTATTACCCACCATTTACAGGTGAGAAGTAGAGGTACAAAAACGTCAATAGCACCCATCTCCGTACTCAAATAATATACTTATTAGACCTAGAAATTTTAACCCTCAAAATTAATGTAAATATTAAGAAAACTACAGCACGCATTGTGCTTCATCACGGTGGTTAGCAGGGAAAATATGGTGGGTTCATAGTCACAACACGTGAACTTTTCTTCTAGGCCTAAATTTTTACATTTCTACCTCTCTATGACCTCAATTAATGGGTCAGATTCTTCACCCAGAAAATGAAGTTAACACAGCCTGTGAAAGCTGGACTAAGAACAGATAAATTTGTCAACATTCACAGAGTCCAAACAAAGAGAACTGATCAGCAGAGTGAAAATACTTGATCAAAGTTGACAAGATACAAAAGCCCCTGGCTGGAATCAGGACACCGCTCTTCTCAATGCCATAGACACAAGGTTATAAGGAAAACGTTTCATCCAATAACCATAACACACAGCTAGCCTGTGGAGGATGTGCTCCAAAGGGTGTGTGGAAATTCTGGAAAGTTAGTCCGTGTAAGTTTCTTTGGGATTTAAAACTACATGAAGATTGTGATGTTGCAGAAAAGGGTTTAATCTCAAGAAATGGAAATTCCTTCACTTTGGAGAGGAAAAATGAGGAAACTCTCAGTGGGCCAATAACCTGCTTCATACCTCCTAAACATCGTGAGGAGCTGAGAATCGAAATGGAAGGAACAGACATGTTGCCACGCAACACTGTCTCTCTGCCTTCCCACTTGTACCCTGTTCACACCTATCGTTCACTGGATGCTGGCCTCCGCACAGACGAAGCGGAGTAACACCTGTTATTAGTGCTTGTCCAAGCAGGAAGCTCAAGGGTTTCTTTTTTTATTGAAAAGTATTTTAGCAGACATTAATATTAGTAACACAAGAACAAGAAAAGGGGGAGGATAAATGTGAGGTGGGGGATATAGCTCAGTAAAATCCTTATGTAGTGTGTACAACTCTCTGGGTTCAGTCCTCAGCACCATATAAACACAGCAAAGCAGCCACACCAGTAATCAACCCTTTACATTGGAGGTGGCGGCAGGATAATTAAATTTAGTTATTCTCAGCTACATAGTGAGTGTGAGGCCCACCTTGACTACATGAAGCCTTGCTTAAAAAAGAGACAGAGTCAGAGAAGGAAGAGGAGGGATGGAGGGAGAGGAGGTGGTGAAGCAACAGGCAGCACTTATAAGCATCAGTTAAGGACCTGGCATCCTCCAGTCACACATCAGGCAGTATGCAAATCAGGTTTCAGACGTTATCCATATTATCCTGTACCAGTGTGGACAGGAGGGTAGGTCTAATTAACCTAACGTATCCTTCAATATCTGACAGTCGAAGAGTGAAGGACCTAGAAAGCTGAGAAGCTGCAAGTTGGCAAGGGTTGTATATAGCAAAAGCTCAGTGCCCAGGAAGTAGGCAGTGATGGACCAATATAGAAATACATATCCACTAAAACTCCAACCAAATGAATAAAGCATGAGGTAAAATAGTCAGACTCCTTTTTCCTGGAAATGGTGCTTACACTGCACAGGTAGGGCAGGATAGGATGTCGGCTGGTCAAAGTTTCTTAAATGCTAAAATTACTTGAAGTTTTATGTTCAGGAATATTTGCTTTCTTTTTAAGAAGATTTGAGTGTATGTGTGTGTGAGTGAGTGCGCATGCGCATCTGTATCTGTGCACGTGAGTGAGTGTATACACAAATGAATGCCAGAAGATGGTGTTAAGCACCCTGTAGCCTTCCGAGATGGGTGCTAGGAACTGATCACTTAGCTCTTCAAGGGCAGCAAGTGCTCTTAACTAGTGGGCCATCTTTCTGGACACCATGTTTACATGTTTTTCAAGAGAAAATCCAGTGCAGAAAAGGCCACTGAAGTCTTAAAAGGGGGCACTAAGGGCAGACAAAAAAAGAAAAGAAAAGGAAGGAAGGAAGGACGGACGGACGGAAGGAAGGAAGGAAGGAAGGAAGGAAGGAAGGAAGGAAGGAAAGAAATCTGCTCTCAGCCTCTCCCCAGTCTCTGGGTGTTTGCCAGCTGCTCTTTGACATCTTCAATTGAATCATTCATGAGCCCAGGCCTCTGTACCTGACATGGAATCCCCATGTCTCCACTTCTCTGTCCAGACTTCTCCCTTTCTATAAGAACATAGACATGCTGAAATTAGCGCTCCAGCCAGTCTCTGGCGTCTCAGCTGGATCCTCCACAAACAGCCTATCCTACCCAAATGAGACCTCATTTGCATGAAGCTGAGGGGAGGAATTCAACAACATTCCACAGAAACAATTCCATCCATAACCCTAGACCAAGTTGAAAGGATGTTTAAGTGGGGGAGACAAAGAAGGAGCCAAAATAATACAGAGAAGATCAATCCCACGCAGTTATTTGGGGATGGGCTGGCTAGCAGGAGGTCGGAGCTGAAATGCAAATTTCAGCCGAACTTTAGACATTTGAGCTGGTACAAAAAGGCTCTTTGCATTGGAGCCTACTGCATCACACACGCTCTTAGGCGCTCTCAGGCGATCTGGAGAAGCGACAGGGTGGCTGTGTTTTCTAGAAACACCGCACAGCTGAGCAAGAAGAAGGGTGGTGAGGAGCGAGGCAAATGCTGATGGGTTAACCATCCCATGACCTAGCAGGGAAACAACTTGGGGGAAAAACACGAAAACCAAAAGTAACATTGAAGGACAAATTCATAAGGTACCAGGGCTCTGAGGCAAGGGGTCAGGGGGTCGAGAACACAGAAAGAAAGCCAGCCCAGTTCAGGGCTAGTTTTATTCTAAATATGTGTGTGACTAAGGTGGTAATCAGCACTGACAAAGTTAGGGCTTCTCCATCTATTTTGTTTGACTTATCACTCTAAAAGTGGCTGCAAACCAACTTGAGGCTCCACAGACGACAGAAAATTGTAGAGGCAATGCTTTTTTCCATCTCATTCCCAGGGTGTTTACTATTTCAAGTATAATGTTTTAAAATATAATCAGTAGTTATAGTACGTACTGCATGTTTTCTGAAATTGTTTTTTTTCTTTTTTTTGATCAATTTTATTTTATTTATTTTTTTTAATAAATAAAAAAAATAGCCCATATCCCTCCCCGTCCCCCAATTAACTCCCCCTCTCTCATCAGCCCTAAGAGCAGTCAGGGTTCCCTGACCTGTGGAGGGTCCAAGGACCTCCCACCTCCTTCCAGGTCTATTAAGGTGAACATCCAAACTGCCTAGGCTCCCACAAAGCCAGTACGTGCAGTAAGATCAAAACCCAGTGCCATTGTTCTTGACGTCTCAGCAGTCCTCAATGTCCACTATGTTCAGTGAGTCCGGTATTATCCCATGCTGAAATTGTTTTAAGACAATTTCAGTTAATAATTAACAACCATATTGAATAAGTTCATGAAAATAAGAACAAGATGCATATTTGCATCTAAGATGTAACGTGAGTTCCATATACGTCTCATATACGTCATACAAATATGTAGAATAGTCACAACTTACCATGAGTATATACAAAGTTATGACCCTGGAGTCTGTTTAAGGGTACTTAGTCTCTTCATACAAACACTGCTCTTACAAAGTGATGGAACCACCAAAATACTTACGACTTTGAGCAAATTGAACATTTTTGGAGAGGTTAATCTTTGGTGGGAAAATCCCTTCTACATTAGAGTCTTAAAATGGTATCATTCAAGTCAACTCCAAAGAATATAAGCAATTTATCTTCCATATTCGTGCTTTTTCATTAAAAAAGAAAAGAAAAAAAGAGTAAAATCTGTTCCTAAGTTTGAAATATTTTCAATTCTGTAAGGAAAATATCTGTTCCTACTTGAATAAACTCATATTAAAAATAACAGCTTTAAATTACTTCCTAATACGTTTAAATTCTATGAGTCTACCATTGTCAAGCAGGACTTCCTTGTCCTCAGGGATGCTGTGTTTATGCTCCTCTGGTACACTACGCACCAGTCCCATGAGGTTCCTCAGCATGGGAAACTAAAATCTTATTTCATTTTATTTTTAATGAATTTGATTTAAAGTAAATATGTAACTGGAGTCTACTGTGTGATCCGAGAGCTTCATCCATCATGTGCGAACGAATGCAAAAGGAAGGTGCAGTCTGTAGCGGGGACTCCTAGATGCTGCATCCAACACCACCAAAGTCCTGACTCACACCTCAGAATCTCTAACAGTAAGCTGCCGCAGAGGTAGAAGCCTATTACCAACTCAGATGTCACATGCTCCCACTCCCAATGTATTCGATCAAATCTAATGGGTTTTGTTGTTGTTGTTTTTGGACCCAGACTTTACTCTGGAACCACAGCTACCCCTCCCCTCAAACCAGAAGATCCTGCTTCAGTCCCCTCTGACGCCTGGGACTGGACTACAGAGATGTAAAAGCAAGCCCAACAAAAAGCCTGTTTTTCAGAAGGATCAGAAGTTATCTTGATGTACATCTTAGCTTGTGAACACCTGGCTCATTTCTATTCCATTCCAAAGTGGAATGGCTGCTTGTCTCTAACAGGAAATAGGAATTTGTTCTGTTTAACAACTGAGTTCTGATACAAAAACATATTGATTTAATTCACATAGCATTGGCACCTCTTATTCTACATTTTAGAGATCTCTGTCTGTTTTAAAAGGACTGGAAAATAAATTATTTCATTGTATAAAATACCACTAGGCATCAACTAATTCCCCTGCACAAATGCTACATTCATGGAATCTAATCTACTACGGATCTTACAGTAAACGAGTTAGCTGCCTTCTCTAGTGCATCTAAGTCACTGGTTTTGATTCTCCAGGTTTCAAGCCAGATCCTCAAACTTGTTAGATAAATTTATGCAGCATTTTTCTGGTTCTCAATTTCCTCATCTCTTAAATGAAATAAAGCTGGGCTGACAACACCTCCCTCGCAGATGGTTATGACAGTCAGATGCAAAGGACCCAGCGGAGGTCTGGCACATGTGTAAGAAATATTAGATATCCAGGTTTATTCCTGCTCTCAATGGCTTTTTTAAAGATTTACTTCTCTTTTAATCTATTCTGTCAATATGGCTGAAGGCTGCTAGAAACACTTGAACACTTATGTGCATGTTTTAAGACCATCTAGAATCCGAAGAATTGCCTCCACAGAGCAGGTGATATCTATGCACCTCCTGGCTTCTCCTCAATGATGTGGCTTTCCCAGTTGCTACCCAATCCTGGGACCTTGGCTCCTGTTGGTGCTCCTGTAATGCAGACCAAGCCTAGCCTGTAACTACAGCGCTGCTTTCTTTCTTTTCCTTTTTTAGATGCCTGCCCTTACATGTAACGCTCTCTTTCACTCTCTACAAGGAGGGAAAGAAAAACTAGACACTGAATGGTTTTCCCATGAAGACAGAACTTGGAGAGGAAGAATGTTCTTGATCTCTGCCATGTGGCCTCTGTTACATCTTGTGTCACTCGAATGTACATGCACACACACTCACACATGTTCACACACACACACACACATACATACTCAAGACCCTTCTTTTTTTTTTTAATATTTATTTATTTATTATGTGTGCAATATTCTGTCTGTGTGTATGTCTGCAGGCCAGAAGAGGGCACCAGACCTCATTCCAGATGGTTGTGAGCCACCATGTGGTTGCTGGGAATTGAACTCAGGACCTTTGGAAGAGCAGGCAATGCTCTTAACCGCTGAGCCATCTCTCCAGCCCAAGACCCTTCTTTTTCTACAAAATTGTGTTAGGTAGTTCTAACACTGAACGACATTTTTACTGCCTTTTTAATTTCAGAAAGTTAATTTCTTAAAACGATAATATTGCTTTTTTAAAATCATAAATCTAACGAAATATTTCAATGTATATTTTCTTCATCTTCTAAGAAGAGATGGATAACTACTGGGATGGATTAGGGTGAAACTAAATGAGATATCAAACAGAGAAAGGTCTTTTAACTTTCTCAGCCTTGCTGTAACTCCGCATACAACTGTTTGGGGGTTTACCTGTTCTATCCTTCCAAACATGAGAGCAGCACAGATTTGAGAGGCATTTGAAAACTGGAAAACCAAACAGATGAAAATTCTTATTTAAGTCAAAGAAACTGTGGTTGAGGAGAAAGCAACATTTTGTTTTTAACAGGTTTTTGTTGTTTTGTTTTGTTAAGTTCTGTTACAAAAGTATCTAAGATCTCCTTCAAGTTTACTCATTAGTTTACTGAAGTCGGATAAGATTGAACTCTGAAGACAAGGGGTGGGGGGGATTTGTCAACTTCATTAGAGCTTTGAATATCAGCCAGGTACCTGAGGGGGACCACCAGGAGCTCTCAAATGCAAAGTCTGTTGCTGTACAGACAAAGGAATACATTTTTAATAAGAGGTGACTTTTAAAACGACAAAAGAAACTTGATACAAAAAAGTAAAACACACACACACACAATCAAGTTTCTCCAAAATTTCAGCCTTTAATCTTTCAGAATTTTAGAGTCCATTCTGCAAGAATAACAATTTTCAAATTATAAGTTTTTACTGATTTTTGTCTGAAAAAAATGTTAGATCACATGATATTCCAATAACTCTTAGATCATATTTCATTACTGAAAAGGTAAATAAAAATGAATTTTACAGCAGGCACAACCAGGCGCCAAAGCTTTATGTACTTTATCTCAATGCTTCTCCATGACACACCTACTTTTAAATATTCATAGATAAAGAAAAGAAGGATCGGATAGCTGAGGACTTAGAGATTTGTATTTAGTAAAATACTGACATTTTTTTCATGCCATATATGAAATTGTGCAAATTCTCTAAATACAAAATCCATAAAGTGCATTAATATTCCTGTGATGAAATACTGTGACCAAAAGCAAGTTATAGAGGAAATGGTTTGTTTGGCTTACACCTTCCACATCCCTGTTCATCACTGAAGGAAATCAGGACAGAAACTCAAACAGGGCAGGAACATGGAGGCAGGAGCTGATTCAGAGGCCATGGAGGGGTGCTACTTACTGGCTTTCTCAGCCTTTCTAACAAGAATCCAGAATCACCAGCCTGGTGTGGCCCCATTCACAATGGGCTGAGCCCTCCTTCATCAACCACTAGTTATGAAAATGTAGAGCTCAATAAAAACCAAAGAAAGAAAGAAAGAAAGAAAGAAATAAAGGAAGGAAGGAAGGAAGGAAGGAAGGAAGGAAGGAAGGAAGGAAGAAAGAAAGAAAGAAAGAAAGAAAGAAAGAAAGAAAGAAAGAAAGAAAAAGAAAATGTCCTCCAAGCTTTCCTACAGCCCAAATCTTATGGAGGCATTTTCTCAATTGGGGTTCTTTCCTCTCAGATTACTCTAGCCTATGTCAGGTTGACATAAAATTAGCCAACACCATGCTTGAGAAACTAACCACACTACGCTTTCCCTAAAATTCAGAAAGAGTATTACTGTAACTGATAAAATATAATTTCCCCAACAAAAACAATGTAATTAATTTCTAGCTCTGTTTGCCAAGACAGATGGCTACTAAAAGTTGAACTATTAAGGAAACTTGGATATGAGAAATCCAGTTCCCACAGTCAAGTCAGGATGAAGAAGCACACGGCAGAGGACCATGATGTAAGCACATGAGCAGAAAGGATTCCTAATTTTAGCTTTCTTCTTCCAGTCATGATTTGACTCACATATTGATTAGAATACTAATTCCCTAGAAATCTCCTATAGCACCACATGGACTTCACTGATCAGGATGTGAGAAAACGCCCACAACCACAGGGAAGTCAAACAGCTCTACAACTGGTTCACTGGCTATGCATTCCTATTCCACCACTGAGGAGGAAAGTGCCATTTCATTTCTCCTCGATGGTGTGTGTGTCGCACTGGAAACGAAGTCTACTGGAAGGAGCCAGCAGAGGTGCATACGGAGAATAAAGCTTCACATTCTGAAGTCTTTCTCTCAAAGAAATAAAACAGGAGCCAAACATATTAAAATGATTATACTGTCTGAAATCATATGGACACAAATGTGAGTTTGTACTACATATCAAATTAAAAATAAACAATAATTAAAGTATTTGGTGTCTGCAGACAGAAGTAAATTACTATTATTAAATATTACACAATTTCATATAAAAACAAGAGTTTAGAGAAATACATTTGTCATTTGAAACGTGTCAAATTTTAAATTTTAGATACCTAGAATGTTCTATAGGTGGTTTGTATGTCTGTCTATAATTTAGTTCTCAAAACAGAAACAGAGAGGAAAGGACCAAGACTAAAATTAAAGGAATAGAGAAATGGCAATATACACTAACTCCTGAAACAGTGTTTCTTTTTCTCTCATTATTTAGAATACAAAAGTGCTTGAATGAGCAAACTCCAGGTGTCCATAACTCTGTACCATTTATGAGTGGGAGGCTGGGCAGCAGCATCTCTTAAGCTAGATATTGGAAACTAACTGGGCAATGTGGAAGGCGATTCTACTTCAAAAACCATAGCAACAAGCAAACAACCCGGCAGGATTTGCTGAGGAATGCTCACTAGAGCTGACACCTGTACGTGAGAGGGGATGGCAGCCATTTCACCCACAATTCAGCATCTTTGATTAGTTCAGGTTACTAAAATTATTTATTTCTCGGCTGTTAAGTGTTTGGATTTGTGTGTGTGTGTGTGTGGTGTGCATGTGTGTTTGGTTTGGTTTGGTTTGGTTTGGCTTTTTGTGGCAGTGGCGGAACACTTAGCTAGTTATATATTCCCTTCATTCTTCTAACAATAGATTCCATGCCTAGGCCACAGTGGAGTAGAAGTCCCAATCTGGTTACATCAATTACTATTGACACCAGGACTCTGCAATGGGACAATCCAATCTTTCCCAGGGATTTTCCACCCCGGAGATGTCAAGAAAAAGTTATCATATCGTAGCTCGTCAAACATCAGATTTATTCTTGCATGGTAATGAACTGCTTTCAATGTAGAAAAATGGAAAAAAAAAAATAACACAAAAGAGGTAGCGGAAAGCAGGGTGAAGTATATAAGTTGCATTTAATTGGCTTCTTTAGTCCCTAAGTGTGATCTCACCCATGTGTTTTCTGGGGTTGCAGCATATTGAATCAATGTATTTTGTATTACCGAATGGATTTCCTCCATTTGTAAGCAAGTCTCCTTAAGATACCCATTGCCCTAAAGTCAGTGTTTCTTTCTCTAGTGTGTCCGCACAAAGACCTTGCTAAGAGTTTCCCATTCTTGGCTCTCCAATCCTCCACTTCCTCACATTTCTCACATCCTCTTCTTCCACGAAACTTTGCTTGCCCAATATAGCCTGTCACATGCCAGAGAGAGCAAGTATGCCTTCATCTGCGTCTTGTATTCAAACTATCAAGCATCTATAGAATAATAATCTAAGTAAATTGTGACAGGTAAATAATATTACTTATGTCATTGTCATCAAGGTCTTCTTTGTTTTGGACTGCTGTGGTTGTTAATATTTGCAGTCATTGTTGGTGTGACCTGATGAAGAAGCAGCCAGAAAATGCATTCTTGGTGTGCCTGTGGGGGTGCACTAGTCCAGTGGATTCTGGAGGCAAAGAAGGCAAGCTAAGTCCACGAATTTCCCTCTGTAAGAGCTATCTCTGACTTGGGTTGCCATGTCTCCAGGCCAGGAAAGACTATCTCTCTTCTCTAATCACGTGCCATGGTAAATCCTTCTGCTCCCAAGTTTATTCCTCCAAGTAGTCTGCCATAGCAATGAGAAATTAAGTAATACAACTTCTGATCACACACTTCAAGTCTCACAAGGCCACCTGAAGGAGCTCTGGGGCCTTCTAACATTGCTTCACTCAATACGAGGAGGAGACTGTATTTAAGAACTGGATTTACTCAGATAAAGGAAGTTACCTAAATACAAGGTATTTATTGAATAAATTCACATTGTGGGTCAATCTCTCTCTCTCTCTCTCTCTCTCTCTCTCTCTCTCTCTCTCTCTCTCTCTGTGTGTGTGTGTGTGTGTGTGTGTGTGTCCCTCTTTCCCTCTCAATTTCTTTTGTTTTTGTACTAGGAATTCACCCGAGGACTTGAGACATGCTCAACCAGTCCACTGTAAAATGATAGTCCTATATCCAATGTAGCCGCTTCTATTAATGTACAAATGCCACTGTCCTTAAAACAACATTAAACTGAAAATGTTTGGACAATGGGGGAGGAAAGAGAGAGGAGAGGGAGGGAAAGAGAAAAGGGAAATTCCGCTGTGATTCACAATGTTAAACTCGGGAAATTACGAAGAAAAAAAATACAGGACTTAATGGAATGCGCATCTATTGAAAGCTGAACCAAAACTGGGGTGGCGGCCTTGGATTCTTCAGACAGACAGATGGTGTCAACACACCAGCCGATTAGTCAGCTTGGCAATGGAAAGGGGATAGATAGTTTTACAAAATGCCACCAAACTGAATATATGAAAGAGGAGAAAGAGCCTTGAATCTGTCCACTGATACTTGATCCTGGTTACTGCATGGTTTATAAAATAGGCTACCCTTGTCACCAACAGTTTAGAGTTTCCTCCTAAGATTCTCCTAGACATCGTTCTCAGAACAAAGCTGAATTTCAGTCGGGACAGCTGGGTTTAACAGGTGAAGGGAGCCCATCTAATGGTTTTCCTACTAAGGCCCGGTGGCTGATTTTCTCTTTAGGTTCTTATCTAACATAATGTAACCATGTAAATAATTCTATTTCTTAAAGATAGATTATCTGAGAATTTATTCATAACCTAAGTAAACAAAAATTGCACTAAAGACAGAAAGTTCCTATTTACAGATACAAATACGATAATTAAATTTTCCATTGCTCAAGGTAGACTTTTATATTAGATTATATTCAACCAAATTAAAATTAGCATTCAATAATTCTTCCCCAAGAGTCCAAGACATGTCTACTAATGCCACCAAATTAAATCAGACCCAGAAAGTTCAATTTGATTAGTAATTTTCCTGGTGAGTTTGGGGCCCTTCAAATGTAAATTAGCAGTTTCATTAACATGGGAATGAGAGGAAGATATGGGCCCTGAAGACAAAAGGAGTTGATCTGAGAATCAAGAAAAATGGCGCTGCTTTTCAAAAGCCAAGTGTCTCGCTCTCATCTCCCAAACTCCATTTACCCTAAGAAATTTCTAACATGATAAAGGGACTGCGGTCATTTGTATTTAAATTGAAACAGTTTCCAGTCCAGCTCTGATAATAAGACCAAGTCTGCTTCTGGTCTGTCCGACTGGCCACAGCTCTCCTGACTTTGCCTGAACTTAAACAAAATCTGAGCAGATAAAAGAATTTAGAGAAGAATTTTATTGGTAGTTACACAAAGATAAAAGCAGTGTGCCCTTCCTGCCTCTTTTTATCTAGACAGTTTTCTTGAGGCAGAGTTTCACTTGGCTCAACCTGGAGAAGAACTCACTCTAATCACTACAAGGGGAGGATAATCTTGAACTCCAGATTCTCTGGCATCCATCTCCTGAGTATATATTATATATACAATATTTATAATAATAATAGCTTCATAGTATTATGAATATAAATATGTAAATAAATCTATATATGTACATATATGTGTATACATAGTATATATATATAATGTACATCTATATACATATGTATAATACACTTGCTTGCACCATTCCTGGTTCCTTCCTACCCTCTTTAGGGAGACTGGTGAAGAGTCAACTGGATAAAGAGGACAAGAGTAGCACTGCATTCTGTCACATGACTGCAGACACATTAGCCTGTGCCACCAGTTTCTTGCTAAGTGTTTCCTGCTTTAGAAGAAAAAGTAATTATTGCGCGTAAGAGTGAAAAAAAATAAAATATTGTTGGATCTAAAAATAAGCTTGTATCAAGTACTTCCAGACTAAAACGTTTTGATCGCATATTTGTATTGAGAAAAGTACAAGATGCCAAAAAAAAAAAGCCGGGCGATGGTGGCGCACGCCTTTAATCCCAGCACTCGGGAGGCAGAGGAAGGTGGATCTCTGTGAGTTCCAGACCAGCCTGGTCTACAGAGCTAGTTCCAGGACAGGCTCCAAAGCCACAGAGAAACCCTGTCTCGAAAAACAAAAAAAAAGTACAAGATGCTGCAGTGGAGAAAAAACAGTATTATTCACCATTCAGTGTAATGATTACAGAAACTAATGTCAGTGTCTTCCACAGCCCGCAGTGTCCCATAGGAAATGAAAGGGAGAATAAGGAAAACTAAGCACTTAGCTAGGTCATGTGATTTTGTAGACCGTGGTAATGCTGACATCTCTATCAGCTGGTGTAAGATACCATAAAGACTTTGATTCAACAAACACCTAATAAGTAGCAAATATCATGGCATAGTTTTGTTCTCCTGTCTA
This sequence comes from Chionomys nivalis, assembly GCF_950005125.1. NCBI lineage: Eukaryota > Metazoa > Chordata > Mammalia > Rodentia > Cricetidae > Chionomys > Chionomys nivalis. The sequence goes on from NC_080088.1 coordinate 25,151,850, forward strand.
TTTTACTGAAGTGTTTCTATGTTTCCTTAAATTCATAATTTAATCAGGATTGGCTCTTCAAGCTTGAGTATCGTACGAACAGATAACGAGCTGACTAGATATATACACTAGAACCACTACTCCAACAAAATGTGGGGTTTTAACATAGAGAGCAGAAGACAAAGGCAAGAAACCAGCAAGTCACCAATCCGTTACCAGGCAGCAAGAACTCCATTGTTGCGAGTTCCAAAGCAGAACTATGCTAGTATGTATGTATGTATGTATATATGTATTATGTATGTATAAAAGAAAAGGACAGGGAGGAGACATTTGAACAGTTGGGCTCGGGGTTCGCCTGAGATCAGGCTGCCTCCATACTGCCTCATATTTTGTGCTTTGACATTTCAGAGCCCAATGACACAGAACTCTGAGTGATAGATCCTTTAAGATGCTGTCTTGTGTATTACAGGTAAAGAATGTGACAACATTTTTCTTGCCCTTTCTTTTCTTATTCTTTTCTTTCTTTCCTTTTTTTGAGACAGAGTTTCTCTGTGTAGCTTTGGAACCTGTCCTGGAACTTGCCCTGTACTCACTGAATGGTGAATAATACTGTTGGCCTTGAACTCACAGAGATCCATCTGCCTTTGCCTCTCAAGCGTTGGGATTAAAGGTGCACGCTGCCACCACCAGGTTTTTGTTTTCTTTTTTATAAGAACGGGTTTAACTGTACACAATTGGGTAGACGGAAAATTGCTATGTAGCCTTAGTTGGTCTGGAGCAAATAGCAATCCTCCTGCATCGGCCTCTGAGTGCTGGAATTACATGCACGCACCATCACTTCTGACTGATGACAAAATTCTTACCTATGGGCTACCCTGAAATTCTCTCAACATTATCAACCTGTGGTCTATTCCTGTACCTTTATCTCATCATTTACCCAATTTAGTTCTACTTATGAATTTTATATACACTCTGTATTTTCCAAGTGTTACCTTCATATTTATGCCATGCCTTTGAAAACCTTTCTTAGTAAGAAAGGATCTATTCTTTCTTTGAAAGAAAACTAATGATTCAAGCAATGGAAGCACAAGTGGTTATCCTCCTCTCTTCTAAAAATCTCTTAAACAGAATATCCTCAATTGTCTACAGGATAAATTCTAGGCTGTTTAGCCTGCCAGAAAAACCTTCCACAGCCTGACCTGGATGTGCCTTTTTAAACTCCAATTCCCACAATTCCCCTTGGAGCTGGAAGAGGCAGATTACTCCGAGACCCGAGCATGATCTGCTTTTTACCACGTACTCTCTTTCTCCCCAAACCTTCATTTCCATCCTGCTCTTCTCCTCCTGCTTCAATATGTATCATTATTGAAACACTGATACTGACATCAACTGATTTCCTCCTGCAACTTTCATTCTTAGTAAGATATTATATATACACATATATCATTTGAGTAGGTGGCAAAAATAGTTCACTGAAGGGAGGAACACCTGAGCATAGAAGAGTCCCTCACAGTATAACAAATGCTGAGCACAGGTTGGGTCCCTAGGTTCCACTCCTAGTACCAAAAGTCGGAAGGCAAGCATCATAACTACAACATATTTCAAAGGAGTTAGACTCGGGAACTTATCCATGTAGACACAAATATAGATCACACACACACAAATAAATGACTTTGGAAAGAAATAAAAGAGATGGCTCAACAGTTAAGAGAACTGGCTACTCTTCCAGAAGACTTGGGTTTGATTCCCAGCACCAACATGGCAGCTCACAACTGTCTGTAATCACTGTTCCAGGTGATCAGGTTCCCTCACACATACATATAACATATATGATGTGGGATTTCCTTCTTTATGCTGTGAATATCATCGGTTAATAAAGGAACTGCTTTGGGCCTATAGGAGAGCTATAGGAGAACAGAGCTAGGTAGGGAAAACCAAACTGAATGCTGGGAAAAAGGAGGTGATGTCAAGAAGTCACGTAGCCCCACCAGAGACAGACACGGGAACTTTAGCCAGTAAGCCACAGCCTATTACAGTAGCGATACATAGATTAATAAAAATGGGCTAAATTAATATGTAAGAGTTGGCCAATAAGAAGCTAGAGCTAATGGGCCAAGCAGTGATTTAAATAATAAGGTTTCTGTGTGATTATTTTGAGTCTAAGTGGTTGGGAACAAATGAGTGGCCCCCTGCCACACATGTATGTAGACAAACACAAATGGACATAAAAAAAAGAAAAAAAAAGATTTATTTTGGGGCTGAAAGATGGCTCAAGGGTTAAGAGCACTGACTGCTCTTCTAGAGGTCCTGATTTCAGTTCCCAGCAACCACATGGTGGCTCACAACCATCTATAATGAGATCTGGTGCCCTCTTCTGGGAAGTAGGCATGCATGCAAGCAGAACACTATACATAATAAATAAATCTTTTAAAAAAAATAAAAATCTAATGCATGCCTTTAATCACAACACAAGATAAAGTCAGGTGGATCTCTGTGAGTTCAATGACAGTCTGGTCTAAATAATGAACCTTGGGACAGACAAGGCTACAGAGATATACCCTGCCTCAAAATAAACAGATAAAAATAAATTTTTGCAATATTTAGAAACATATAAAGTTTTAGCATAGCCTATCCAGAGCCTCCATGTAATCATTAATGTATGTTATACTAATCACATCAGTAATTATGGTTTACTGAGATCTTCCTTAGTCAGAAGCAGCTCTGAGGTGAAAGGAAGAACCTAACATTCTATGACCCCTCATATTTGTACAAATATAAATGAATGGCAAGGCTAAACTTTTTACTAATCATTTTCATACAATATAACTGTGTTTATGTTATGTGTTCATGTATATGCATGTGTATTTTTTTAAACAGAATCTCTCTATAGCTCAGATTATCTTAGAACTCTCTGTATTTCCAATGATCTTCCTGACTCAGCCTCCTGAGCACTAACAGCATGGCAGCTGTAAAATGCATGTAGTCAAAATCCATATATGAGATTCCAGAATTTTGTTATTAAAGTCTCCTTTTCCCTGTGTACAGGAGTCTCACTGTACATTTCCTGACGTCAACAATCACCATCTGCTAGCCTGACTGAATCTGATGGAGTTAGTTAGTTGGTTGAAGAGTAGAGGTTTCTTTAGCTCGTGGTTCTACAGGCTCGTAAGTCCGAAAGTATGGCAAGTGGTATCTGGTGAAATTAAAGGACTTTTAGATATACAAATCTAATAATGGTCTATATCACACAAACAAAATCAGTAAAATTAGATGCTTCCAGCTAGTGGCAGATTCAGTTAACCAAGGTGGACGTTGAGAAAGGAGTAGGGGAAGTCCACAAATGATACCCAATCATTTCAGCAAAATGCCTGTCTCTATTGTACTGATGTATTTAGACCAGGGTGGTTCCTGTTTTTCCTTCTCCATATTTAATGCTGCCACTCTTCTGCATAAAACACTGAGGGAAAAAACAACAACAATGAACAATGGAATCTATCAGGCTTTCTGTTTCTGAGTGACCAACGAGCTCCAAATCATGACACAGAGACTTCTCTATAGTTTGACCGCTCGGTCTAGTTTTGGCTCCTTTCTGAGTAGCTCTTTTAACTTAAATTAACCTGTTTCTCTTCTACCTTTTGTCTTGGGGCTTTTTACCTTTGTTTCCTCCTATATATTTTATTCTCATTGCCTCTGTCTGAGTGGCTGTCACTTGCCTGGCTTCTTGAACTAGGTGTGTCCCTCTTTCTCCTCATTCTCTTTTGTTCCCCCCTTTCCTAGATTTCCCTTCCTATTTATTCTCTCTGCCCGCCAGCCCCACCTATCCTTTTTTTCCTATCTATTGGTCAGTCAGCTCTTTATTAGACCAATCAGGTGCCTTGAGCAGGCAAGGTGAAACAAATGCAACATATCTTTACATAATTAAACACACAGCTTTCATCATTAAACAAATGCAGCATAAACAAAAGTAACACACCTTTACACAGTTTAAGTAGTATTCTGAAGTATAAACAAATGTAACACGCCTCTGCCCAGTTAAAATACTATTCTACAACAAAGGAACTGTGGCAGGAAGGTAGAACAACATGAGGCATTGAGACCAGCATATGAAAGAAAGGCTGGAAGCCCCTGCCAACCCAACTGGACACATCATACAGTGGGCCCCCAAAGTCTGCAGTGTATACACATCCCAACCTGTTCATCCACACACCACTGAGCCTTTGACCTTTCACCAGCTCTGGTCCACTTTTACCCGCAGAAGTACCTTTCTCTCTTAAGAAGTTATCTTTTCTATTATGGCAAACATGTCTTGGCAAATCTTTGTTCAGAAACTTAAGACTGTTGCAATCTTACCATTTACCCTCCAGCCCCGGGCCATGTTTATCCTGTAACTGTGTGGATGCTGTAAGTACCAGTCATGTCAAAGTGCCTATAAGGGGGTCTTTACCATATGGCAGATGTCACCCATGACATTGCAGGTATTGTCGTTTGGTATCAGAACAATGATATGAACAACTGTGAGTCTCACTGTAAGATGCAGACATAGGATGTAAAGTTCTTTTCCCAACGCTCCACACAAGTCAGAGGCACAGAGATGCACACCCACGCCTCATTCTGCTTGATGCAGAGCCACTGCTCTATCCAGAAATAGTCTGCACAATTAAGATGAAGTACACAAGTGAAAATTCAAAGGCTGGGTCATCGAAACTAAAGCACACGTTCCTCTTTGGTAACTAAACTCTGACTGTGCTGAGGCTCGAAGGGTTAACAAGAAAGTTCTCCACACAGTGTATTCCAGCCCATTTCCTCCCGAGTCAAGGTCAAACACTGCTCTCCAACTATTTACAAACCTCTTTATCAGCATTAGTACTCTTCAAGTTCTGACATCTCTCTTCGGGACAGAAGTATTTATTTAATCAACAAGTACAGCTTGAGGAACATCGGGCTCTTATTCATGACTAAGTAATTAAAAACGGAAAACACATCACTGAGGGCCTAATATATGCAGGCATTAATTGGTTCAATTGGCGAATGTTTCCCCAGACTGCATTTGTTTCTTATGGATGGGTGCTGTGTTCCCATCCGTGCCTCCTGGCTTTCAGGATTTGTTAATTAGTGCTTTCCTAATCCCATTCAGAAAACTAGAGCAAGCCTCTGCCATTCCCCTTCCATAAATGGGTGGTCACCCAGATTAGGTCAGGCCGGCTCAACCTACAATGGCATCCTTAATCAGCCAACGTGAAATCAAAATGAGGCAAAAATCCTGGCTTTTATCTCGCACTGTCTTTGGAGCTAATTAAAATTCAGGGGCTCTTCCTCCCGGTACAACCCTGCTGTTCTATACACTAATAAGCCAACAAAAGGTGCTGAAAGCAACGGGCTGAATAATTGTTTGAGATTTACAGTTCCTCAATGGCAACTGTTAAAAAGAATTTCTGCCTCTCCTTAGAGAGGTAGAGTCTATCACATTCTGACAAAGTCTCACTGAAGAGATCTTCGGAATTCACGGTAAGAATCGCCCAGATTCAAAGTGGATTTTGTTCCTATAAAGGGAGGTCCATTTGTTGTTGTTATTACTTATTTGACTTTGAAGACACTCTACAATCCAAAGAGTAAAATATCACCATGCTCTTTAGAATATTTCCCCAGAGGGTGGTGGGGGCTGTCTGGAATCTCCGAGAGTCTGTTGGCATAATAAAGAAAAAGGTGGGAGGAGAAATGGAAAAACACACGTTACAGACAAAAAAGAAAAGAAAATGCCACGTGAACAACGTGGGATTAAACCCTTCCTAGTCATTTAGTCCACCAAAAGAAAATTTTAAATTAATAACCAACCTCAATTAAAAAAAAAAAAACCTTCCTTCTCAGCTAGAGTAAGCTTTTGATCTTACTGTTTCCCTCCCTCGGGGTATTCCTTTATATTTATTAAAATGTACCTCGAGCATGCTACAAGTGAAACAATAATTTCCTATAGTTAAATACATGTACAAGCATATAATTTGAGGATACATTTGCCAAAGAACACCACATGTTCCAAACACATATACTAAATGAAATCCACATTATAATTATATTCAAAAATCAATACATTAAGGGAGGATTCAACACGTTCAAAGAGTTGCAGACTATAATTGTGAGAAAGTGACCTCTGTCCCTCCTTCCCTCCCTCCCTGAGAACTAGCAGGATGCAGGACACCTGGGCAGGAGGTGGGGGTGATAACCGAGAATCCTCTCTGCCCACCTTAAAAGCATAGGTACAAAAAGTGTTAAGAGGCTTTAGTCTCTGCTTGGCACCATGTCACACTGCCACAGTGATGTGTGATCCCTAAGAGGCACCAAGTGCAACGAAGAAGCTGCACATACAAGCTCAAAGCCTCCCACACATGGACGCATATGTGCAAAATGAGAATCAAGGACTCTTCCCGGGGGTGGCAGGGGGCAGTCCACACTCAAAAGCTTAAATATTGGCACCAGATGCTTTTGTAAAGTCAGTTTCCTTCTCTGTCACCTAGTATTCATTAAAAAAAAGACAAACTGGACGGTGGTGGCACACACTTTAATCCCAACACTCAGAAGGCAGAGGCAGTTGGATCTCTGAGTTCTAGGCCAGCCTGGTCTACAGAGTGAGTTCCAGGACAGCCAGTACAATGCAGAGAATACCTGTCTCAAAATAACAAAACAAAACCAGAACAAAACAAAAATAGTGCCAATTATTATTTACATGATAGAAAGACAAGTAATAAAAACATGTCTTTTCAGATGGAAATCAGCTTCTTAGGAACTTTCTCCTTAGTTGTTATATCTATTCAGGTTTATAAACCATCAAAACACTTCAGCCCAGGAGAATGCATAACAATACACCCCTGGAAGAAGTAGCTAAAATGATCCCTCAAAAGAGATAATAATAAATACGAAAAAAAATGATAATTGAGAATAAGTACTGAGTTTAAAAAGCATTAGTTTAAACCTACAAACCACTTCTAACACCCAAACTATCATTCCTGACTAAGTTATCAAAGTCAGGTAATAACAACCCACTTACAGAAAACATACTGTACGTGCTATGTGCATTAACTCATGTAATCCTTGCTGCCAGGTAAAAACCAGGTCCTCGTCTCATCCACCATGGGACCAGGAGAACTAGAGTACAAAGTATGCTAGAAATGCAACTTTCCCAGGCTCACATACCTTGTAATTAGGGACTGAGTTTGCACACTTAATCATAATGTCATTATATATAATTAGATAAATTATAGGATATTATAGTTTATTTTACTGTACTTGATACACCAGCAATGGCTACTATTTATGAAAGGTCAGAAACTTTGTGTATGTAAGCGTTACACTCAAATTATCGCAATGAAATTGCTCACAAACCTGTCACCGTCACTCTCAGACACGACAGCCAAGCAAGCTTTCAAACAAGAGATATCTCACACTGGTCACAGAAAACTCTACATTCTAGCAAGCATTGCTAGATTAAACAGTGAGTTTTATCTTTTCTCTTTGTCTATGAACATGTTTTCTTAACGTTTATCATACTTTCGGTTTGGTTTGTGTTGCTGTTGTTGTTGTAGGGTTTTTTTTTTTTTTATTTGTTTTGTTGCTGACTTTGTTTTGTTTTGGTTGCCTGTTTTGTTTTTGAGACAGGCCTTCTCTGTGTAGTTTTGGCTGTCCTGGACTAACTCTGTAGACCTGGCCGGTCTAGAACTCAGAGATCCACCAGCCTCTGCTTCCCAAGAGATGGGATTGAAGGAAGGCATGCACCATGACCACCCTGCCAGCCTACCTGTTTTTTTTTTTTGTTTTTTTTTTGGTTTTGGTTTTGGTTTTGGTTTTTCGAGGCAGGGTTTCTCTGTGGTTTTGGAGCCTGTCCTGGAACTAGCTCTGTAGACCAGGCTGGTCTCGAACTCACAGAGATCCTCCTGCCTCTGCCTCCCGAGTGCTGGGATTAAAGGCGTGCGCCACCATGGCCCGGCCTCCAAAAACTTTCTATCTTGCAAACCTGAAACACTACACACACCAAACCATTGTGTTTCCTCCCTCTTACTGCAGTCAGAGTGACCATGTGTGTAATTTCACACACCCAAAACATAGCATGGCTCAGAGGTTAAGAGTACTTGCTCTTCCGGAGGACCTGGGTTCGATTCCCAATACCCAGGTAGTAGCTCACAACTATCTGTAACTCCAGTTCCAGGGAATCTGACATGTCACACCAGTATACATAAAATAAAATTTAAAAAAAAAGTAGCAGCTAGATTTAAAACAGACTATAATCCTATAATGTGCTACCTTTAAGTTTTAGAAATATCAGATGAACTAACGGTAAAATATTTATATATTGTAAGAGTAGAGCATCTACCTGTACCACATTCCAGAGATAAGCACAGCTGCTCTTTGTAGTTTTTGGTACTTGTAGCATCACGACCATTTTGAAAAGTTTAATAGGCTAATAACAGATTTCAGAATTAAGTGGCTGATGAAAAATAGGCAAAATTGAAACTCAACAGTCTCGACAGGAGACTGTCCTCTTTTTCTTAACCTCCCCTTCCCTAACACCAGTTTCCTAAGGAAACACAGAAACATTGCTAAATTACCACACAGCTTCTTTGCCCATAGCAGCTCAAATGCAAATATAAGGAACCCTGGGAGACTAAACCCCATGACTCTCAAGACCAGGGGTGAGGTCGCTTGCTACCAAGGCTGACCAAAAAACGTATTTTGCATCGGAACTGTTACAAGACCTAACTCAGACTCAGCAAAACAAAAGGAAGTGGGTTTATCAGAACTCACAAAGAGGTCTCTTTGGCAGCAAAAGAACAGTCCTTGACATTATAATGACTAATACGTTATCGTAAAACATAAGGCAATGAACAAACCAGACTAGGGACCGATCTCAGCCACAATGTCAGTATGTGAGTGTTTAATGAATGTGTAGACAGCACCCATGGAATGTCGAAATGGAAGGCCCGAATGCTGAACTGGAAGGCCCGTAGGAGTGAGGATGGCCTTGAAAGAGGGAGAGACAGACATTTAAACAGAAAAACTGAAGGACACCTGGCTCAGAATCAGAATTGGTATTTTGCAAAGTGGAAGTATCAAAGTCAAGCAAGGCAAAAGAGAAAGGAGCATGTAATGAGAGCCCAGGTGATCCACCCATGCAGAATGATAAAGATACAAAGAGCAAAGTGGTACAAAAACAAACAGTTAAGTGATAGAATCTTGGTGCAAAATCCTTCTGTATGCTTTACACATTTTCACTTTATTCCCCCTAAAAGCACTATGAGAATGGCGGTGATGAGGCTCAGACAGCAGGCCATAGCTTACAGCCCCATTTTGCAGAAGAGTGAGCTGAGGTTCGCCAGGGAAGTGAATGGACAGAGTCTCCTGTCTCCACAGGCTGTGACAGACTAAGACAGCCCGGGCAGGCCTCCACATTTGCTCATGCCGGACCACAGCTCAAGGTGGCCGAGAGGAGCAGGTCCGAGGTAGTGAAGCAGGGGAGAGAGGATGTTTCAATAAGGATCAGGCTTACAAGAGAAAGACATACATACGCGAAGAAGGCGGGAAATAAGTAACTAGCTACGGAAATAACCAGGTCTTCCAGAGCTTTCCAATCCCATATTGTGACACGCTCTGCTCAGTCAGCCCCCCGAATGAAGATGTATGCCTACCTTCTCTGCTCCAGAAGTTTCTCCATAGTTGAATGAGAATGAGGAAAAGGGGCCATTTAAAACAGATGGCTGACAGATTAAACAGTACAGGCAACGACATCAATCTTTCTCCAATACAGTAGAAGACTCTAGTGCCTAGGCTCCCAGTGTTTTGAGACTGGGACAGGAAGATGACATAAGTTATAGGCAAGTGCAGGCTCCTGTGTAAACTGAGAGCCAATCTAGCCTGAATCAGATTGGGTTTCAAAATAAACAAAAATTAAATGTCAAAGTGGGTGTGAAATGAAATGGGGAGTCACTTTATTTCACGTCAGGATTTCTCAGCCCGGTGTTGACATTTCAGGCAAGAGCATTCTTTATGAGGAAGAGCCATGCTAGGCATTATGCCACACTGACCTCTCCTTACTAGCTGCCAGCCAGTATCACTGTTACAAGAACCAAAATCACCAAATGCCGCAGGGCAGCTGTCTCAGACATACTTATGGTTTTTGTTTTGTTTATTGTTGTTAATTATTACTTTAGGGGGGCAATCAGAAGATATACAGATGGCAGCAAAGGGAATCCAGAGTAATCCTTGAGAAATCCATGCTGTTGAGACATTGCAGGTGCTCTGCCTAGTCAAGTACCAGCTCCAGAAAATTCAGTATTGAAGGTTGGGGGGGAGGGGGTGCGTGGAACCTCAAATAGAAAAAGAGGAGCTGCAGATCCCAAACTGACGCTTAAACTGACAACATGAAATTACTGATAATCACAAGAAAATACATTAGGGGGGAAAGCATGAAAAAGAAAAACAGTTTACAGCATTCTATCTTTTCCAAAGCCATAAGGAGACTGAAGAGGGTAATCTGAGACAGGAGTTCACTGAAAGGGCCAAGAAAATGAGAAGCCAGATGACGCTTTCGCTTGGAGCCAAAAGGGAAAGGTTGGCTATCTTAACAAAAGGGCTGCAGAGAGGGATTTCAGGCCACCACCTCACCATTTGGTGCCTCAGAGGAGCCGCCCTGAATTACAATAATGGGATGAAGGAGGGAAGGCACAGTCTAGCATGTTGGGTCACTAGCAATGATTCTCAGCATAGATTCTACTTTCCCAGCCGTGTTCTGTAAAAAGAAAGAGAGTCAAGCACACCCCTTCTGAGTTTTGGGTGCTAACCAGTCAACCATACTGGCCAGATCCTGTCTCTGCAGTTGCTTTGTAATATACACTATTCACCCTGCCCGGCGTCTTCAATGACAGCTATTCATTGCTGTGTCCCAAGCTGATCAAATGGGAGCCAGAGTGATGGTTCAGCACTACTTGCCCTTACTGCACCGGCGGACAATGTTTCCTTCTCATCAGTCGGGTGCACAAAGTCTCCTGTTAGACTCTTAATGGAGTCTCCTCCAAATGGGACATAGGGAAACATTCTCATGGCCAGAACAGGTACTGAAGGCAGCTACTTGTTCAGCAGAAATGCAGAAATCCTGGCCTTTTTCAACACAGGGAGTCTTGCCTTAACAATGGGGATAGAGGGAGAAAAGCTCCCCCCCCCCCCCCCCCCCCGCTATTCTAAACATCCCTTAGTCTTCCTCGGAATCAAAGCCGCTAATTATGCCAGGCAGGCAGAATGAGGAGCAGTGGTTTTGTGATCCCAGCTATTGTTCCAAGGGCTGAGATCACCAATGCATTTTCCTAGGTAAGAAAGCATTTGAAGGGGCAAAGTCTGAGTGCTTATTATCTCTTTGTGTGCTTAAACAGTGCCTATTTACAAACTTTTCAGCAGTGAGTAAAAACATTTACTGGCAATAAAACACTGCAGTGCTCAGTGTGTTAACCTCTTCCCCCAAAACATGACCAAGTGCTCTGAGGTTTCCAGAAGGTGTGTGTGTGTGTGGGGGGGGCTGCTTTTATTTTCTTGTCACAAATATAGAAGGAAGACAAAGGAAGGAAAGATTATTACAAATACTTCTCTCAAAAATAACTCCTAGGGTCTATATGTACCACAAAAATTAACCCATACAGTCCTTTATAACCACAACAAAACAAATAGTGACAATCTATCCCAGCAGGTGGGGAGGACTTCCACACTTCACGGAATTATGCTGGCAATGAAATCCAAGACATACTAATCAAGGAAAATAGCATTTGGGCGATGCTGTGGCCTCTGAAGGAGAGGGGCTAACCTTTCTTTAGATAAATGCTTTGGTGTTTGTGTTAGTATTTTTTTTCCTAGGAAGACATGAGGCTTAAAATATTCCAGTTATCTCTGGACCTCATCTTCATGATGCTCCTTAAAACAAAATCTATTATAAAATATGAAGCTCTCCGATCTAAATCACTAACTGTAACCAACTTGAAATAGTGAAGGAATCCTCACTTGTGTTCTACATTCTGTGCATCTGCATTCTGATAAAGTGTGCTGTATTTTCGAGCATCAAGGACACTGAAATAAATTTTGGATGTTTGTGAATATGTAAATAAGTCACTGTTTTTTTCTTCCCAGAGTAACATTGGAAGTCTGGTTCTCGTTCAATGTTTCTCATATCTCACTGAGAGAATTCTAAATGTTTCTCTGTAATTCTCTTGTCAGAGTTTTCATTGCAATTAAACAGAGTTTTGATCTAAAAAAAAAAAAAGCATATTTACAAAGTATGGCTTCTTTGATCTGAGCAGACTCTTCTGGATGATTTAAGTTTGAGAAGGTGTTTAGAGTTAGCCAAAACTGAAACACCTGTGAAGAAGAGTGAAGAAGAGAGAGAGAGAGAGAGAAAGAGAGAGAGAGAGAGAGAGAGATCTTGTCTAACTTCCACACTGTAAACCTGGAGCTTGGAGTAGGTCTGTGGTCTAGCATTTCTCTTATGGGACACACTGGATTGCGTTTATCTCCAGAGACCTTTTATCCCCACCTGCTGGAAGCAAGAAACATAACTGGATCTGAGATAATCAATCCCGGATTTCAGTAAGAAAAAGTGTATCTCCATGAATTAGATTGAAAATGGCCCGTGTCACCTCTGTCATTTGGAGTGGTATGTCTGTCACTGAATTATTAACAGCCCTACACCTTCTGTCTTGTAATTGTTGCTGGTTTATTCTTTTCTATTCTTCCTGGGTTTTGAATCTGACCATTACACTTCATGAAGATTTTCAAGTTAACTGTTTTGCAAACAAACTGACTGAGATACAAGATGCATGAACAGCTGTGGGGTTTTCTGGCCATTGGAAAAGAAATCTGCACGATCGTGCATCACATAATTTGAATTATGAGGAATATAACATACATTATTTATCATATACAGAGAAAATGGCTTCCAGAATCAAAAGTAAGATATTAATTCTTCCTACCAGAGGACTAAACCTTTTTCTTGAGGAAGAAAATGTCTCTACCGTCTGTAGCATGGAACACTGAGTTCTAGCAGCCTCGGGGGCTACCGAAACAGAAACAGCTGCCCTGTGTCCACCTTCTGCTGAATAAATTAATCCTCATTGTTGATTGTCCCCTAATTCCCTTTAAAAAATATGTAGCTCTGAAGAAAGAAACAGCCATTTTTGTGGGAATCGCTGCTTATATTTAACATACAAATGACTGATCTTTCAAGTGGTTTAAATATAACTGGATACAATAAATAATTTAGAAGAGCCCTAAGAAAAACTAAAGAAAGTAAAAATAATATCCACAATGAGCATAAAAACAGGCATCTGGTTGTTGGTTAAACAATTTTATGCCTCCTTAGTGATTAATGATAGCAGTAAGCATAATAGAATAAAGGAAAAAAAGGAAATACCTGCCAATATTAGCTCCTTTCACGCTAAAAATATATTTTTTTATAATTTTTATCTAATACACTAGATTTTGTACCATAAAACTTGCTCTTTAAATCTTTATCATTTGGTAGTATGTACTTAGAGCGTGGCCCTGGCACAGTTCCAACACAGATAAACCTATGTTTTCCTGAATTATAGACTGTGGCAAATCCATCCATTCTCTTTGTAAGGTGGTAAGAAAAAGTAAAAATGAGTTAGTCATGGTATCACTTAGAACTAAAAAGGAAGTAGAATTATATTCTTCTCAATATGTTTATTGAATGGTTATTTACAAATTCTACGCTTATGGGAATCAGAAACACTAGGCATGTAGTTGAAATAAGTACACTTGAAGTGGCTTTTGTAGGGCAGGAAAGGTGACTCGGGGTAAAGATGCTTACCTTCAGGACTAAAAGCCTTGTGACCTACATGGCAGGACAGAACCAACTCCCACAAGTCGTCCTTTGACGTCTACACATTTGCCTCATCCCACATAGGTGCACACACGCACACATAACATAAAATTCAAAAAAATAATAAAAATACAATTTAAAATTTTTAATTGCCTTTACAACAGGAATTACCTAGCTAATAAATCACTGTGAAAACATTAACTCGCTATTCCAACCATGTCAATCATTACACTGTAACCTACATTTTGATATATTAATATTAGCAAAATATGCATATTTGCAATTAATTAGGATATCAAATCCAGCTCATGTATAAAGAAGTACCTGAAATTAAAGTACAGAAATAATAAAATTGTCCAGAAATAGAAAACTATAATTGAGAGTTTGCAGTGGGCATCACTGATGAGCAAAAGATATTAGGCTTTTGGAGGAAGGGACAGAAGTAGCAACATGTTCAGGAATTAAGCAGAGGTACAGAATATAGCCCACTGAGAAGAGGCTCTAGAAAAGGAAGAAGCCCATCAAAGCAGCCTTAGAAATCAAGATCCAAAGTCAGGAGGAACTCCGGAAGATGGATGTGAAAAGAAATTGAGAGGGGATTAATTGACTGTCTGCAGAAAGGCAATTATTTTTACTTGTCAAGCCATCTTCCCCAAATACATGCAAACCTAGGCAGTTGAGGTTTACCTCAACAAAACAGCTGAGCCTTTTCTAGAGAACTTAAACAAAATGCCAGGTGAATCAGAGTACATCCTCGTTCTCTCTTTTGCGTAATTCCACAGCCCAACAGTTGGCTTCCTTGCTACTTTGCTAATCCAAACACCAAAGCGCCACATTTGTTTATCTAACAGAGAATTCCAAATGAGAATTCTACAGAGGAACTGACTGTAACACTGAGAGAGGACATACATAGACTACACATTCCATTTTCCTATGGGATCAACAGATACATGAAAGAAAAAAAAGGCTTCAGAATAGAATAAAAAGACCAATTGGAAGAAACTACAAACTGACACCAAAAGAAATGGAGCAGATTTAGTATCAATGAAGAAATAAAGAACTAGAACAGTGATAAATAAAACAGAATAGGAAGGTGCAGAGTCCCTGACTTACAATGATTCAACTGCGATGGAAAGCCATTCACATCTGTTGGAGTCCATGCTTTCAGTTTTGAATTTCTATCTTTTCTTGAAGGGTTTGATACTCAGAGGAAACTCAAATACTAGGCAACAACAGAGAACAGGTACTCAAGTCCTCCAAACAATCCTGAGGAAGCAGGCAAAGCATCACAATGTACGAGGTTAAGTGGACAGACTGTAGTTCATACTAAGAACACTTTTAATTTACAATGGAGTTAGCAGGATGTAACCCCATCTAAGTCCAATATAGGCATATCTAAATTATTATGAGATGAAATAAATCAAAATAAAACACTAATGAATAACACAAGCATGGCTATAAAAATTCAAACTTTTAATTTGTTGCTAAAAATGAAAATGAAAATCACAGCAAGCGTCCCCAGAAAATATTTCAGACTGGAAAGGCAATGGTAGAATTATCTGAGTAATGATCTGAATAACTCTAAGTGTTGAAATTTAATGCATTTGAGCTAGAAGACAGTGGGCACCATTTCTACCTAGTGTTTCTCATATTGTTCAAGTGTCTAGCTTTCTTAAACACATTTCAGGCAAAAGGGATTCCCTTCTGGAATCAAGCTAAACTAATCTAGCTAAACCAATCTCTGCATATCATTTCCCATTAATTACTCCAGGGTGGCCTTTATCTAAAGTCTAACTAGACTGATGAGAAGGACTTCTATTGAACTTAATAAAAAAAAATTCCTCAAATACAAAATGTATTCTCATAATTACTAAACATAAAACAAGGCTCCGTGGTTACTAGTAGAGCCTATATTTCCAAAACAGGAGAAAACAGCACAAACTTGAACCTTGCACAGGAAACATCTTAGTACTTGGTCATTTCATTGAGTTTTTTATATTGTACGAATGTCTTTATCTATAACATACATAATACATTGGCTTGCTGCTCAAAGCAGAGTAAGTGAAGGTTTACTGTGATGTCACAACAGACACTGAGAATTCCCCAGCAGCCACAGAAGTAAACATAAGGACCCTTGGCACTGCAGTCTGAGCCAATTGCATTCCTAACTTCAAAGTAAAGACTAGGACAGACAAATACAAGAGACTTGGGTGGCCTTAGCCAAGGTCTACAAATGTAATGTGATCATAGGAAAAGATCTCACCCCAGAATACAGGGAATTCAAGCACCTTTGTGTCCTTCTAGTGTTTCCAGAGCAACCAAAGTCTTGTTCAAGGAAATTTCTGAAGTAAATCAGATTTGTCTCTTTTACCAGGAACAAAAGCGACAATGAGGTCTCAGGTGCATGCCAAGACTTGCGATGGAGATGACAGTACACATGTCTTTCTAGTTTGCCAGAGTGCCAGGAAAGCTGCATGTATTTCATCTGAGATATTTCACAATCCTGAACAAGAACTTTCTCAATTCCTCTACAGTCTTTCTCACTATTGGGCCCCCTCTCCTATTCACACCCACCCAAGAAAATAAACTCTGAACACAAGAGAACTAAAGGCAAAGCTCAAAATTCAAAAGCAAACTCCCAACAGAGACATTCTCCACAATGGCCTAGTAGGTGATACAAGGATAGCAGTTTAGAGGTTAATATTCTCAAAGGTGCGTGTGTGTGTGCAGAGGTGCATTGTGTATAAACATGTGTGTGTGTGTGTGCAGAGGTGCGTGTGTGTGCAGAGGTGCATTGTGTATAAACATGTGTGTGTGTGTGTGTGTGCAGAGGTGCATGTACATGTACAGGTGTGTGTGTGTAGAGAGAGGTGCATGTGTGTGCAAACTGCATATGTGCGTAGAGGTGCATGTGTGTGTAGAAGTGTGTGTGTGTGTGTGTGTGTGTAAAGATGCATGCATGTGTAGAGATGCATGTGTGTGTACAGGTGCATGTGTGTGTACAGGTGCATGTGTGTAGAGGTGCGTGTGTGCAGAGGTGCATGTGTGCATTCAGGCACATGCACACAAAATGCTTCAAAGGGGAAAAAAGATCTAATTAATCACACTCAAGTCCTAAATAAACACCATTAACAAAATATTTTCCTTCTCATAATTTTAAATTTTTGAATGTCAGGTTGATTTAGGCAGCAATATAAAGGTCTTAAAGCCTGCATTTAAATACCATTTAAGTGAAGTTGGAGGAGAGGTGCAATATATTTATATATGTAGCGGAACCCAGTCAAATCGTCCCAGACTTACTAGGGCATGACAATGTTGACACAAGGCTAAGTGCAGAGCCTTGCCCTTTGCATTTCCGCCCTGACCTTGGAACTAGGTTTGCTCATCTCCCCCAACCTTTCCAACTTGAGCGATGCCAGAAAGGCCTGCTGGGGAAAGAATCAGCTCACGCATAGGAAAATTATTTACTTGGAATGTCATTGCAAATCCTCTGTGGGTTGTTGAGACTTGCTTTGTTGTTCCCACTCCACTTTGGGGTGGGGCTCCAAATCATCACCTGTATCTATTCTAACTAAGTCAAAGCACACTGTTCCCTAAAATCTTTAAAGTTTACATCCAAATGATGTTTCCCCACCAAATCTTGTCACATCAGGGCCAAAATCCAAGCAAAGCAAAACTATTTGTCCAAGAGCATACAACAGTAAAGAAGAAAAGAGTATACAATTTGTTAAACAGATATCAAAATTTTCTTAATGGTTAGAATGTTGAATTCTAGTTCCAGGTTCAACCCTAATGTCCATGACTAGCTTCAATAAATCTGGTCATTTAAATAAACTTAGTCTATACAGAATCAGACTTCATTTCTCCTTTGCCTTTATGATCAAGGTAGATGCTAAACATGACTTTAAAGGAAGCTTTGGAACTGGAGATGGATGAGTGGGTATAGTACTCGGCCCACAAGTGTGAAGACCAGTGCTGGATCCCCAGAAGTCATGTAAATACTAGACAGCCATGGTGTCCCACCTGCAACCCAGCGCTCATGAGGCAGAGACAGAGAATCCCTAGAGAAGGTTGGCTCTCTAGACTCGCAGAAACGTCAAACTTTGTGTTCAAGTGACAAATCCTGGGTCAATAAGAAAATAACAGGATACCCAAGAAGAACCCCAGTGAAGGCCCAGTATTGATGATGTAGCAAAAACAAGAGACCTCAAACCAGACCAACTCAATGCAATGAACACTTGCAAGAAACACTATTCGGACTGCAGGGCTGTGTCCCACTATAGCTTCCACAATGAGTTTTCTTTTCTTTTTTTCTTTTAAATTTTATCTTGTTTTATCCCCGGGGTTTGAAGAGGAGGGGTTAGAAGGGTAGAGGGCAGATAGGAAGGGACTAGGATATTAATGGGATCAAAATGAGAAATCCACAAAGAATTGATAAAAGGTCAAATTTGAAGAAGGAAAAAAAAGGGAAGAGAACAATTGAGTATGACATTAGAAATCAACCTCTGGCCTAAACACACACACACAAAAGATTTAGTCTTACACTCCAACCTATACCTTAGTCACAAGCAGCCCTATGCTCCAAAATCTATTCCTTGGCTGAGATCTAGTCTCCATGACTTGACGCCAACCATTGGAAAGGAAAAGACTATATCAAATTACCCAAGTACTTAGCAGGAAAACAGAGAGCTTAGAAAGCATCTGGGAGGAGCTGGGTCTATCAGAAACACTCAGTGGAGAGGAAAAAGGGCCATTTTCCCCCTAAGACTGTGTGACTATGTTTTATTGAGGTGAACTGGCTTCTCGATGTAAAAGGTGGTAGATCTGCTGATGCCATTTGCTGGGATACTCTTATCTCAACAGCGGGCATGCCATTCGAGGGTCTAAAGTTTCTAAGTCGGCTCGGCGTTAGACAGGGCTTTGAAAAGAACGTTCAATTTGAAACACTGAGTAAATGGGTTCACACAGCATGAAGTTTATTGTAGCCCAACCTAATTTTCACATTTTTCCTCTCTATAACAAGCAAGTCATTTGTCCCTTGTATTCATAATGGAAAGAAAACAAGAGTTTCTTTGTTTGTGTACAGTAACTAGAGGCTGAAAAAGTGGCGCAGTCAAGCTTCACTATACTCTCACCTTTAAACCTTAACCTGACTTGTAACAATATTTGCAGCCTCTAAAATTACACTGGTTGAACCCAGACGGAGTTAATCACCCTTCACTGTCTCAGTGAAAAGTATAATGACCTACCATTTAATGTGAAGCCATTAAAATGCTAGAGGGGGCAAGAATTCACATGGTGTGTTTATAAATACCTCGCAGACATGAATCCATACATTCAACCTACCAGGACACTTTTCATATGGCATTTGTTTAGACGGCCAGATGGAAAATAATGACTGTTGTACACACAGGCCAGAAGGGTCTGCTCTGTTAGCTGATGCACTCACTTTATCCTTTTAGTACTGACATAAATTAATCCTAACAAATTCCATCTGCACCAGAACAAAGAAAAACCCAAATCAAAGTGGAAGAATTAATGATATTCTTTCCTTTCCTTAACTACCATGACTTCCCAAACAGGGCAAAGGCAGAAGGTCCCAGATTTCTACCTTCAAAGTATCACCGAAATCCTTCCATCAGTTCTGCTGCATCACACAAATCCAAAGAGCCTGGTTCTTCTCATCAGTGGGGTCTGTGCTCCAGTAAGGGGCCCGTCATGCTGGCACAGAGGAAGAGCCTGAACACGCAATGCATGGAGCCTAGATCCCTTTTCTCTATGGCCAATACCACCTCAGACGAGGTCTCCGCTGACTCCTTCAACAGCAGCCCCTTCTGTGTTCATCTCCTCTTCGCCCCTGCCTGTACAGGGCATGCATCCTTCTCAAGCATTGGGAGCAGGACTCCTCAGTTTTTAAGGTAAGACATGTGATTCCTTTCCTAATTGTTTTTGTGGTTCTCTTGAAATTAAAGTTGCTACTAGGTTCTTCAAGTCTTAAAACTAGAGACTTGTCAAACTACAGATCTCTATAACACAGTGTATGACTACCCTAGGCCAGATGTTAGGAAACAGGCAAAAACAACATGAGGATAGAGTTCTGGCACACAGGCACAGGGTGGCAGAAAGAAGAAACATCAGTCCACTTCCATGTGACAGGCTACACGATGGGGAGATATATAATATATATATATATATTTGAGAGAAGTTAAATAAAGTTTGGACTTTTGAGAAATCTTAAATCTTCATTTTGCTTAAACTTTTTTCAAAAGACATGTGTAAGATGTGCATGAATATGTGTCTGTGTGTTAGTGTCTGTGGACATGGCAGAATGCGAGTGCACAGCTTTGATCATTTACATGGTCCAGAGGTTAATGTCAGGTGTCTCCCATGCTTTCCCTGATGTTGAGACAGTGTCTCTCCCGCGAGCCCAGATCTTTCCAGTTCAGCTAGTCTGGCTACACAGCTTGCTCCAGCAGTACTCTGTCTCTGCCTCTTGAGCAAGTACTGCTACTCTGGATATGCATGCTCACACGCTAAGCATGTGAACCACAGCTGGGGCCCTTGAGTCCAACTGACCATCTCCCCAGTCCCATGGCCCAAAATTTTTAAAACAATGAAAATAAATATCTAATGTATGGACTGGCATAGAAAGGACAAGGTGCAGTGCAATTTCTCCCAAAAATCTCTTGTTTCATCTCCAAATATGTGGATCTATTGTTTTTGCACTTTCCTCATCTACTCACCTTTCCTTCCTTCCTTTCTTTCTTTTTTGAATTTGGTTTTTGAATAATGGTTTTCTCTGTGTAACTCTGGCTGGCTTGAAACTCCCTCTATAGTCCAGACTGGCCTTAAACTCAGAGAAGCGCCTGCCTATACTGGGATCACAGGCGTGTACCTTAACTGCCTGGCCTGATTAATTCATTCTCATTGCTTAGATTTTTAGGTCTCAATCTTCACTCTAAAACCTTTTCTGAATAATCTATCTGAAACTCACCCCTCTCCCCATCACGCAGCAACATCGTCTCACTTGGTGTCTCTTTGAGAGTATTGTCCCCGAGAAGGGATTTGTGGAATGCACAAAGGTAAGTAAAAAGTAGACCACAATTTTGGTGAGGGGGGGGCGGGATTTCAAACCTTTAATCCCAGCACTTGGAAGGCAGAAACAGGCAGATCTTTGTGAGTTCAAGGATAGCGTGGTCAATAAAGGGGGTTCCAGGACTCTCAGGGCTGTTACACAGAGAAAACCTGCCTCACAGCCTCAATAATGATAGACAGATGTGACACTGTCACCCTCTTTAAAGGATACGTGTCCTTGTCTTATATCTTATTTATATTTTATTTACCCACTCCAATCTATTTCTCATCAGGTTGACTCTATTTGCAGTGTGCTCTTCAAAGAGGTTGGCAGTGCCACGTCTGTCTATCATTACTGAGGCTGTGAGGCAGGCTAAGGAAGATACTGAACATCCTACAGAGCATCCTACACAAAGATTCGCTCAGTACAAAGCACCATCAGGACCAAGCTTGGCAAATCCTTATGATAAGATCCTCCCTTCCTCCCACAAACTTTGGTTAAAGAAAGAACAGCTACGTTGTTTCTATTTTCTGTCTGGTAGGGAACAGTTCTAAATTCGTTCCTCATCCTGGCTGTGAAGTGAGAAACTCATCCATTCCTCTCCGATAATCAGCAAATAAGCTCCACTAGACAGTAGAATTCTTTTTACTGTTGTGTTAATTCTTGTTTTTCCCGTTTTCCATTCGAAGGCACCAGTAAATAAACCTAGTAGCAATAACTAACTATCTTTGATTCTCATTGGCTATAACATTGAATGTTTGCTCAGTAACCGAAGCATCCACCAAGGCTGAAATATGAGATATTCTGTTGGGTTCTAGATATCCCTCCTCATCCTAAAAACTATTCAAAATCTAGCAAAGGAAACAAAAAGAATCACAAAATACACTGCATTATCACTGGGTACCGTCTCAAACTGTACACGTGTACACATATGATAGTGTTATATGGAAGGTCTGATTCAGCAGAACTTCTAAACTGGGGAGCTAGGACAGAGGGCATGAGAGAAAAACGTGTTCCTGTAGATGAAGACTGACTGGTCTGGTCTGTGCTGAGTGGCAGTTAGGCAAAGAAGCCAGGGGAAGAAACAGCATCGCAAATGATGAACCCTGAAGTGTGGCAGAGTGGCAGTGCCTTTGGACTGTTGCAATAAGGTAAGGGCCACTGCAGCTGGGTGGAAACAGATGTTGGCCAACGCACAGACAACTGGGAAATTTCTGTCTTAGTATGCACTCACCGGACTTCTTTTGGAGCACTCTGAGATTCCCCGAATCTCTAATTTTATTCCAGGTATTGCTTACATCGTGATTACTCAGCAGGTAGTTGCATATTTGAAATATATTGAAACTGGCTCCGTGCTCCTTGGTGCTTTCTTCTAAATCAATAGCACTTCACTGAAATGGCAATATGCTTAGCAAAGAGCAAACTTGTTCAAAAGTGAAGTGGATGCAACTACAACAGACTCAGAAATGACCGTTTCCTTTAATTTTCTCTTCCTTAACAAGACCTCTAATCTTAGGCACATACATTATAGTAATTCAAGTAGAAATAATAAAGCACGTGGGGAAGGCTCGCTTTATTCAAGGCTTGCTTGCTCCCTTTACTCCCAAGCTTCTCATTAGAGCAACCTCTCTTAGCCCTTATGCTAGGGTTACTTCCAAAGCCACATCTATGAAACAATGATTCAGAAGCATTTCCGGTACTTTCAAGTACTGCGGGCACAATTCATAGTGATTTCTCTGTACATGGTCCCTCCTGTGTTCCTGAACTGCTACTCTGAGAGTCCAAATGCTTTCCTCTTACACAAATCCTATTCCAGCTCCATCTCTTCGTTTAACCATCCTGAAGTCTTCATCTTCCCTTCTTCCTTCATCCCTACTGTCCTTACTCCCCATCTCTTCCCTTCATTATCTGAAGAGTCTGAACCAGACTGGCGGATGGGAAGTCTTTCTAGTCCACTCAAACAAAC
This sequence comes from Chionomys nivalis, assembly GCF_950005125.1. Taxonomy (NCBI): domain Eukaryota; kingdom Metazoa; phylum Chordata; class Mammalia; order Rodentia; family Cricetidae; genus Chionomys; species Chionomys nivalis. The sequence goes on from NC_080088.1 coordinate 25,174,734, forward strand.
ATTTTCTTCCCTACCTAAAAACTAAAACCATGTTTTTCCTTCACCACACAGTGAAATTCAGTCTGGCTAACTTGGAGCAAGAAACCCGTCAACTCTGCCCAGTATTTTGGTGAGAAATATTTTCATAGACACCAGATCTGTTAACTCCACTCAACCCTAAGGACAAGAAGGAATTTGGCTGTAGGACCTCCAAGGATAGATACCTAAATCCAAGGATGTAAAAGTTGATTTTGTTTGTTTGTTTGTTTTGTTGTCTTGGTTTTGATTTTGTTTTCTGGGGGTTTTGGGGAGTTGTTTTTTTTTTTTTTTGGTTTGTTTGTTTGTTTGTTTTTGAGACAGGGATTCTCTGTGTATCTCTAGTTGTCCAAGAACCCACTCTGTAGGCCAGATTGGCCTTGAACTCACAGAAATCACAAACTGCCTCTGCCTCTCTGAGTGCTGGGATTAAAGGCATGCACCACCATCACCCAGGATGTGCAAGTTGCTTTTAACACATGTATGTGTCCTCAAACATCCTTGGCCATAGTTTAAATTCTCTGAATTACTTACACTATGAAACGCAATGCAAAGAGTGGTTATACTATTTTAGAAATAATGACAGAGAAAATAAGCCTGCCAGTGAATATGAAATTTGTTTTCCAAATATTTCAGTCCATTGCTGGTGAAGCTGTGAGTGTGGAATAGGTTAGGAGGGCCTACCATAATCCCAGGATGCTCTGGTTCGCCCAGCAACACGATTCCTTTTCTCTATGCTCTAATATTTGTCTTTTCCTTACTCCTTTGGTTAACACGAAGACTAGGAGGAAGATTTTTTCCAGTGTCATTTAATTTGTTACCATGTTCCTTTTCCTTGGAAAGAAGCATATTCCCTCTCTTAACACTCAGATTTCATTGTGTCCGTCCTGCTCTGATGATTCATGTACCTCCTGCGAGTATCAGGTGAAACAACACAAGCCTTGAGTGGAGTAACCATAGCTAAATTTGCTAGCAAAGCCTCAAGAGCTCTTAGCTAGAGCCAGTAACTAGTGAAAAGTCATTTTAAATGGTAAATATTCTGAAGAATTTAAACATTAGCACTTTGTGGGCTAAAGAGATGGCTCAGCACAGAAGTGCATTCTAAACCAGTCTGATCTCCAGAATCCATTTTAAGGTAAAAGAAAACTAACTCTAGAAAGCTCTTGTCTGAACTCTACACATGTGTCATTTGACATGTGTGTGCATGCACCCACACTAAATTGAATAAATTTTACAACTGCATTTTTAATGAAGAAAATATTGAACAGGCCTCATTCTATTTATAGGTCAGATTTAGTAAACTACCAAGCAAACATTTTAACTAATTTTAAAAGTAACTTGGAAGTGCTCAAATTCTCTAGATGTTTCTGAGGCTTCAACAGGACTTAACACTGTAGATCCCAAAAAGAAACTATAAAATATTTAAATGTATCTCGTTATCATTCACACTAACCCAAACACTATGCACTGAGTTCTTTTTTCCTATTGAATTTATGCTAAATGTGTTACCATGAAAGATTCTTAGATTATTGTTAAATATAGGCTTACTCTATTTGATTTGGGAGTAATGGAAAATGCACTGTTTTCTCTCTTTTTAAACGATTTACTCTTTATATTTTTTTCTGGTCTTTGTTGTTTTGCCTGCATGTATGTCTGTGCGAGGGTGTCAGATCCCCTAGACCTTGCACTACAGACAGTTGTGAGTTGCCATATGGATGCCAGGAATTAAACCCAAGTCCTCTGGAAGAGCAGCCAGTGCTCTTAAACACTAAGCCATCTCTTCAGCTCTGCCTTGTTTTTCTGTTAGGTGCAGATTTTATTTAGGAACACTGAAGGCATCAATTTGGAGACATAATTGTTGTCTCTGGGAGTGTCTGGGATCCAGGAAGGCAGAGAAAGCTTCCTTAATTGAGTAACCAGGAATGCCCCAGAAAACCCATAAGATAGGCTTAGGGGGAGCCCTGACCAGAGACTAAACAGACAGCACATAGGTTCGTGCATCACAGACAGATGAGTAAAGCACTATAGAACAGGATGCTAGCTTGGTCATGAAATCAAAATCTGTAATTTTCTCTCCCTTCTGCAATTTCACCTCGGGTGACTGTCACCAGATATTACTTAAGGACCATGCAAGTAAAACTGCTTTAATATCCTACCGCTTTCCTGGAAAACACATTCACACAAAGGGATAAAATGAAATAAGAACTATTATATATATATGCATATATATGCATACTATATACATATGCATATTGCAGAGAAATTTTGTACACAGTGTGAGCTGCACTATAACTCAGGTGTAGCAGGATGACGTAAGATGTTGGAGATGCAGCACCATTAAACAAATAAAAACATCCATTTGCCCTCTTTTTTGAATGGACACAATGCCTTCAGTCAGTAGTTTAATTTACTACTGCTCTCATTAATAAGCACATAATACAATGATATCTTATTAAAACAAAACAAATTGTCCTTTATTAGGCTTCAGTACCTCAATTTAGGACTCCAGGAAATCAGTCCTATATCTACTTTTGAACAGAAACTGTGACTAATCGCCGAATGGTTTTTAATGGAGAAACACTTCATCCGCCTTTTTCTATTTATCTTCTCCCACCTGAGAGATAAGAAAACAAGGTCTAGAAAAGTTAAGTCATACCATCAAGTTCACACAGCTTGTTAGTGATAAGGCCAGCACTACAGCCAGCCAGACACAAAAGGGGACAATGACTTAGCAAACTAATGAGTCACCCTATTAATCTATCATCAACACCGGATTTCTCAATCTGTGCCAAGGGCTCGTTTAAACATCATGTTCTTGAATCACATTTCCAATACCACTAATTTACCTATGGATTCTGAAGGTAAAATCGTAAAAAGGGAGAGCTGGATATAATTTCCTGGATTCACAGAACATTGTCGATACTACGGGCAGTCTGCCTCCTTTGGACCTTCTCTTTCCAGGGCTAGTCCCCCATATAACCCCAGGATCCAAAAGGACTTCATTTCTCTTTAGGGCCCAACTCTTTCTGCAGAAAGGAAGGCCTCCGTTCCCAACACACACACACACACACACACAAAAGCTGAGTTCCAAATGAGGATACTTAATCTGATTAAAATAATTCACAGTAAATTGCAAATCTCTTAATCCTCTTAGAAGCATTAACATTTTTTTTAAATTGGAGGTGGGGTAGAAAGGAAACTTGATACAGTCTTAATTGCTGGTATTTTCATACTCAGTATAAACAATATTATATTTTCTTTATTTGTGTAGAAATGGCTATCACATTGGCATGGCAGTGTGCCCAGGAATCCATCTGTCTCTGACCTGTCAAATGAACCTGGAATTTTCTCTTAAAGATGCTCACACTTTTCCCACTGGGCTTGTTTGTTGTCTTCAGCCTCTAGGGGGCTGACCATGAGGATATTACCTAACAGCTGTTTTTAAGGCTGGACGTGGTCCAAAGGGTCCTTACGCATAAACAGCAAGGAGGAGTATCTTTCAAAAGATTTCAAAATAGGTAAACTAGTGATGAACTATGCAACATTTCTTTTTTTTTTTTACACTTAACTACACACTCAAAGGAGTCAATCCAATTCTAAACACTTTACATATGCTAATGTATTTCATTTGCACAGGATTCTTATCAAGTAGCTGTCTACTTACCTCCCCCCTACTAATAAGGAAGCAGTAGCATGGTAAAGCCGACTGACTATTCAGTAGATTGTACCGTTAAACCCTGCACTTTCATAATCACTGAACCATACAGCAAAATCACACCAAGAACACACCCAGCAAAAGATAAGTTAGCTTTTTGGGTTGGTTGCCTTTGGGGTAAAAAAACTACCAAACTTACCTCTGGAAACAATTTAAACATCAACTAGTGGATGCTTGCATTATATAAATGAGGAACTACTTCCCCACAGCATGGGGAAAAGCCTTTGGGTGGCCAGTAAAGCGCAATAATAACCTAGGCCCAGTCAAAGCGGTGTTTCTTCTCACTACACCACAGTGAGGCCGTAGAAGATATCATGCAAAAAGCCAGAAACGCCAATCTAGCACAGACATCCAAAGCACCATCAATCCCTTTTGTAAGACCCAATGCTTTACTAAGTGCACTTATTTTATATTACTTCTCATTTGATGCATTTCTACCCCAAAGCTGTTCTAAGGCCAACTTGCTTGTTTTTAACACTGGAATACAAGATCATTACATTCAGTCATTCTGGCCTTTCCTTTCAATCGATCACTTTCTTGTTTCTAAAAGTATATATTTTTTTCCTCAAAAATGAGGGTGGTGGGTGTGGTGGCAAATGTTTTAATCCCAGTACCTGACAAGTAGAGGCAAAAAGATCTCTCAGAGTTCCAGGTCAACCTGATCTAGATAGCAAACACAGAACAGGCCGCGACAGAGATCTTGACTCAGATAAACAGATAAACGGGTAATTAAATAAATAAATTTTGATCACTTCTATTCCTCGCAACAATGCAAAGGAAACTCATAACGCAGTTTTGTTCACTTCACCACTTCATAACTTACACACAGGTTCATGTATTGGTTATAACTGTTGAATTAATCATAGACCCTCTGAGTCTGATAGGAGATCTGAAACCATATGCACAGAAGTGATGATGTACATAGGCAGGCAAGGGGAGTTTTGTACAGGATGCTAGAAAAACAAACCCATCAGCTCCATATATGTGGACCAGGTAGCTTTAGTCCTCCCCATTGCATAGACCCATAGGCTAAATACACTGTTTACAGGAACTGTGCTGGAAAGCTGAAGAGAAGGAACCCACACAATAGGGTCTAGGCAGAGCACCCCCAGATAGACAAGAGAGATTTCAGGAAAATCAAGATGGTGAGAGGAATATGCATGAGATCCAGGTTGTTTCCCTAACGAAGCAGCTCTGCCAAATATGCTAAAAAGTAATTAATAATAAATAATAAAACAGGTATTTTCTCATAAGAAAATCTACAAATCTAACATGTCGATGGTGACAAAGAAAGAAGCTTATATAGAAGGAAGTAGAAGAAACAGACTTCTGGTCCCAGAGCTGATAAAGATCAAGAAGACAGAGACAATTCAACTACAGAAATAATCTCCAAAGAAATGTGGAAATCACAGGCACCCTTTCATGGGATGAAGAGTCCGTTATTCTTGGCAGGCTATTTTGTCAAAGTATCAGCTAATGCTCATCTTTAAACATGCCTCCTGTGGACAATGAAATGTCGGGGATGGCTTCCAGCCTCAAATGCATCTGCTCTTCTTGCTCGGGGCACATTACTGCTTCTGACCTCTTCCCTGCCCCTGCCTTGACCTTCTCCCACTCAGAAGTGATTCCCTGCCTCATGCCTGTGAGCATCTCATATTATTTCTGAGCTGCAGCTCTCGAATTTAGCATGAGGAGGGCGGCCCTGATAGATGTCTTCCATGAGTAATGCCCTAATGATCCCCGATGGGACCCTGCCATATTATTCCCCCACGATGAGCTGCTCAGACACAAAAAGCAATCCCATGCACTTGGCAGCGAAACAAAATGAAATTAAAATAAAAATTCTACACGTAGAAAGAATTTACTTACATCTACCAAGAAACAGCCAAGGTATTGTCGGGAGAGTCAGGGGAACAGTTAATGAAAGTTTCCTCATATATGTAGCTTTGTGGCCACCTGACCAAATTATCACAGCCATGGTGCTTAACGAAATCCTCCAAGTGTTATTTGAGAAACAGTTATGAATTATGCACAAGATTCCTCACAGAAATGTTAGATATAGTCTTCAAAACCATGTATAAATCAATACTTCACAAATTAAATTATGCTTTCCCTGACAAGTTAGACCAGGCTTGCTTCATTTTCGTGTCTGGTTAATATTCGATTGGAACTGATTACTGACTCTTCGATTAAGCTTCCCTCATGATAATATTTCTGTCAACCAGGTAATGATCTGTAAACAACTAATGAAAGGAAAGGAACTGAGATCTAGCATAGGATCTGGCAATAAATTCTTGCACATAGACATACACGGCTTTTTGCCATTTTGCCATAGCCTCACTTTTCCCTAATTTTCTTTCTTCTATTTCCTGAATGTATTTTCTTAGCTTGGAATTCAATGCAACACGGTGATGCATCTCTTCGAAGAAATCAGTCAACCTTCAGAATTGTGTTGCTCACCTCTTGTCTTATTCAAGACTATAGTTATTTGTTAAATTCAACAAGGGCTCGGGGGTTTAACAGGCACTGGGGCTTTTGTGGTCTTTGTTTATTTGCTTTAAGACAAAAGAATAAACACAAACAGTAAAACTGATGATTACTTTGCCTCACTCAACAAATACAATTTGTGAAGCGTAAACAGAGCCCAATCAAGGCAGAAGCTTTAAGTTAAATAAATAAGCCATTAGTGTAACCAGTTAACTAGTGAGAACACAATGAGGAAAGCCAAGACAGGAAAGGAAAACTCAGCAGAGTCATACAGGCTAGGAGCATGCATCACGAGCTAGGTCAGTCGTGGAAGTGACCGTGCAGCACTGTTCCCACAACAATGGTGACCAGTGCACAGGTCTTGTTCTGAGGACTTGCACTGTTGTTATTTCATTTTGAATTTAGTTACTAATATACCACTTATCACTTGGGAGAATTTGTTAAAAGAGTTTACGACTTCTCTGAAAACCATTTTATGTTCAAGCATGTCCTAGCTCTCCATAGCAAGCTCCAGCTAACTGTGCCCCGGACCTGATTTCAGCATTTTCTTCCATAAATAGGCCCCGAGTGACGTTTCAGTTTTCAGTCATTAAAAACAACCATCAGACAGAAAACAGAATCTCACAAGTTCTGTTTTCTTTTGCTTTATTTTTCCAGGAACTGTGATTTTAGACTAAGTGGCTCAGTAGGAAATGATCTTGAGGAAACAAGTACCTAGTTTCTTAAATAATTTTAAATCTCTGGGTCAAGAAATAAAAAAGATTAGCGTCTACATAATGTAAGAACTCTGGCGCAAAATGAAAGATCCAGTAAAAAGAAGTTACATGTTTTCTACATTTTAAGTTAAAGAAAAAAAGAGAGAGAATGGATTCTTCAATTGATGAGGATTAAGATTCCTCAAGCTATCTTTAGGAAGATCCCAGCGAAACCCAACAGTAGCTGGGCAGCCAGATGGATCAGTAGATAAAGCCCTTGATATGTAAGCCCCCGATGACCCAAGTTGAAGTCCCAAGGCAAACTCTAAAAGAAAATCCTCCGACCTCCACACAAGCACTATGGCATGTCCATCAACCCCCTCACACACACAATGATAGCAATTATTAATTTTAATAGACCAATAATAGCTCAGCTTGATGAAGCAGTGTTATTAAACTCCATTACTAGTAAACAAGCACAGGGCTAAAGACATGGTTCCATGGTTTGTGAGCACTTGCTGCTCTTACAGGGGACCTAGGTTCATTTCCCAGCACCCACATGGTAATTTCAGGAGATCTAATGTTTGGTTCTGACTTCTATGTGCACGTATAAACACACCACACACACACACACACACATTTAAAAATAAACACCAAATACTATAATAAACAAGTAGCATTAAAGAACGGCACAGCACAAACAATGAATGCATGCAAACACATTTATTAGGAGATATATTTTAAGATGGATGAAAACCTATCTCAGGAACAAGTGAGATGGCTCAGCAAGGAGGGGAACGTGGCCCCAAGCATGAAGACCTGAGTGTCATCCCCACACACAGGGAGTGGATGGAGAAAATAGACTCACATAAGCTGTACTCTGACCTCTCCACTCCCTCCTTGGAATACGTTTGCTCACACACATACATACATGAATAAGTAAAAATAAATATTTACAAACGCTAGCTTAAAAAAACATTTAGGGTAAGAATCATTAAAGAGAGGGCCTCAGACATGCTAGGGTTTTCTTTACTCATGGCATTGGAAAAGAAACTGGAAGAATGCTCAGTCTACCTTTAAGCCTTATGTCAACTCAGGGAACAGAGAAGAAAAAATATAAATACATGATCCCAACAAGGAGCTGAAACAAGTTGGCATCACAGCCCAGTTCCCTACAGGAACAACCCAGGGAAAGACAACCTAGAAATCTTAATATAGCAAATGTATTCCGAAGCGCTTAACTCTGAGGAGCAGAACTTCTGACACCAGGCAAGCTGCTTTCAAACCCTCACTCCAACTCACTGCCTGATGATAATCAAGAGCTTAACTTTTCTCAACCTCGTTTCCATATTGATGAATGAGGATAACAGCACACATTCCTTCTGAATGGGGCTGCTTCAAGTGGGAAGATAAGGCATGTTAGCACTTTGCCAGGAAGATAGTGACACCCCATAAACTCCTGATTTTATCAATACTACTATTTTTATCAGCGACATTGTCATTGGATTCCTTGTCTTTCGGAGTCAGTGTATACACAACTGGGCAAATAAGGCGCTGACTCATTATTTTATTAATCATTTAATTAATAATGCTCGGGTTTCTCTCATATGAATGCATATTTACTATGTGCTTCTAAAGCGTGATAATCTCCCAGCAGTTAAAGACCAAACAACTCACTGATTTCCTTTCCTTGCTCGCCACACTAAACCCAATGGAAATGCATGCGTATGCCACTTCCCTCCAATCCAAATTCACGTCAATGAAAAGTCAAGACCTCAAAAAGGGACAAGTGTGTTTCACACAGGCAGAGCTATCAAAATGGAGGCTTGGCCGGGCGGTGGTGGCGCACGCCTTTAATCCCAGCACTCGGGAGGCAGAGGCAGGTGGATCTCTGTGAGTTCGAGACCAGCCTGGTCTACAAGAGCTAGTTCCAGGACAGGCTCCAAAACCACAGAGAAACCCTGTCTCAAAAAAACAAACAAAAAAAAAAAAAAAAAAATGGAGGCTTGGCTGCCCTGTTCTTGTCCTGCGATTTGCTTAGGTTTAGGAAATGTGGGTCTGGAGAAGGTCATTCACTATGGAAAGCTGTAGCAGCAAGCTTCATTAAAGCTTGCTGGGGGACTGGGGCTTCTCCTCAGAGGAGAGGGAGAGACTGATGAGTTTTCTGGCCCACAGGCTGTATGAGAGAGTTCGCTTTTATACACACACAGCTTGCTAATTGAATGGTCTGGGCTGACTGAAATACTTCACAAACCAAGAAGCCGAAGTAGTTTAGAGTTACCCTGAGGTGTGTAGTTAACATGTACAAGTGCGCTTTGACTCATTCCATTATATGAGCGAGCAACATTTCAGTGATGGCTAGGAGTGATAAAGGCCACCATCTAAAGCAGCTTCAGAGCCATCCAACTATAAAGCATAGGCTTAGTTTCATATGAAAAAGATAGGCACATTGCTTGAGACAAGTTAGCATTAGTTCATCAGTACTTTAAATTAAAAAAAAAATGATTTAAAAAAACTCATACACTAAAGAAGGAAAATGTAACAGAACACAGGCTACTTAAGTTAGGAGAAGACATTATGAAACTGTCTATCTCTTCAGCATTATCTGCAACTATACAATATTGGGAGGGACATCAATATACTGCAATATATTGTTCTAGGGTTTTTTTTTTTTTCTTCTGTGACCACACATTGAAAAAACCAAATTGGGGAAGAAAAGGCTCATTCTGCTTTTGCACTTGCAGTCTACCACTAAAGGGAAGCCAGGACAAGCCCTCGAGGCAGGAACTTGGGAGGCAGGTTCTGAAGCTGAAACCATGGCGGAATAGCACTGAAGGAATGCTTCCAGTCTCGGTTTCCATTACCTTTCCCTTACAGCCTAGGCCCACTTGCCGAGGAATGGCACCTCCCACAGGGGCCTGGGTTCTCCTACATCCATGAATACTCATGAAAATGCTACATGGATATACCCACTACCAGTCCAAAGGAGGCAATTCCTCAACTGCGGTTTTCTTCTCCAGGTATGTCACATTGACAACTGAAGGTAACGATGACAGACACAGAATCACATTCGTGGACAGAAGTTCAATTCTGGCCTCCGATTCCCCATTTACTACAGTCCAAAAATGAGGGTAAGTGGATTAAAGTTTTTTTCCATGATGGTGCATCATTAACATCCCTGTGCAGCGAGGTCTGAACTCTTTATGATATCTGAGAATCATCTCCTGTTGTCCTGGAAATTTACAATTAAATCAGGAGGTGGCGAGCGCCAGAAATGATTTCTAACATACTAAATATGTAGATCTTAACAATCTTATTCCTCAAATATATTTCTTCACATCCACTGGAGAATCTGTATGGAGGCGGCAAGAGAAAGTGGACCCATGAGGCTGGAGGGTTGGCTCAGCAGTTAGGGGAACTTCCTGCTCTTGCAAAGGAGCAGGATTGGCTTCCCAAAATTTACATCAGGCAGCTCACAACCACATGTAACTCTATTCCAGGTCATCTGATGCTCTCCTCTGGCCTCTGAGGGCTCCTGTAGTACATGGTTAACACAGTGAAGCACACACACATCCACCAAAAATAAAAATACATCTCTTCTTTTTCTAAATTGAACACCCTATAGCTGCAAACAGAAATTCTCTCAAGTAATTTTACAGGACTGTCCTGAAACTGTCCTTCTAAAGCTGACAACTGTTCCCTGCTCTTTGGGCTTCTTACAGCTGGGGAAGAGAAATGTATTTCCAACTGGACGCTTTCTACAACCAAAAGCATCTTTGAAAAATGTAACCGTGAATTGCTATTGCAAGAAGTACTTTTCAAATGTGCTGGAGTATTTTTTTGTGTGTTTGTTTGTTTGTATTAGATCCTTCAAATACATTGCCGTATTAGGAATCAAAGCTGATAACATCCTGTAAGACACGTGTAAATCAACCACTTAGCACTTTACAGGAAGCATGGCACTCTGCTGGCATTGTTTGTATCCACTGGTGGGGCTTTCAAAGCCTCACTTAGGTATCAAACTAGTGGCCAGGCATTAAACCTATCGACAAGCTGGTGTCAGACTTGGTTGGATATCCTTCTACTTGCCATCCATACAGAGACACTCACGAAGACGAATGAATGAATGAATCACAAACAGTGGGCACTCTTTCCAACTCTATGCGAGGCCCAGCAGTAGCCACGGAGGGACTTCTCTCCATGAATGAAACCAGAAGTATGCAGTCGTGCTGCTCAAAACACTTTTTTAAGTGTAGAACGACACTTTCATAAGATGTCTGCAAGCCAAAGAAAAAGAAGCTAAGGGCATCTGTAGAAGTCTATTTTGGATGCTGGGTAATGAGGCGTGGCTCTCCCACAAAGGTAGCAACATGACACCATCCAGTGTTAGAAATATCAGGAGAGAGAGAGAGAGAGGAGGCGGTGGAGATCAAAGCCTGCTCCCTGTACACTATAATCTTTTTGCTTCCTCTTGGTCAGCAGCAAGACTGAACGAAAGGGCAGAAAGTGCAGGTAGAGAAAAGGAAACCATTCTAATCCAGCATTGTAAAGGAGGTGGTCTTTTGATCTCCACAGGATGGCAGCTTTATTGGCTATGCATAAGCAGTTTCCAACCAGCTGATCAACCAGGTATTAATGCTCAACCCTCCCATGATCAGTAACCATGAAGAGAGTCATCTGCGAATGGCAATCAAGCAGAAGGCTCATCTCCTGCTCAATGACTGCCAGCCCATAGCTCACCCAGAGGGGAAGAGCAAACAGGGGGGAAATGATTGTCTCTCTGCAGGCTCCTCCCTGACAAGTACCAATTATTTTCCTTGAGATTCAGAAAGAAAAAAAAATCTCTCCTGAAGTGTGCATGAAAGAACAGCATTCATTTTCCCAAACACAACTTGGGATCTCTATGCATTTGTACCTCCAGCAGGCTGTGTTTTGACATATTCTGAGTCCCCCTACTTTCAGCCCAGATGGGATCAAAGCTGAGAGCAATCTGGTTAGATGTAAAGAGTGGACTTTCTTCCTGGGTGATCTAAAGGTTTAAAGACCATTTTCTTAACGACAGGAAACATAATGTCTCCCTTTCAAACTCTCAAGAGTTCAAACCACAGTCTCCTCCCATGGGGTAAAGTAAAAGGTGATTGAGACATATTTTTTTTTACCTTCAATTCTCTTTTTCACTTGGACAGTATCCATTAATAAAGAGTTTGAAACAAGCTAGCTTCATCCATATTTCCCAACTCCTCAGTGATGTCCCACAACCATAAAGGTAAATAAATATCTAACCCGCACACCACTACCTTTGCCATAGGGCGCTCATAAATGTTGCATAAGATAGTGATGATCGTTTATTAAGTGGTCATTGGAGATTCATGCACTCATGGAAGCCATCACAAAGTTTCATTCCTTGCCCCGGAATTTGAAGTCGATTGCATTCTTTAATTATCCCATTCTGCCCCTTCACTTTCCTCCTCTAAGGAAAAGGTGTGATGATACAATCACTCTTGAGCTCTTGCTCCTTTGCATAAGGCACAAACAAGATGCTGAAGTCTTGGGAACCGCACTCTAAAAGAAATCCTTGCACTGCATTAAAGATTTGAATGGGTTTCCACTGATTTTACTTTTATAAAATGTAAGGAAATCCAATTCTTCACAGACTTTCTAAACACAGAGCACGGATATTGGTATCAAATTTCCAAGAATCCCCAGTCTTCCTAGTTGGCTTCTCCTGCTGTGTGTGGTCAAGGAACATGGACAGAAGGCAGAATCCACTAAGAAAGCACTCTACCTTCTACATCCAGCCTACAATCCCCTCACCCCTGTGCGTGCGTGTGTGCGTGCGTGCGTGCGTGCGTGCGTGCGTGAGAGAGAGAGAGAGAGAGAGAGAGAGAGAGAGAGAATTATTATACAGTGCTAAGGGTCAGAACAGCACCTTGCACAAGAGAGAGAGAGAGAGAGAGAGAGAGAGAGAGAGAGAGAGAGAATTATTATACAGTGCTAAGAATCAGAACAGGGCCTTACACAAGATAAGCAAACACCCTACCACTAAGCTACATCCCCATCCCACACTTTCTCCATATATTTTAACTAGATTAAGGGCTAGGCCTTAATCCTAGCATCTAAGAGACAGAGGCAGACAGATCTCTGAGTTCCAGCCAGCCAGGGCTACTTAATGAGACCTGCCTCATGCAAATAAAAGAAACAAACACTTTATAATTACAGATCTCATCCTCTACTACATTCTCTAAACTTATGTTTCTATTTTCTATTTACTTTTTCGAATTCCCAAATTTACATATCATAGAGATTACCTTGGGCCTAATTTGATTTCCTTATAATTTCAACCTTTGAAAAAAAATTAAGTTTTCAGGGCAGTTTACATTTCTGAATTAATAATTGGACATTTTTCTAAAGAAATAAAGAGTCAGAAAGATGATTCTGCATGTTCTTGCTGTGTAAGCATTTGAATCTAAATTCAAATTCCCAGCACTCACATAAAATGTCAGGCAAAACCTGTAACCCCAGTGCTAAGGACAGCATAGACAGAGATCACTGAGGTGTGCTACCTGCCAGTCTTGTTCCAAGTTCAATGAGAGAACCTGTCTCAAAAATATAAGTCTAAATGTGATAGCGCAGAACACTTGCTGTCCCTGCTGGACGCTGTGCGCACAGAGTCAGAAACACCCACACTTGCGTGCATCTACCACACGCACACGCAAAAGTAAAATTTAAAAATTAACTCAAATCTCGCCTAAGCATCTTTTAAGAATGCAGAAGTTAACAGATGAAGGTTCGAACACTTAGGACCTTCACTAAATAATGTTTTCCTAAATTTCCGTCCAATTGCATTCCTGGAATTCAGCTATTTTCCATTATAAACACTGTTACAGCTAAAATCTGCTCACTATAAAAAATAAGTAAACAATTGTCACTCTTAGTTGAAACAGAGTGTTTTATACCACTTTGACATGAAAATATTTCATTTGTCATAGTAAAACTCAAGAAAAACCTCCTCAGGTAAACATTCTCTTTTTCAACAGCTAAACCACAAATCTTAGGTGTTAAAGGACCCATTATCGGGGGACAGAGAGATTTTTCAAGACATGAAGAATTTAGGTATTTATATCTAAAATCCAACAAGATTGTATGTTTAAATATTTTAAAAAGATATCAAAATGGGTCAGCAAGCCAGCCCAGCAGATAACACGCCTAAGCCTGCCAATGAGTATGGTCCCCAGGACCCATGTACAAAGCGTAGATTGGCTAGTTCATCTGTTATCCTAGAATTCCTGTGGTGAGCTGGGAGGCAGAGACAGGACGCTGCCCCAGAGGCAGGCAGCCAGTTAGTGCACAGTGCACAACACAGGAGAAAAAAAAGACAAGGCATCAAAAAAGTAGATGGTAGGCGCCAACTCCATAAGGTAGCCCTCTGACTTCCACAGGCACACTGTGGCATCAAAGTACTTGTGCGTGCGCGAACACACACACTAATGATATATTTTTGAAACTTAAAAACTAATCAACATGGGTTAATGTAACCAAAATACCTGTGGGGAGGAGCAGGGAGAGAAGATAATGAGAGAAAAGAGGGGGAGGAGGAGATACAAAAGAGAGTGGAGACGCTGTCCCAAACAACCAGTGAAACTACAGAAAGCAGTGCAGAGAAGCACACCTCCCCAAAGAATAAAAAGCGAGCCCGGGAGAACTTACACTGCATCTGAAACTCAGATCTCACCCTAAGTCTGACAGAAATCCAATCATTTCTTCACTTGAAAGTAAGTTTGAGCCAGGGGTTTAGTAAGATGTCTATGACAGAATGTGTGGTCTCAGTTCCTGAGAGACTTCAGTTCTGTTTTGTTTCTGGGTAACCCCTAACAGTCCTCCCCTTACCCCCAAAGTACATATCCATAAGCAGGAACCCAGGTATACCAACTGAAGAGAGAAATTCACCTTTAAAATGAATTGCCAAAAATATACCCACATTCTGCCCAAACTTTTGCTTCACACAATCTGTATTTGTATAGCATTAAGTTTTTTTAAGGCTCTAAAAGCAAACACTCTCAGACTTAATACTTAATGTTCAATATGCCATCATCACACCAAAACAGAGTTTATGATCTCTTTGAAGATAACTATAGACTTTGTTAAATTGGCAGCCAGCATTAAAAACAAAAAGGAGAGAAAAAAAGAACTGACAATCAATAGATGCTTTTACAGGTTAAATCTTGTCGAAGGCGCCTTAGCCCCGCAGTACACTTTGATTTATTTAAGCTCACCACATTTCTCTTAAATACACTCCATTAACAAGTGCTAGACTGTGATCTCAGGCTGGAGGCAAAACATAAAACACAATCTTTCAAGAACTTCATTCATTCCCTGTCCAGGTGTCTTGGGTACATCCAAGATACTAGTCACTTACCTAACTCTGCTACGTTTTCTTTCTTTCTTTTCTTTTATTTCTTTTTTTTTTTTTTTAAATCAATCATGGTGCTTTCCAGAAGACCAGGGACATGAAATCACTTGAGGAGTCCAACGGTTTGGTCTCACAGGAACTTGGAGCATAAGTGAAAGTTATCAAAGGAATAAAAAGCTCCAGGTAGAATGTGAGTGAGTAGAAAGCACTAGAAAACCACTTCTGGCCTGGAACCTGGCAAAGCAGACAAGCATCACAACTTGAGGGAAACCTGAGGGCTACAAACTCAATGGCTCACACAGACATCAAGTGAAAATGAAGCCAAGAAATCATGTTGGCGCTAAGATTCCAAACATGTCCCACATCTATTCAAATTGGGATCTCAGTACTGTTCAAATTATTAAACATGAGCGAGGACTCCACCCCCCCACACACACACACATATTTCCAAACTAAAGACAGAATTTGAAGGCTGACAGGACCAGCTTTCAGGGATACCCTATTAACGTGACCCTCTCTTTAATCTACAGCCATGATAAAATGTCCCAACATACACAAACTCCGCTCCAACAGTGACTAATGACCATTAATCCCCCTATCTTGGGTAATCTGCCCCTCCAGACACTCATCACATTGACACCTTCCTTTACACACGTGAACAAACTTTAACAGAGAAGGTGAATCAACAGAAAAATCTCAAAGGTATCTGGGGCTGTAAATTAAACTAAGGGGAGACATTGAAAGAAAAAAAACCGACAGAGATAGATCAGATCTTAATGCTGTTGATTTGCATCCATGGCTGAGAACGGGGAAGGGAGAACTATTCAGTCATCTAGATATGCAAACTGGGATGAAAGGTTGCCACAGGAAAAGGGGAAGTTGGAAGTGGGAGCGGGGGAAGGGCCCCCAAAGAGCTGGTTTAATCTTCTCATCCATCCACTGTGATAAAGATGAGATAGTCAAGGCTGAGATTCCAATTTCTGTTTTCTTCACGTGAGTAACAAGTTAGTGTGTTTCCTATTGAGCTTAGTTCAAATGTGCCTTTTAACTCTCCGCCAAGGAACCATCTCTCAGGAGCTTACATTTTTTAGGCTTTATTTACTATCATTTAGTTCTTGTGGGTTTTTCTTTTCTCTTTTTTTTCCCCTTTTTGTAGCCTCTTGGCTTCAGTAAAAGCTTTGATCTAAACATGAAGACTCACCATAGACCACAAGTGTTCAAAGAAACCTCAAAATTATTTCATAATTATGCAAATTAAGTGACTCTAACATTTAGGCCCTGATGCAACTTGAAGCTCACTCAGTATGTGACTGTAACAATTCCCCAAGGTTCAGTGTGTATTAGGAGGCCTGAAATTGGATCCATGATTACCACCAGAATTTATCAAAAGGGAAGAAGCAGAAGTTGAGTTTATGGTTCAGTCGCCCATCGCTGAAGAGTCTTAAGCAGTGCAGGAAAAAAGAAGGTATCCTAAGCTGTTTCTTTCCAGCACTTCATATGGGACTGCAGAACTCTTTAGTTCAGCCCACAAATACGAAGGCAGCCTCCTCTTCTGTCTCACCAATAAAGGCTACCAGGCAACTTTCAGACACTGGCAACCTCCCGTTTGTTTCCCTTCTAAGCCAGCCAGGCAGTGGCTAGTTTAGATCCTACCACGGAAAGGAGTTATTTCCTCAAGTTACTTCAGAATCGAATCTAATTACAGACTTTGATTACATAAAACAACTTCTAACAAACCCCTGAGGTCGGAAGAGGGGGAGTAGATTGGAGGACCAGATTCCTGGGGAGTGGGGATCACAGGCCCTCCTCCCCCCTCCATACACACACACACACACACACACAACTCCCCGCTCCACTCTAGCACCCCTTAGGACTCCTCAGATGGATGATACTCATTTGGCCTCATCCTGGAGACCAAAACTTGGGGACAACTCGCAGCTTCCTCCCATCCAAGTGCTTAGACAAGCGTTTGCCTAGAGTAAACTGGGCGTGCCCTGAACTTGGTGAAAGGCCGGGTATACCAAGAGATTTGGGGAGGTTTCGGGGGAATTTGGGGTAAAAGGCCAAATGGACAACCTCAAATAGGAAACTAGAAACCTTTTCCCGTAGAAGTTCTGGAAGGGTCGAGCCCCCTTTGGCCTTAGAAGGGAGAGGTCGCTAAGAGTCAGTTCAGAGGTCAGGGTTCGATCAAGTAAAGGAGATCAAGGGTGCAGGTTACCTGAACAGAGACATATTAATCCAAAGAGGTAAAAGTGAGCAGGCTCCGCGATCATTGTCCTCGGGTGGGTCCTGCATACAGTCTCATGCCAAGAGAAGGGAGCAGAAGCGGGGATCTCCAAATTTATGGAAGCCACACACCATACACTCTACACACAAAGGCTTAATATAAGCAACGTGAGTCAATCCGCCAAGAGTTTACAGGGCAGTTTCTCGTCGACCTCTCCGGAGGCTTGTCAAACCCTCAGAGCCCTATGCAAAGAAAAATCCCAAGGTTTGTCTTCCCTGGCCCCCCGGTTTGCGAGGAGGCTCAGCTACTTCCAAGGATCATCCAAGGCGAACAACAAAGAGCCGAAACGGAGGAGCAGTTGTGCGGTTTCCTGCCTCCACAGTCCTGCTGAGCCTCCCGGCGTGCGCTTCCACTATGTGTGTCCGGGCGCCGCTACGCGGCGATTGCAAACTTGGGGTTTGAGCACAGAAGAAGAGGGGCCCCCAAAAAAGTGTTCCTCCGTCTATTGGAGAGCCAGTCCGTAGCCGGCCACCCCCTCTGGCGGTGATTGCAGTCAAGGTAGCGGCGGCAGCTGGAGAGGACAGTCTCGAGGTTCACGGGGTGCGCCTGGGTGACTCCGTGCGCCAGGAGGGAGCGAAGGGGCGGTACGGCAACAGCGGCTGCTTGGGCGGGCCCTTGTTCCCATCACTCGCGGGATGCGGAGAGCACCGGGGACCGCAACAGGACCGCGGATGTAAGCGCGCCTTCCGGGCGCCCCCAGCCCGGCGCAGCACTCAGCATCGCCCTGGGTCGTGCTTCCACTGGGGCGCGCGGAAAGCACCTCCAAACCAAGCTACAGCCTAAACTTCCCCGGGTGACGGCTCTCACCCCCGTGCTGCTGGAAGCTTCGGAGAGGCAGCTCGGGGCGTCCGAGAGTTAGTGGAGAGAAACAAGAGGAGGATGCTGCCGAGGCTCGCCCGAGCTCCGCCCGGGGCTGCAGCGTCTGAAGTTTCTGCTCTCACGCTGCCTCCTCTCGGCTCAGCGGCTTGTGGGTTTCTCCCTCAGTCCCAGCCGCTCAGGGTTTCCTCCCTCTCCAGGCCGGCTCGGCAACCTTTAAAGGGGACGCGCGATCCCTGCCATGTCCCCAGTGGCGCTGCTCAGACAAGTTCTGCTTGTTAATATTTCCATCCACATGCCCGGAGTGCCCAATTGCGCCCTCAGGTGAGATTTCAACTACTCAGGAGCAGAAATCTAAGCGAATGAGAACTTGTCTTGGGTCCCTTGTCATCACAGTCTCCCCTACACCTTTTTCCAATGGAACCTCCCAAACCAAAGACTTCAAAAATCCTCCAGGTCCCTCTTAACCTCTTCTTTACCGCTTCAGGGGATTGAAATAAACTCCCAAATAACTTCACTTCTCCCCGTTCTCATTAAACAAACAAACAAAAAACTGGTTGGATCTTTCAGAAAAGAGGCTTTAGGACAGAGTGAAAGATATAGACTGTATCAGTACGTGGATACTCTGTTTTCACTGAATTTGTTGGGGGTCCGTCCCATAGAAAGGCTAAATTCTAGAATTGAGGGGCTAAGTCTTGGGTACTTCATTATATTTACAGAAAAGTCTCTTCAACTTGGTACCTTGTACATAGTAGAGTTAATAATTAAAGAAGAGGAACTAATTGGGGGAAGCTACATATAATCTAAAGTTTGCAGTGATGGCCTCCTAAATTTCAAGGTAACAGGTACCAGGTAGCTATTATTCCTGTGCCTTACCAACTTTATCTTCCCTTTTGAAAAATGGGGGCTGTAGGGCTACCTCATGATTCGGTCAGTGATGGTCAATATAAAACATGCCTGGGATAGCTGACAGACGTACTTTTTTGTGAATCATTGTTTCCTCTGAAAGCCATATAATGTATGCTAAAGGTTCCATAAAAGTAAACGGTAGGTGTTGCCAATTACAGATATTGTTTTTATTAATAAGTTACTGTTTTCAAAGTTATGGTATGTATATGACTATGTAAAGTCATGTAGTATATTACTCCAAGTCAAGTTCTTGGTTCCTTGGCCTATGGCAGGTAACATAGGATAGAGCAAGTGAGGAGGATTTGGATTTATTTATTTTTTTTTCGTAGGACAGGAGCAAGTGAGGAGGATTTGCATCATTGTGTGTGTGTGTGTTATTGTCCTTTTCTAGTTTTCCCTTAAGTGAGTGCATGCATTAGCTCCCTAAAACATAAGTTTAAAAGAAGGTTGTGTGCTCATTTTGGTCATGGGTCCTCTGACCCATGAACTCAGAGCAACTGTCTATGGAAAAAAACCTGGTTAAGAGTACCCTGCCTTGAAAAGTGAAAAACAACTTAATCCTGAGGAAGCTGACTGAAAATACACTGCGATAAGAATTCTGAGCACAACTAGAACCTTTTCAGCAGTAAAAACAAGAATGTGCACTAAATGCTAAGAGATACACGTTGATTTGGTGAAAAGATATTTAGTAGAAAACAGAAAATGAATTTTTTCTTGGACCAAAATGTACTTTTAAGATAAAATAGCTTAGGAATTAAAAATAAATAAGCTTAGCATGATGAAGGAGAGCAGGAGAAAAGAAATCCATAAATCCTAGGATTATTTAAGTGGATTTTAAATAAAGATTTTTGAAGCTCTATCTGATAAGGGATATATCCTTTTATTTTCATTTATTTTAGGTGTCCACACACATGCAAGTGTGTGTGTGTGTGTGCGCGCGCGCGCTCCTCTTCAGTGTGAGAAGGCCTCATGCATGCTAAACAGGCTCTCTGCCATTACACACTCAGTCTGAAAAAGCAGATTCTGTGCAAGAATCCCTATCACATTGTTTCCCAAGTACATCTCCCAGTCTTCACAATTTTACTGAGATCTCTCAACATCCATTCACCACCGGGGCTGGAGAGGTGGTCCAATCGGAAAGAGTGCAAGACCCTGGTTCTGTTCCAAGCACCATGATGAGCTGACAGCTGTCTGTGATTCCATTTCCAGGGGATCTGATACCCTCTACTGGCCTCCACAGGATGCTCTGTACATGTGCTAAACATAGACACAAATACACACACACAATAAATAAATAAACAGTTTTTAAGATATATTTCAACACCCACCACATTTTCATTGAATTAGAACTATATCAGTACTAGCTCCTGTTTTTCAACTTCAGTATACGATACTATGGAACACCTTTGTTCCAGGCTTAACGATGAAATTGCCTAGGGAGACAACAGTAAGTACCCACCATCCAAAGTGTTTTCTAAAACTGTCTTGTCAAGTATATCAGTAAAATTGACATCTAAATTAAGAGTTTGTATGCAGACAGTATTAGGGCCCCACAACAGGTGCAAGGCCGAGGGCAGGCACACTCTCCTCTCTTCTTCTCTTACTCACTCTCCAACTCACTTCCATCCAAACAACTGCTGAGTGGACATCTACTGCAAACAAAGGCTGGTGATTGGGTAAGATGTAAACACAGAAGCCTATTCTCCAGGCCCAGAGAGCTCTAGTGCTTCCGCTAATGCAAAGAACAAAACCAACTCTACAGAAATGTCTGCCCCAAAATCTAAAAGCCAAAGAGGCCCTGTGTGAACTGATAGCTCTGAATATTCCTGGAGATGGAATTTCCATAGTAGCTTGTCACCATTCCCTTTGTTGCTGAACCTTACAGTGCCTTAAATAATGCCCAAAATGCTCTCAGTGTGTTCTATGAATAAAAACGAGTACACGTGTCTCATCTACACATGCATAGGAAACATAATCAAGACAGACCTCCTGCAGCTTGAGTCTGGACAATAGAACTCTAAGACACTCCAGATTAGTGAGGAGACAAAACCAAGGTAAGAGTGATTCTTATTTACACCAAAAATTCGATTCTGATCTCTTTGATGAGAATGCTGGTGGGAAATACCATGATGAAATTCATTATATTGTATGCTAGATTAAAAATTGAAAGAAAAAAAAAGACAGAAAAATCGGACAGGGAAAAGGGAGGGAGAAAGGAAAAGACTAGCATTCGGAGAGTTTGGAAAGTCAAGATTTCTCAGAGCTTCTTTGAGAAGTTTAAAGAAACTTGAAAATAATGCATTCCAGTAATAGTACCACGATTAGGGACTTTTGACAGGCAAAATGCCAAAGCTACAGGGATCTCTCACTGATTTGATTTTATCTTTCCTGGATTTGGGCATTGGGGTGGGAAGCAGTTGCAGGAATTCAGGAAATAACAAAAGTCCAGAGGGTCTCTCCAGGGATCCCAGATAGCACTTATTCTGATCAGGAAGGCAGAATCCTGAGGAAACTACAACCCAGAACATCTGTCTGTCTGTGTGCCTTCCTAGCAAGGCGCCTGAGTATCAAACAGAGC
The DNA here is from genome assembly GCF_950005125.1 of Chionomys nivalis. Lineage (NCBI taxonomy): Eukaryota > Metazoa > Chordata > Mammalia > Rodentia > Cricetidae > Chionomys > Chionomys nivalis. Next base: position 25,196,646 of record NC_080088.1, read on the forward strand.
CTGGGATTCAAGCCACAATTTCCAGCAGATCTGGTGAGCAGATCTGGCAAGCTCTACACGGCAAGGCTCTGCTGACTACTCCAATATACCATCCCTCAGGAAACAACCGCTTATTTAGCAATTTTTACACAAAATTGCTAGATAATCTATAAACTGTTTGGTATCTAAAATACTAATCTAAAAATGCATATTTGGCTGTTTCCCCCAATTTGGAGACATAGTCCTAGTCAGAGTATAACCTCGAGTACTATTAGTAAAATGGAAAACAATGTACATTTATTTGTATTTTAAAGTATTCAGTCTATTTACTGTCCTATACATGTACATCAGACATATTTAAACTGTACCGTTTGGATGCTTCTCTGTCCTTTAGCACAGGGATATCCACCAAACTAGATAGGCACAGGAAGAAAATACACAGCTCATTCATTTTCATTTACTTTGAAAGCTCTTGTCACTGCTAATGAAGGCAATGCAACACTTTCAACAGAACTTTTGAAAGGTGGAAGAGGATGCCATTGAGCCCATGGACATGTCCTCCCCTTACAAAAGCTTTCTAAGGCCTGCTGAATATGCATACTGTAATGCAGTCTAATGTGCTGTGAAATTATAGCCATTGTGGTTGCCGCTGAGCATCTCTGCATGCTGGGTCATGGCAGATATTCTAAAAGTAGGTGCTACTATTTGGTAGGCTGAGACCTTACATTTCGGCCACAATGAAGCTCATTAAAACTTACACCGTTTGTGTTCACAGATGGTTAGCTTTAAAAGAATATAAAAAAGGGGACACAGGGAAGTAGTGTTAATTGAAGGAATGGTTTGCGGCACTTTACAAACAATATCTGATCTACTTCTCACCCCGTGAAGTGTTATTACCCTCCCAATGTGGAGATGAGGTTAGGGGAGTAGAAGATTAACTCAGAGTTCAATGGCCCAGAAGCCATGGGCTTCTATTTGAACCCAGCTTGTTTTGAACCAAAGCACATAGAAAAGAGAGCCCATGGTAGGATAGGCTTGGGAGACTTTGAAATCCAACACATTCAGAATGTGCCTTCAACATGCAAATAGACATTGTGAGAACACTTGGGTCTTGGGTAAACATCACTCAACACATAGCACTGTAGCCATTGCAGCACTGTCCCACACCTGGAAATTAATATTATCCATCTTCCTTTAGACAATGAGGCCATTTGGCAAGAAACTAGCGTTAAAACGAGCCATGCAATCATCCTTCCTGGGACAGCGCATCCGCTGAAGTAACTGTAATTGTACTTCTGGACCATTTTTCATAAAGGTCAGAGGAAACCCGTTAAACCTTTAGACACATGAAGTCTTTGCTCAGAACCCTCCAGTGGTTTCCCATCGCACATCCAATTAGGAGTATGAGTCCTTCAGGAAGTATACAAGGCTGATCATAGACATAGGCGTGTGGCCCATCCATCTTAGTCTGTCTCCCTTGGTGTCGAAGGTCCTTCTGTCTATGTGTTGCTTTTATTGGTTAATGAATAAAGAAACTGACTTGGCCTGATAGGGTATAACAGAGCTAGGTGGGAAAAACTAAACTGAATGCTGGGAGAAAGAAGGCTAAGTCAGAGAGAAGCCATGGAGTCGCCACTGGAGACAGACATGCTGAAACTTTGCTGGTAGGCCACGATCTCATGGTGATGTTCAGATTAATGGAGATGGGTTAAATTAAGATGTAATAGTTAGCCAATAAGAAGCTAGAGTTAATGGGCCAAGCAGTGATGTAAATAATATAGTTTCTGTGTGATTATTTCGGGGCTGAGCAGCTGGGAACCAACAAGAGGCCTTTTCACAACACTCCCTTCCCACTTTTACTAGCCTCACTTTGCTTTACTGCCATGGTCTCTATGTTATTGCTAAAATGAGTCAGCCAACCACCTGCATTGGAGGTGTTTCATTGCCCATTGTGGAATACTCGCCTCTATACATCGATACATTCATGCTCTCCTTTATTTTAGGTTTCAGTGGTATGAGGATTTCCCAGGTGTCTTTTTTTTTAACACACTCTTAGAACTTCCTGAACCATGTCATCCTTTCCTTTAGCCTCTTTTATTTTATTTCAGAGCACTTATCCTCATCTAAGGTACTACATATTCCTTGTTTTATTCTGTTTTGTTTTGTTAGCTGGCCCTTTCAACATGGGATGACTTTTTTCTCCACTTAGATTCCCAGCATCTAACACAGTGCCTGGCCCCTAGCAGATGCTCAAATATTTATCAAACACATGCACGAGTGAGATTTCTTTCATCATGTGTGTATGGATTGTTTCCAAAAATACATCTTCAGCAAACTTATTTCTAAACTTGTTCTTCAAGACATATTTTAATAATTTACCTAGTTCAACTTACCACTCAATGGGTTTCCATGGGTTTCAACTGAATTTATGGCTACAGAAGGACTTGCTTATTTGGATCTGCTTATTTGGAAGCAAAGAATCTAAAACTATTCACGAAACTTAAAGAATGTCATGTTAAGGGGCTGGAGAGCTAGCTCAGCGATTAAGCACACTAACTGCTCTTCCAGAGGTCCTGGATTCAATTCCCAGCAACCAGATGGTGGCTCACAACCATCTGTCATGAAATCTGGTACCCTCTTCTGGCCTGTAGGTAGGCAGACATACAGGCAGAACACTATACATATAACAAATATGTAAATCTTAAAAAAAAAAAAAGAAGGAAAAGGCGTGTAATGTTGAAGCTAGAATTGGTTCTTAAAAGTGAACTTTCTCTTAAATGGGAGTTCTGAAACTGAGAGTAACATTCCCTAGGACACATGTCACCTACGCTGGGCAGGTGGTCCTGGCTTCTCTAAGAGAGCAGGCTAATCAAGCAATGAAGAACAAGTTAGTAAGCAGTACTCCACCATGGCCTCTGCATCAGCTCCTGCCTCCAAGTTTCTGCTCTGTTTAATTTCTGCCCTGACTTCCTTCCATGATGAAGAGTGATGTGAATTAAGCAAAGCAAAACTTTTCTTCTAAGCTTGCTGTTGGTCATAGTGTTTCATTGTGGCAGTAATAGCCCTAACTGAGATAAGGGTCGGAAATTCTTGATCAAACTTCTGTATGTTCAGAATAGTAAGTCACTAGTTATTTTATCATACGTAAGATATAATGAGTTTTGTATAACTCTGACCTTTCACCAGGTATCTAAGGACTAGTTTTGGTGGATTGCCTTGTTGGTCTGGGTACAAACTGTTCCAAAAAGAAAAGGGACCAACATTTAAATAGCACTATTGGCTTGTGATAAATTTCTAAGTATTTTCTGTATCTAAACACATTTAATCCTCCGGCACAAAGTGTTATTGGGTCGGTTCCTCCTATCATTCCCCTTTGTGCTGGAGGAGACAGAGAATGTTCAATTACGTGGCTGAGCTCAACTTTGAAGCCTTGTTGTCTGAACTGATAGCCTGGCTTTTACTCTCACGCCAATCTTTGAGACACAAATAAAAGTTATTGATTAAGAGGACATTATTTGTACAGCTCTGGTTGTAGGACAATGCTATCAGTGTAGAAGTTTTGTCTAAAGATGTAGTCTCTCTCGTCTTGGGACTCAGTAAGAGAAACTGTCTCTGAAGTACACAAGTCTGTGGTTCTGCTCCATATGGAAGTTTAATTTTTAACTTCATAATCAGAATGCTCAAAGTGATTTAATGTTTCCTTTAAACCTAATGAGGTAGCATACAAACATATTGATTGTGTGTGAAGACATCCAAGGAATATTGGAAAACATGAAGATGTATATGTGTATATGTATATTGCTATCTGAGTCCAGGATTTTGATGTCTTTTGGTTTCAGACTCCAAGATATATCTGGAGCTGAGCAAATACTATTCTAATCATGAGTTAAAATTCTCTACAATCGGGATCATAGTTAACAGCTGCACAGCTGACTGCCATACTCCATAGTCTTGCAACTTGAACACTATTTTGTTAAGTAATTTACATTATGTGTAATTCCGCAGATGTGTTTTTACAGAACTGTTTCATATTTTTGAGGTTTCATTGCTTCAAAAATCTTTTCAGGAAACGTTTATAGGATTGGGGTGCATGTGCTGGAGTTTAGGCCTTGTTTCCTGCCTTGGTTATGTTTAGTCCCACCTGCTGATTTGTTTATTCTGAATATTTTACCTAGATCCTAACAGTTATTTTAATGACTTCCTTAAGGAAGTTATGTTATGTTAACTAGAAAAAAATCTTGAGATGTACTAGAGTTTTCTACTTATAGGTTATTTTCTAGCTTACTCAACAAAACAAAATAGATCTAAATATTTAATGTAACAATAGCTTTGGAAAAGAGGTATATCCAAGTTTATCATAAATAATAGTAAAACAGTGTTAAATAATTCATTAAGCTGTAGTATCATGATAACTTGAAAGTTATTTATTTTACACCCTATTAGTATGTTCTCTCCTATGGCTTATGAAAAAATGACTTCACGTTTAGAAATCTAAATTGGGGCTTTGGGATTTAATAGCCGCCTGGTGTGATTGAGAACTAGGGTTCTAAATATGGAGGCGCTCATTCTTGTGGATAAATACTGAATCCACAGCCCACAATTGTCGCTGAGAAACCAACTGCTGTTGAAAACCCACATGAAATGTCAACCTACTGTCTTAACAACATGGATAATTATATATTTCCCCTAAAGTTTAATCACCCCCTCTCCAGTATCCTGGCCACATTCCAAGAGAAATCATCCAACTCCATTATTGTAACCAAAAGTCTTTGTTGATTTCATCTAATCTCATCTTCTCAATTTCCTATCGTTATATATTGCTGTAAAGCTGCTTTATTTCACCTAGAAGATAGGATTTCACTGGTATAGTACATATCTTATTACCTTTTTGTATCACTTGTGTATTTTTGAAACGAAGGAGCCGTTTGTGGCAGCTAGCAAAGTAACGTTGTCACCAAAAAACATTATACAATATATTTTACTTGTAAAGAAATTTCTAAATAGCATTCTATACTTATAATGTTATAATACTTAAACTAGAAGAGAAAGATTACTGTTGCCATGCTTACATTTTAATAAAACTATTGTTAGAAGCACATTCTAGAAGTTGTACGTTTTGTTTTCCAGCAGAAAGTCAGTAGGTCCTAGTGAGTTTTAATTATTTTGCTTCACAACATAAAAATGGTGCACTTTAGAACATTTGGAAAACAAAAGAACAGAAATTTATAATGAGTACTTCACATGCAATCAGGTGTGCAATCAGCACTTTATTGTTTATCCTTATTGTTTATTGTTTCTGTATATAAGGTGCAGTTTTCGTCTTACGTTGAGGAAAGATAGACTACAAAATGCTGTGAGTAGATTGGAGTCTAAACAGCTGTAGAGTTGTTGCCTAAAATAAACATTGTTCTGACTATTATCACCTATAAAACACAGACATACGTTCACAAAGCATGCGCATATCACTACTATGAAATCAATATCTTCTCTCATACATATGATAATTTTCATGTTATAAAACAGTCTATAACACATTAATTAAAAAATTAAAATAATTCATTAACATAAATTTGTTAAGTTACATGCAATTGATCACAATTTCTAGGTGTTTAATTTATTTCAATTGATAGTAAGACACACAAAATCTGATATTGGAAGTCATGTTGCTTTGCCTGTTAAACTGTTAGAGTGAGCATCGTTTTACTTGCAGATACTATATTGATGAAATATGCTCTCCAACATGCAAACAACTTACCAAGTTATTCAGATGTTTGGAGCAAATATTCCAATCACTAATTTAAAATTAAGCCTTGCATGCAATATACACGAGGTAAAGATAACAGAGAGCTACAAAGAATTATTAGAATTCTGAGCTGCAAAATGTTTTCTTTTCCCTTAGGATTACCACGTGTTTGTGCAAGGGAAGCCATTTGTTTTCATTACAAGCAATTAATAAAGCCAAACATTTGTATTTCACAAGTATGCTTGAATTTCACAGTTCTTGTTATTTAACACCAGAAAGTAAACTATTATTTTAGGAGGGACAATAAATCATGACATCAGGATTTTTTTCTGAACTGATACATTTTGGAGAAACTAAAAATTTAAAAACAATTCACTTTTCCCTACTACTAGTTTCTTTTTTGTTAGACTGTAGATTGCTCAATAATTGGCCATAATAATTACTGACAGAAAGCACTATATGACCACACATAAACAAAATAGCTGAAGAGAAGTCAGCCTGGAAGCATATGTTCTTGTAGTTTACCCAAATCATGTGACTTTAGCTAACATTCCTTCTCTTTTTTTTTTCTTTCTAAATCCAACATGTGGCTTGCCATACAATAGAAATTAGAAAGACTTTGGTATCTTCCCCTTTTTGTTGAACTATGAGCCATATACTTAGAGAAATTAAAGAAAGGTTTTCAATCCACACATTCCATACTTTCGTGGCTGAAGAATAATGCTGTCGATTTTTGAAGTGAATCATTTTCCCACTTTTTAAAGATCAAATCTTTGTCTGGAAAATCCATCTGTTTTAAATATTGGTGGGCTCTTGTCAGTTCTGCTTAACTCATACTGAAATGTAAAGAACACCGAGCAAAATCTAATAAGCCAGATTATCCACTACACTAACATTTTATATCTTGCTCCACTTACTGTTTCCAAACCATTAGAATTCTTTAAAAGGCATTAATGAATGGAAAGCTTTTTGACATATGGGCCTCACTTACAGCATCATTTAAGTGTTCTTTTCAGGTGGAAGCCATGTGACTAAGGAAGGAAAGAGAACAGTAGTCTTGCGACACAGTCTTCCCTTGTTCACCATTCATTCTTTAACTCTTCAGATAAAAACCCCAGCCAAGCCCCTCTAGATCTGCCTTTTCCAGCCTGGCCCAGCAGGTCAGGTTTCTGTTTGATATGCCACAAGAACAACTTGGATCTCCACAGCACTAATCACAAATAAATGCTGTCAAAAGATGCCTTTTAATCTTGTCTTTTATGTATGTCTTGTAAATACCACTGTAGTAATGAGAGACTTCCAAATAGTTTTTCCAAAGTGATCATAAACGTGACTTAGAATTCTACATAGCTAACAAGGTTGGGGGGGGAATGAAGCTGTAGACTGAAAGAAAGAAATTAACAAGAAAGTCTACATGAAGAATTCTCATGCCTAGCCATTTCCTGTTTCTAGAGAGACTCTAACTTTGCACCTCCTTCCTGCATATGAGTTTACTCTATTTCATTATCCTCCCTTGTGAGAGAGTCCACACCTACCAGCACCCCACTTGTATTCTGCCTTACCTAGACATGTTTCTGATAGCCACAACTGAGAGATGTGGAGTCTGCCTATGGTGCTTAGTGTAAAGACATGAACCACTGTTAAACATCTTGTATTGTGCAAGACAGCTCCCACCCACCTCAAAGAACCATCACCCTCAATGCCAATAAGTGTTCAGATTGAGCAACTCTGCTCCTGCCTAACATCTGTTTGAACACCATTTTCCTCTTTATGAAGATTAATCATTTCGTAGTTGATATACATCTCAGGAATGAGTCACAATTAGATTCTGCAGTTATGTGCCCACTGTACTGGAGAATACTGTAAATAATATACATGATTTGCACCAAATTATCAAAAGCTAATGTATCTTAAAAATGAAATTTTAATTATGTTTTTTCTAATGAATTATGATATAACACTTTCAAAAAGAGGCCTTTCTTCTTATAAGCATTTATTATTATGTATTCATGGACTTATAAAAGTAACTAAGATTGCATATCAAAGGAACACCAGAAGCGCAGCTGAGTTAGTGTGGATTTAGTTGATTTGAATATTTTTTTTGTTGTTTTCTTCTAGGTACTATTCCACTTACTTGATAGAAAGGAGTCTAAAAAAATTGTTCTTGTGTGGATGATGATTTGAAAGTGTGTGTATGTATGTGTGTGTGCAAGAAATGTATTGTGGAGACCATGCCTTTGCAACTTGTCTTCTAGCTAATTACAGGATAAAGGAATGTCTCAGGTAACTTAAACCTGTAATAGTGAGAGTGATTACTTAAACATTATTCTTTGAAGAAAAGACAGGATTGGGAACATATGTAAAATAAGGATGAGGTACAATGCCTGTTTCTAAGACATGAACACGAATAAGAACAGAAAAATGCCCATTGGATTCCTATCTAGTTAATTGACAATGAAAAAGACACTTACTATCTCTAAGACTTGTTCTTTTTACATGAAGTGAATGGAATACTAGGTCTTACCCTGTAGGTGTCTCACAAAAGATAAAACAGACAATTGATACATATAAACCTCTACAATAGGGCTTGAAATAGCATAAACTATAGTTAAACATTAATTATTAATACTGTGAACTTCTTGTAAAAAGACCTTTATTCTGAAAATAATAAGATTTTGTTTATAGTTAACAGTAGAAGACTGAAACTTTTCTAATCAGTTATGGAAATTGCATAAGAGCTACTGCTTGCAATGTTGTCTAGAAAACTGTAAATATAATTTAAAAGATGTCTACATATAATGACTTGTAAAATAAATTTATCGTTTTTTTTTCCTTTTATAAGGACACATGCAATGAAATTACTATAGGTTTTAGAACACAGCATTCTTAACTAAGAGATTGTTGTAAACTTGAGGTTACATTGGGTTCGTTTCTTTTTCTCTTCCAGACAGCCTTGTGTGCCCAGACTGGCCTGGTTGAGAGCCAGGGCTAACTTTGAACTCTTGGGTGATCTGATTTTGAATGCCATAACTGTAGACTACAGCTAAAGTGGCAATGACATTCCACGGGTGCTTAGATAGTGTTCTCACAATATTTTCAAAGTCAATTCCCTCTGAAACATAAGGACAAGCAAATATGTTTCTGATTTGAATATGATACATAATTATATTTTTTAGTTTTTAAACAGGAAGATAGTTCCTGATTAACATCTGCAGTCAAAATAATGCTCATACAAATAATATATATGTGAGAAAAAAGTTCCAGATATTTTGAAACCAAGCAAGGATTAAGTTTCTTAAACCAGTAATTTTTATATTATATCCTTTAACTGAATGAGAAAATCCACTTACATATTATTTTATTACAAGTTCAGAGATAATGGGATTATAATCCCGTTTACATGGTGTACAAAGGAAAAAAGAAAGGATAAGCAAAAGTGTCATAAAATGAACTTCCTAAACGTTTACCTAGTTAGGAGAATGTGAGACCTAAGGAGGGGAAGCAGTATCTTCTAGAAAACAAGTTTCGTGCTGTCCTCAGTGTGGCTAACAGCTGAGCAACAGTGAATGTAGAAGCTCATGGTTTCCCACAATGCTGGGAATAAGTGAAGTGGGGGCTCAGTTCTAACGTCATTTATACTGCCCTTGCTAAGGCGTAGGGAACATTGAGGAAGGGGTATGTGTGTGGGAACAGATGCAGGCGCTAGAAGACAGAGAGAAGGGTGGAAAAATCTCATCCTCCGGGCACAGCTAATGCAATAACGAACTCACAGCAGCTGCGGTTACTTGGCGCTGGACCTGTACGTGACAGGGCCTCTCAACAGTCAGTCACAGGTGGGTGCTGGGGTCAGGGGTCCCTCTCTCTTCCTGCTGAACTAGGGTCCTTTTGGAAAGGACGTGCCACTGTCTTCGGGTGTGCGCCCACTAGGCTTTAATGGATCAATCTAATCCCAAAGCCACACAGATGGGCCTGCTCAAATGCAGAGGGACAAAAACAAAGCGAAAAGACACGGATGTGGAAGAGATTAGGAGTGAAGAGTAGAGGCAGACAAAGGAGGGGGGGATGAGAGAGGGTGGGACTGGGAGCAACCAGAATGTTCTGTGTGTGGGTACAAAGTTGTCAAAGAGCACATATCATTAGTCAAATATACAGAAAGTGGAAAGAAAAGAATTAGTTGTTTGACTCTGAGAAGACAAGAGTCTGGCTTTATAAAAACTTGAGTTGTAAATAAACACTAAGGAAATATATTGCTTAGTAAATTAGATTTAAATCAGTACTATCCCCCATATTATTAAATTGTTTCTCAGTTTTGACTCAATTTAATTCATCCATCACAAAAAACCATGTTAAAAATATCATGAATTGAAACTAAAGTATTAAACTTAAAATAGATTCATAAATGGATGCATGCTTAGTATAAATGAAATATCTACTTACAAAAATGTAAATGAGAGGGATTCCTTTTGATCAAAGATAATTCTCTCCCTACCTGACTATGGCAGGCGCATATATAGAAAATGCTAACCAATACTGAGAATTTGTGCTTTTGAAAATTCCCTTTAAACTGGGAAACGATTTTCATTTTGCTGGGTCTCACTTTTTCAAGCATGTCCCATTGGGCTAGTATTAGATAAAAAATTCACTGTAGTTGTGTTCAATTATCAAAATCGTAATCCCAAACCCAGGTACCTACATACAGTCCGAGAACCAGTAGGAGATGGTGTGTTTCACTAAAGTCTGCATCTTTGTTCACAGAGACTTCCTCTGTGCAATGCTTCCAACGGGTGAGGGAGGTTTAGTGTGCAATGCACTGTTGCCCTCTGCTGGTTAGGACATGAGAAATACAAACTTCTTAACTGTAGGTAATGAAATTACCACGGGAGGTAAGGGGGTAGTCATCATAGAAAAAGATAAAAGATGCCGTGTTAAAATGAGAGGGGATTAAAATATGAAGCTATACAATTTTCTTAACACATTTCAAAATTAATTTTTTTATTCGTAGTTAATTTCTTAAGCTGAAAATCTGATTATTTTAAGACAATGGAATAGTATCTTGCAGTATTAATTTCATCATGTCTTTGAACAGGATATGTATGACCTCCTTTTCGTAATCAGCACATTTTTGTAATGCTTTAATATGAGTACATGAATATGAGGTTTGTAACAGTCATCTTAGTAATCGAAAGAAATATACTTAGTATATTGTAGTAAAAATTAGTCTTTTATCAATTAAGTGAATGATTTATCTTTCAATTTTAAACATTTTATAAAACACTCTTTTATGCTATTCACATTTCACTGAGGAAAGCCCAATACTGGTTTATAACAGTTATAAATATATGTAATTGGCTTATAAACTCTTCCATAAAATAGTGATAATGGTCCAGGTAGCATAAAATGCATAGGCTGATGAGCCTCCCTGGTTTCCTTGCAGCACTGCATGCTGCTCTAACGACTGATTACATTTCTTTTAGAAGTACCTTCAAGGCAGTGGCGGCTCTGCCACCCACAGCAGGAGACGGGCTCTGTTAAGGCAGACCTGTTCATTTCTATAAAACACACTTGGGTTGAAAGTTTGGGAAAAAGCTGCCTTTATAGGTTTTTCTTATGTCTGATGTTTTGAACCTGGAATTTTATATTTTAAGATACCTTCTCTAGATGTAATACGTATTAAGATAATCTGGTTTTTATTTCTCAGCATAAATTTCCTTGGAACACTCACAAACTTGAGTCACGGTTCTTTGTAATAAGGTTGTAGTCCATGGCTTTGTGCATTCAATTCTCAGAAGTTGAGTCCATGGCAAATCAAGAGGCCAGTTCTCCTCCTGGCTTCTCTGCTCTACCAACCGCCAATCTTTTAAATAATTTTTCTGGATGAAATAGTACCTCAGAATTTATTCTGTATATTCATATCTCAAATTTTGCAAGAATATACTTTCGGTCTAAACCTCTTTCAGTCTTTGGAAAATGACTCCTCTTATAAAATATCATTATTATATAAAATTGGTGTTTTCTTCTACACTACACAAGTGAGTTAACAGAAGTATACTTTGCAATTCTTGACATAACCTCCTCATAAAAATACTAGAGAGAATTTGAAAGTTTCTACCCTGGGACTCAGAAACAGGGGAAATTAAGTTCAGAGAAATGGGTGACTTGCATACATTCTGTCCAGCAAGAGTATGCTCTTGTGTGTGTGTGTGTGTGTGTTTGGAGAGAGAAAGAGAGAGAGAGAGAGAGAGAGAAATTCAGAAAGCAATGAAAGCTGTTTCCAATTGCTGGTTTGTTTGTGACAAGATCTTACTAGTTGAGACCAGGTTGGTCTCAAATTCATGATACTCCTGCCTTAGTGTTCGGAGCTAGTGTGTGCTTCACCAGGTCCAAATGTTTCTGAAATGTCCAATCATTTTCTTTCTATTTCTCAATCTTGTGGATTTTTCTGAGTAATATTATTTCACTTTTCTGTTCTTTACATAGTTAGCAGTTTCTTTCAATAAATAATTTCCACAGATTGGAACGAGGGTTGGTACAGACTATTTTCCTTGGAAATTTTCCCTGGCAATATTAAGACTGAAAGCCAGCTTGACTGTGTTAATGCTGATGTCACTGCAGAATAAGGAGAAGTTATGTAAGGGTTCCCTTAGTTTATAGTTCATCAGTTAGTGGAAGTAGTAACCTGACATGCAACTACTGTTAAATAGCTTAAACAATGTAAAGAAAACCAGAGAGATCACTAAAGCATTTGACAGGGATGCCATAGGCTTTAAGCATCTTTGCTACTCTAGAGAGCAGGTCACTTTTAACTAAAAATAGAGATTAAACATTCTCTGTAAATGCAGGGACTCTGTGTTTTCTAGAGATTTCGGCTAATTTTTATGAGGACTGTTAACTCTCTCTAACACAACGGGAGATGCTTACGAGAACCTGAGAGCAGGAAGCTCACAAAGTTGGTTTCTTCATGTTTCCAGAAAGACTCAATTTCTGAATGTTTGAGTGTGTGAAAATGTGGGGACTGGAGTGATGGTTTGATGGTCAAGAACACTTGTACTTGCAGAGCACCCAAGTTTTGGCCCCAAGACCTAACTGGTGCCTCACAATTGACTGGAACTTCAGTTCCGGAGGCTATAATGCCCAATTTTGGCCTCTATAGGCACAATCATGCCTGAGTATGTAAATATGCAATTACTTACACAGAGATCTAAAATAAAAATAAACAATTTTTTTGAAAAGAAAGTTAAATATGTTGGTCACTTTGATTTTATTTATTTTGTTGGAATTAGATTTTTTTATACAATATATTCTGATTATGATTTCTTCTCCCCAGATCTTCCCACATCCTCCCCACCTCCCTGTCTTCTACTGTCCCCTATTGCTGCACTGTAGGGATACAGGTAAGTAATTATTTATGCTAGGAATACACATTTGCTTTAATTTGAGTCACTGATGCTTTGAAAATAAACTGTTGATGTGAGTTTATCATGCCTCCTCTTGCTAGTTGACTGCTATTCCATCTAGTTGTGCGTGCCAGAAAGGGCTCAGCATTAACCAGTTTTATTTCTAACACAAACTCAGATGTTCATGTATAAAAATCTTAATAATATTGTGCTCACCAAAATACTTTGCTATGAAAGAATTTTTTATGTCTATTAACAAAACAAGTATATTTTTCTTGGGTTTCAGACCCCTTCAGTAGATGGTCTTATTCAAAATTGTAAATAAAACCTAAAAGTTTAAAACCTTTTATGATCAAAACATTCATCAGGTCATGATGTTACTAAAAAATATGAGTATAACAAAATGATCAGTTTTTTTTTTTATTTTTCCTTTATTCAAAGAGTGACATGGCCTAGGAGTTTTACGATGGTCTGAAGGAAGGAGAGTTTTTTGTGCCTTAAACTCAATATTGTGCATTGGAGTCAGCTGTTAAGAATTACTGAATTATCCAGGGCAAAATCTGGGGTATGGCTCACATTACAGTGTGCTGGATATGAAAAGGGGTGCAAACTCTGCAGTGATTAAAAAGGCCTGTGGGATTGAACTCTCGCATTCCGGAGCAGCACATCAAGAGAGAGGCTGCAGGTTCTCGAGTTCTCTCAGCAAACTGTGCCTGTAAATAGACGAAGTGTTTGTGAAGAAACATCCCAGGATGGCTCTAAAAAAAATAGAAAAAGTTCCTTCTGGCCCCGGGGGAGTGAGAATTAAACCCGAAGCAGGAAACTAATAGCCCAACAGTGTCAAGAATTTAAATACAGGGAGATTTCAGCCAGGTCAGAAGGAGAGTGACCACTTCTTTTTCCCCATTTATTTCTCCCTTAATATCTTTTGAAATAAGATTTTCTTGATGCTTCAGAAATGCTTTCAATTAACCTTCATTGTATTTCTTAGGTATTCTTGGTAGTCTCTGGATGCAGTGGCCATCATCAAAGACTGCTCTATGTGAATATTGTATAATGTATTCAGCCTTTTTTCTTTTCAACAATTTTCTCTTCCATTTCACATCCGTTCTCCCCTAAACCCATTCTTCTTCATAAAAGCAACTGACATCTAATTAAACATAATCAGTCAGTCGATAATTTAGGCTATGTGGGTATTGTCAATTTAAATATGTTACCCAAGGTCAGTATGATGAGAAGATTACCCTGTTCACTCAAGCAAAATATTATTCTTTAGTGCCAGATGGAATAAAGGTTGATAAAAGTTGTTAGAGAATTTGTTTATATTACAAGAAGGTGTTATGTTTACCAAGGAAATTGTTTAGAAACTGTAGTCTGGTCTTGTGTCTGCCAATGCACAAGGAATTGTATTTGTATATGTTTCACTCCAAGAAAAATGCAGGAAGTAATGTCTTGAATTTTATTTTTGGTCAAGCTATTGAATGTGAATTGAAAAATCTGTACATTCTCATATTTTGCTTTATGCTAGGATTTAATTTTCAGCTAAGAAATTTAAGTGTGAATGGGAACTAGACGTTTACACAACTGTGTTTTTATGACATTTAACCATACCATGAATTTTTGTTTCTACTCAGATCAAGAGTGATAAGTTCTCTTAAACATTTACTTGAAGAAATAGAAGTAGTGAAAAGCTCAGTATTTGTCTATGTACTATTTATTAAAATCAAACTCATTTACAGTTGAGATTTTAAACTCTAAAGTAATTCTATTTGTATGTATGCTGGTTTCTTAAACTTTATAACTATTGACAATCTTAAAGTGTATGCCTAATAAAACAATCAAATGTGATACATTTGTATACTGGGTCAAAATTTAAGTAATGTTATGAAAAAACAGAATTTCTAGAGACTCCGTGTGGCTTTTCAAGACAATCAGAAGAAACATGCCCTCTGCAGCTACGTAAGGAAGACCACCAATTATGAGGAAGTCTTGAAATAAGTTAGCTATCTTAATTTATGACACCTTATGGCACCTTTTAAAAGTAGTTTGAATGGCTTTCTATGCAGTTTATACTTATGAGTGTTGTCCTGTCTCTTTCTGTCTTTTGAATGGTAAATTTCTTTATTTTCATGGTTTGTTTTAATTTCAGTTATCAAAGTGATTGTCTTACCTACCTGTAGTTTTCGGTTTGCAAATACTATGAGTTAGAAAGAGTAGCTGTTGATGGCCTGATCATACACAGACACACAGGCAGACACAAAGACATAGACACATTGATACACAGACAGAGAGAGAGACACACACACACAAACAGAGAAGGGGGAAGGGGAGATGGGAGAACTGTTTCCTTGTGTGTTTGTTAGACTTGCATTGCTCATTGCTCAGTCCACTGCCTAGAATATGTCTAATAATTGAGTTTAAAACACAATTATAAGTCATATGTAATATCAACAGAAGAGCCAGAGAGATGACTTAGCAGGTAAAGGCACTTGCCATGCCAGCTTGGTAACGTGAGTTGGCTCACCAAGCGCTATAAAGGTGGAAGGAGAGAAGTGACTTCTTGAGGCTGGTCTCTGGCCTCCGCTTATATCCTCACATATAAATCACGTGCACATGCACAACAATAATAAGACATTTTTAAAAGAATAAAAAAATATTAGCCATAGAAGCACAGCTTTCCCAAATCTAAATCCCTCTCTTTGAAAAGACCACCAGATCTGCTACTTAATTAAATATGTGGCTTTTCCAATTTTACCTGATCCACGAGTAAAATTCCATATTTCCCACTCTCAGTTCCAGACTATAGCAGAGGCAACCATCAGATTCAAAGGCTTAAATCAAGAGTAGAAATAATAGGACTGGAGAGACGGCTCAGAGGTTAAGAGCACTGACTGCTCTTCCAAAAGACCCAGGTTCAATTCACAGCAACCACATGGCGACTCACATCTGTCTGTTACTCCAATTCCAGAGGGCCTGAAACATTCACACAGACATACATACAGGGAAAAAGCACACACGCACACACAAAATAACCTAAAAGGAAAAAAAAAGAGTAGAAATGAGTATGTTCTCCAAGACCTGAAGGAAAGAGATAGCGACCGTCACATAGACACAGTTTCTCTCTCCCTATTCATCTCTGTGTAAGCATTTATGTATCCTGGTTGTGGAAAGACAAACTCAGGAATGGGATTTCAGTGTGTGTGAGGGTTCTGCTATACCCATTAGGACTTCTGGCTCAGGGCCCCTGGCTCGACAAGATTCCAGAAATGCTGAGTAGAAGTGACCTAATTCTCATGTTCTATATCATTTTTTATTTAACAACAAAAATATTATTGCATCATAATTATAGGATCTGAAAACCTGGTATCAATGCACCAGCAGAGTTGGTTGCTAATGGATACAACCTTTTCCATGCCAATTTCTCTTATGTAGGCTTCCTGGAACCTGTAGTGACCTTAACTTCTCCTGTGTCATCCCAATCTCTGCCCTCGGCATCATTGCAGTCGTATTTGATTAGAAATCCATGGTAGTCTATAATCTCAACATCTACAAGGTCTCTGTTCCCAAATAAAATCATACTGTACGTTAAACCATACTGTACATAAAACCATACAGTACATAAAGTCATACTGTACATGAAATCATACTGTACAACTTTGAAGGTTCAGATACCAAGGGACATAAGCTCTATAACTTAGACTAGAAGCATTTCTATGAAGAACTGGCGTTAATATCTATTTTAAATGATAGAGAAAATTGCTCTCTTTTAGAGGAACAATGGAGGCATGCTCATGTTTATTTCTTTTAACTTTTGAAATTCAATTCTCTCATTTTTTTGATAATTTCCTCTTAAAAATCTCCTATATTTTTCTGTGTTGTGTTATTGTAACTAACAAATTTAGCTCTGTTATCTAATTTTATGATCAGTCAGTTGGTGTTTCCTGGTTGAGAGATTTAGAAGATACTCTATTGTCTCCCTAAGAAGAAAAGATGGTGGAAATAGTGATAGCTTTGGTCTGAGTCTGAACTGGGACCAGAATTCTGCTCATGCCTTTAAGGACTACAGGGCTCTAGGCACCTTTCCAAACACTGCTCTTGGTTTTCTCATCTGTGAACTCGGGATAATCATAGCTTGCTCTGCAGATGAAGTGAGGTAATTCATATATGTAGAATGTTTGATAGATGGTAGATGCTTGTACAACAAGTATACGATGTGCAAGAATCACATTCTGTGTAACATAATAGTATTATAGTCCTGTGGTTATCTCTATGAATGCTAGTACAAGTTTGATATCTGCTAAAAAGCAGCCAGAGTGGGGGAAAGGATTCACTTGGAATACAGATGCAAAGAGGACTCCATTTTCAAAGGACATTCCTGAGTATCCCCCCCCCCAAGTACTAACGTGGGTGAATAAAACATCCTAGCGTCTGGATTCGCTGGGCTCTTTCTCGGTCATCTCCAGCAAGTCTCGCCTGTAGTGGCATCTCCATGGATGGAATGTGACTCACATTAGCAGTGTGCAGATGAAATGTGATAATAGTTCAAAGTGTGCTTCTTAAACTACCATATAGCGATATAAATCATCTTCCCACCCTTAAATTATTCATTACCTTTCAGGAACCTGAATATACTAAACCATATTATTCATTCTGTTTCAAGAACTGTAAACTAAAATCTTGACACTTGTAAATTAAAAATTTCAACTAGTAATCTTAAAACTAAGAAAAACAATTTTTATAAATGATTAGATTATATATATGTATATATATAATCTGGTCATATCTTTACCTCTAAACTAAATGCCTAACTTTTTCTTTAGCTTTTTGCCTTCTCAGTATAAACACTTAAGTTGTTTTGATTTTTTTCATGTCATAGTTTTACAACTCATTTCCTGATGTAAAGTTCTAGCACATATTAGCTGTTGTTGGTAGACTATGACTCTCTACCCCTCTCCATTGTAGAAGTAGCACACTAAAAATCACAGTGGTTTTATAGTTTTGATTGTGCTGTTCCAGTGCTCCAGTACAATTCCTAGTCTGTAACTGCCTGCTTCAGAGCTATCTCAGTCCTAGCCCAAAGTATTGAATTATGTGATACTTCCCTTCAAACTCAGACATCTCGTGACTGCTTACAAGAAACATTCCAGACACTTTACAATAGCACACTTCTCTGTCTAGCACATTCCTTAGGCCCGTGTATGCTCTGGCTTTATCAAGGAACTTGGCAGCATTTCTAGGTCCTGCAACCCTCTCATGTGCTTCCCCACACTGGGCTTCAGACAGGTTTTATCTGAGTGCTTATCTGTCTTTTGTTCCTGGGGCATTAGATATTAGATATTAGAGATTCCACATCCACCGTCTCCGCTATTGCTTCTAGAAGGAATTCGTCTGTTCGGGGAAGACCAGATTTTATTAGCTAGAAGTGCGTGTACATTCTTTTATTATATGACTCATGTTTGTCTAGACATTTCTCGGGCTCTTGTTACATCTGTGTTTGTTTCCTTTGTAACTTCCCATCTCCCGAGTCTAACATCTTGTGCCTCTCATGCTAATTAACTGTATAGAACTGGGTGTGCAGTTGAGGATGACATTGAAATTCCTCTGGTGACAGGGTTACAGATGTGTAACACCATGCTCAGGTGATCAGGCGCTGGTTATCACATCCAGTGCTCAGTGCTTATGCGTGTTTAAGAAACCACTCTCCTGCAGGGCTTAGAGGTGCACACCTTCAATCCTTGCACTTGGAGGCAGAGGCAAGTGAACCTCTGAGAGTTCTAGGCCAGCCTGGTCTTCATCGTGAGTACCAGGACAACCAGGACTGTTACAAAGAAAAATCCTGCGTAAATAGAAAAATCCTGCTTAAAAACCCACCCACCAGAGAGAGAGACAAAGACAGAGAGAGAGGGAAAGCAAGAGAGCGCACTCTATGAACTGAGCTATATTCTCAGCTGACCTTCACTTATTATTTATTTATTTATTTATTTTGAGATAAGGGTTTTTGTTATGTAGCCTAGTCCATTCTTTATTTTACTAACCTTAGGCTGGTCTCAAATTTATAGTAATCCTCCTGCCTCAGCCTCTTGGATAATGAGATCGCACAACTATACCTGATTGCAAAGTGTAGTATGGAATGACTGCTCAGTTTTTGTCATCCACTCATAAGGATTTCTCTTCCACTTTTTAAATTAAATGTTTAAGGACTGAAATATTTTTGAGCCCCTTTTTATGTATCAATAACTACTTAAAATTGCATCTAAAATTGTTAGTCTTAGCTAACTCGAACATTCTTTCAACCTTTCTTATAGTGTGGCTTTTTTTCAGTGTCTATACATACTAACTTATTTTATTAAAATACAAAATATTAACTGAATTGGAATAAAACTGTAACCAAAAGGCTGACTCCACCATTTGGATGAGAATGGCTCTCAGAGTGCACTATTACCCACTCATAGCTTTTCAGAACTTCATGGGCCAGATGCTCATGTTCAAGCACCGGCTGGTTTAAGTCTGTAAGGACAGATTTGCTTTTTCCAAAAGGATATGCTCTGTGTGGTTCAGGTGGCCAGCCCACACAGGCAGCCTTTAACATTTCACAGAGGTTATGAAGCTGCCACACTTTAGTGGTCTCTGAGCCAAGGCCATTCATGCCACTTTGCTCTGAACTGCAAACAGCAATAGAAAGCCCCAACACCACACAACTCTTTTGCCTCATGCATCTTCTTGTGGTTTTAGAAAGGAAGGAGGCATGAAGTTACTCTCAGTTCTTTATTCATGTCTGTGACATGAGTAAACCCTGACAAAGTGAGACTGTGGCAAAGAGTTTGTATTCCCGTGGTAGCTCTTTGATAGTGCCCTAGATAGGACTGTCATACTTGAGAAAAACTTGTAATAATCTGAATTCACCACATATCAGTTTTCAAAGTCATGATAAAGAAAGGATAGCATTTATAGGCACTTCTGTTACTCAAGCACTAGACAAATAATTATACACACACACACACACACACACACACACACACTCATCCAGTTATCCATTTGTTCATTCAACCATAGTTTGAGCAGCTAAATTACTCTGGTGCTATTGTATAGTTACACAAACAACTCCCCGAGACATATATTTTAATATTAAAATAGTCTTACTCCATTTATCATCTTAAAGATGAAACAATGACAGGAGAGATCACAGGCCCAGAAAGATAAATGTTTTGATTAGGGTTGCACAACTAATGAAGAGGAAGCACCATGTTCCAGCTCACATAGAGTGTGCAGATCACTGCTCACTATATGTCGTGTCATCACTACAGGAAAGCAATAAAATTGTCTTGTATTTACAAAAATCAAGCATTAATAATTGATAGAATGAGAACACAAAGTCTCTGAAGTTTACAACACATTGCATCAAATTTCTGAAAAGTAATTCTGCAAGGAGTTCCAACCACACATTTTCATTTTACAGAGGAATTATTAAATCAAAACTTACTGTTTGTGCAAATGAGAGGCTTGTCATTGAGTCTCGGGACAAATGTCCATTAAGCTAATCACATATGTCATGTAATTTAGATGATAGATGATTCCACAAATGAGCAAATCAACACACAGTTTAGAGGCACCAGGTAGGTACTACTGAACTAAAATTCTGTAGAGAAATACAAATCTGAAAAAAAAAAATGCTTCCTGAAGCTTCATTTAATGAAAACTCAAGATTCTACAGCCCCAACTATGAGTCTTCATTCTCTTAATAGACAAGCTCCAACCATGAAGCTGTGTTTTGCTCTGTCTTTAATTCTTACTTCATTAAACACAAGCTGCCCAATGTAATTCTATTCTATTTGCCTTTTAGCTTCTGCCTTTTCTTGAGGTTCTCATGCAAAGAGTTCCAAAATCATGCTAATGTAAACCTGTCTCTTGGACAAAATAAACACAGTTGCCTCATCCTTAGAAACACGATCAATGAACAATGCTAAATGCAACACATCAACTGTTCCCAAGAAATCTGCCCTCGAGAGTGTGTGGATATTTAGCAGATAGATTTGTACAAGACAAATCACGTGAAATAAGAGACACCTACATTAATATAGGGAAGCATTTTATATCTCAAAAATGGTATAGAGATTTAAGCTTCCTAATTTGTTATTCTCTGGACCCAAAGTAGTGTGTGGATCTTAATGACTATTTTTAATTTAAGAAAATTTGTCTTAGGAAAATAATCCATCTGTTTATTGAAATAATCATTTGCAAAGTCAAGGAGGTCAAATCAGGTCAAAACCCATATCTAAGTTGGTTTAAACTTAGAGTAACCTAAATAGTGTGTTAAATTGGACTACTATAACTATAAAACTACATCATATACTTTTACAAAAACAAACTCTTCTAGGATTTTAAATTTTTTAAGAAACATTGGTTTTAAAGGCAAGATTTAAAAAGTAGGCAACCTATTGGAATTCCAAAATTTAACATTTGTTTATAATTCCATATCATTATGCTAGATTTAAGTTGTCAAACTAAGTTGATAACAAACATTAAGTATAGAAATGTATACAGCAACAGGCCTGGTGCCAAATAAGGCAAACAGAGAACCCTTGTCTGAAGGCTACACATTTGAAAGTTAAAGGCATGGTGATATTTTGAGGGCAAAGTTTGCTCTTTGCGATGAGATTATTATTATTATTATTTTTAGTGCTTTGTACTCTCACAATGTGACAGAATGGATGCATCTTGCCCTGAGTTTCTGCATAATTATCTATCTACAATACCAGCACTGCAAATGTAGCTATTATCAGCTTACACTTGAAGAAATTATTCTTCAAGTGTGGGTCTTTTTTACACTGCTTTTCTTTCTGCTGCTGAATATACAAGAAACTATTTGCACCTTTATCCTCAGTCTGGGTTAAAGAAATGAATTGAAGCGAAAGACATATGTAACAGTATCTTATTTATGGTCCCCAGGGTATTTCTCTCATTTACTTTAATAGCCAGGGATAAGTCAGTTGGATTTATGAAAGCATATGCCATGTGACTATCACCGTAGAGTATGAAAATACAACAATGGTCCCTACTGCAAGATGTTTATAAGTTGCTTTCAGAGATAATTCCTGAAATAACAGTGTGAAAATTTGAGAAACAAATACAAGAACAGGGAAGAACAGTGAGCAGATTGAATGAAGAGGCTTTGGCTGATCTTTTGATGTCTAATACTTCTCAGTGGTGTAGAATTTGTGTTAGTAGAAGCTGTCGCCACTGAGACAGCCTGAGGTTTTAATCCCAGAAGTTATTTACCACCACCCTGAAGAACTAATTGATTTCTAGTTTTCTCTTTCCTTTCTTAAAAAAAAAGATAGCAATATTCAAAAACTATAGTATGTAATAAATGGAAAAATACATATAGATTGCAGCAACAGTCTCTTAAATTTAAATAGAAACTATTTTCTATTATCCTCATTTATTTCATGTGGCTGTATAATCAAATATATTATAGCCAATGATTCACTGGTCAACTCGTCCAGCTGAAATGGAAAGTTCAAAGTTCAGCGAGAAACCCTGTCTGAAAACAAAATTGAAAAGACAGAGAGGGATAGACAAAAATTTCCATCATTGACCTCTAACCTCTACATCTAATCATGCAAGTGAATTCTCAAAAAAAAAAAAAACCCACACAGGAATATATATATATATACATAATACACACAATCAACAAAAAATAGATATATTTTTGATGATCTCTAGTGAAAAATCAGGCTTCATTTTGTGAATATGCACAATTGTTAAAGACAGGCTCTGTGGTAGTGTAACAGCCCTGTGTTAGTGTAGCTGGATCTTTCCACTCTCTTCTTGCAAACAGAATGTGGTAAAAGAATGTCAATCATGCTGGACACATGCCCCACACTACACCAAAACCCTAGCTCCATCTTGTATTTCTTATTTTAAGATATTGCAAAATCCTCAGACTCACTTTGAACTCTCTCTGTAGCCTAGGCAGATGTTAGAAATTGAACTGGAAAAAGAATAGGAAATCCTCTTGCTCCAGCTTCTTGAGTGTCTGGGATCCCAGGCCTGCACCAATATACTCATGTTGGTAGATGCTTTGAGGAGCAACTTGTGAACAAAATTCTAACGCAAACAGGCAGAGAAGTCTTAAGAGCTGCCTAGAGCTGAGGAAGCAGGCAATAGGATCTTGCAATACCTACAGGCAAGCCAGCACTGCAATTGCAGGATTATGGGAGAATCTGTGTTGGGAACACTCTGCTAACCCACACCTATACTTCCTGTTCACAGACTGTGAGGTAATAAATCCCTATCAAAACCAGACTCTCTGAACACGGCGGACAATGAGGGCTGATGAGAAGCCAAGGACAATGGCACTGGGTTTTGATCCTACTGCATGTTCTGGCTTTGTGGGAGCCTAGCCAGTTTGGATGCTCACCTTCCTAGACCTAGATGGAGAGGGGAGGACCTTGGACTTTCCACAGTGCAGGGAACCCTGACTGCTCTTCAGACTGGAGAGGGAGGTGGAAAGGAGTGGGGGGGAGGGGGAGAGGAGTGGGAGGAGGGGGAGGGAAATGGGAGGCTGGGAGGAGGCGGAAACGTTTTTTTTCAATAAAAAAAAGCAAAAAAAGATTTTAGATCATGAGTTCTTTTGCTGTAATGGCAATAGATAAGTGCTAAAGGTTTCAGTACATCGAAGGAGGATGCCTCCCTACTTCCGAAATTTCATTTTGTTGCTGTGATAAAACACTATTAGCAACAAAAATAACAACTTGGAAAAGCAGGGGTTTATGTCATTTTACACTTCCAGATCATATTCCACCCCTGAGGGAAATCAGGGCAAGAAGTCAAAGCAGGAGACCAAGAGGAGGGTGACTTGCTGGTCCATGTAGTATAACCAGTGAATTCATAGCCGAAAGAGTGCCCAGGAAGCTGGGGCTGTTGTCTGCTGGTTGGCTTGCTCTCAGAGCTGCTCAGCTAGCTTAGACATCCCAAGCCCACCTGTCTAGGGATGGTGAAGTTCACAACAGAGAAGGAATCCCCCAATCAATCATTCTTTAAGATAATCTCATAAACATGGCCACAGGCCAAATTGATCTCTGAAATCCCTTAATTGATGCTCTCCCCAATGACTCTAGGCACTGTCAAGTTGACAATTAAGACTAACCAGGACACCTACCAGCAAATTAAGAGTGTGGAGTAACTCTAAAGATAGAAAGTAAGGAGAGGCTGAAAGAATGTCTGGGAGATTAACAGGTACTCCTGAATCACCTCAGCCACATCTTTAGCAATCTGGACTCCGAGGATGTTGCTAGTGAGGGTTCAGGAGGAAATGAGAATGTGTGATTAAGAGCAGGGAAGGAAGATGGTGTGCAGAGACTGAGTGTAGCCCCAATATCTGTAGGAGGAAGGCCCAATATCCTGCTATTGCCTGTAATAATGAGAAAGTCAAGCATGGGTTTTATGAACAGTGGGAGATAGCCAAGATTTCCAAGTGAAGTGTTCTTATGCTACTTAATGTTGGTATTTTGATTCTTTGGGGTTTGTTTGTTTTTGTCTTAATGTTTGTAGTGAAAACATGGGACAAAGAATGGAAAAAAATTGTTAGAAACGGTGCTGGAAGTTTTGGAAAAGCTCAGCCTTTCCCTATAGCAAATGATGTTGAAGTAGCTTCTGATTCCAGAAGATAACTAGGGCACGGTGAGGAAATGTGGTCTAGACATAGAGCGGATTAGTTGACTGTATTTCTCTTGCTACTCTCTGAGGAGGATCAAAGCCACAGAAACCACAGATTAGAAGTGCTCCTTGCTTAAACCCCCCATGTTCTGGAGCAATTTGTCATCCAGAAACAGATAAGCAGTCTAGTAATAAACACAAAGAACTGGTAGCACTGCTACTATGTCACCATATAAACACCAGGTGACATTATAGTGCCTACCTATAGTACTCGGGGAAATCACTTATGCTCACGACATCAGAACACAATGTTTCTTCTGTCCTTTTCCTCTGATAGTCAGTGCCCAGATAATACTCATAGCACTTTCTATTTTCTGGTCATGTTTCTTGTGGAGTCCTAAATGAACACCGCAGGTAACGTAACACTGAAGTAACTGGAGACACACGAGTCACCATGCTGATGGCCTCATTTTTAATCTAGGAGCCTTAACTGTACTTATCTATCTTTGTGTCTGTCTATCTATCTATCTATCTATCTATCTATCTATCTATCTATCTATCTATCTATCTATCTATCTATTATCTATCTATCTATCATCTATCTATCTATCTATCTATCATCTATCTATCTATCTATCTATCTATCTATCTATCTATCTATCTATGTATCTGTTTATATCAGACAGACACATGGGGGACAGAGAGAGAGAAAGAGAGAGAGACCAACAGAGAGAGAGAGACAGACAGAGGGAGGGAGGAGGGAGGAGAGAGAGAGAGAGAGAGAGAGAGAGAGAGAGAGAGAGAGAGAGAGTCCCACATGCATTTGTAACCCAGGAGTCAGTACTTTCTTTCCACCTTGTGAGTCTTAGGAATTAAACACAGATAATCAGACTTTGTCTGTCTGAGGCATCTTAGCAGCTCACGGTCAGTTCTTGTAAGAGGCTTATTATCCCTTTTATATGGCCAGTATAGTCTTCTGCCAGTCTTGCTCTTGCATCCTTTTTTTTAAAAAAATGATTTATTTTTGTTTTATTTGTTTTGATATTTTGCCTGTATATATGTCTATGCCAGGGTATCAAATTGCTGGATGTCAAATCTCCCAGAGTTGGAATACAGATAATTGTAAGCTGCTATGTGGGTGCTGGGAATTGAACCTGGGTCCTCTGGGAGAGCAGATCCTAGCTGAGCCATGTTTAGGCCCCTTGTACCTCTATTCTTACATTCTGATGATTCCTGATTTTTACCTCTGTGGGAAAATTGTTGCAAATAGTACAAGAATTTCACTAATGACTGTAAATACAGATCAGAATTATTAATCTTCATTATCTAGTTGACTGGACTTAAAACCACCTAGGAAATATGTTTCTGGGCATGTACGTGAGAGTATTTGCAGATTGATTTAACTGAAAATGGAAGACACACCATTAATGTGGGTGGCACACATCCATGGACTGGATTCCTGGACTGAATTATGAGTGGAATACCACCATCCATATGTCTTTCTCTGTTTCTAGATTGTGGTCACAATGTGTCAGTTACTTCACTCATGCCACCATGCCTCCCTCACCATGATGCAGTTTTTCCTCTTATACTGTGAGCCAAAACAAAACCTTCCTTAAGTTGTTTTTGTTAGGTGTTTCGTCATAAAATGAGAGAGAACACATCCAGTACACACCTATAAACCCACCTTTGTCAGTGCTGTGCACTCTGCCTTTGTTCTGACCATAGGTCAGGACTCCTTGTACCTCTCTAAGGAAAAGACCGCTATTCAACAAGTAGATTTTTCAGAAAAGGGTCAGATGGCAAGCATTTTAGTCTTCATGGGTCATACAGATTTGCTTGCATCTATTCAAATGTCACTGAGCCATGAAAACAGAAATAGAACAGATGGGTACAGCTGTGTTCCAATTTACAAAAGGCTCATGAATAGGCAGACATTCCCTATGACCTATGGTTGCTAAACCTAACTCTAGAGCTGTGATCTGACACATGTTCCCACTCTTCCCTCTCTGAGTAAGAACATATCTCCAGCAACTATCTCTCCCTCAAGTTAGCATACAAAAATGTAAGCATCCTTTTACCTTTCAAAGGCATGGCTTGTTGTAGCTGTTCTCCTCAAATTACTTTGTTATTTCTCTTCCTCATTTCACTATTTTTATTATCGAAAGTTTCTTCTGATCTTTTCCCAACATCCCCTCCCAAAGTTCTAGCTGTCACCGTTCCAATAAATGACTTAAGGACTTAAGTTCACCAATGACCAACAACACATTATTAAATCCAGTGAAAAATTTCAATCTTCATTTGTAAATAGTCTTAGGTAAGTGTAGTTTCCCTCCCCCCCCATCAAAAGAGCCTCTTTTTTGCAGCAGATGGAGACCATTACAAAAATCCACAACTGATCAAAACTTAGAGAGCAACTGATAGAGGTGCATATCTCCAAGTGAAACATTTACAATGCAAGTTCTAACCCTAGGACTTAGGGAACATCTCAGAAGAGGGAACAGAAAGACTGCAAAAGCTAGAGAGTCAGGGCATCTGTTGTGAGATAATGTCTTCTACATATGGCAGTGAAGGTGCATCCATGAAATTCTGTAATATCATTATCTAACACAAACGTGTGCAATGACAGCCCCAGTTGACATAGCAGTGAGGATTGGGGAGATCTTACAAAGAACTTAGACTCTTAGACAAAGAGCTACTTGCAAACTATGGCTATTGAGAGAGGAGGAGTTTGCCTTCTCTAATGAAGAAGAGCCCTGTGAGGTCATTCAGCTTTAAATGGTCAAATCTAAATACATACACATAAGAACAACATTAAGTGGACTCTGTAGGTTGTATTATATAGATATTATGTGTGTGTGTGTGTGTGTGTGTACAGATATGTAACAATAATTAAAGATGAAGTCATAAATTTAAAAGGGAGTTGTGAGGACTCGGGAGGAGTTGGAACAGGGAGTAGACGGGGTGGAAGTAATGTAAACACAAAACTTACATAGGAAATTTAAAAAATACATATTGTACAAAATTCTTAAAGCACTACAAAAAGAAAACAACAAAAACCCAAGCTAATGTATTTATAAATTCACCCTTCCATATTAAAATCACAAAGAAGAGCCTCGAAGTGATTACTGTCAATATCAAAATAGCGCTCGTTATAGCTGACTGGAGATCTCTGTGATTCTAAAGGGATGTGGAAGGATTCTGAAAATGAATTCAGCATCCCATTTCTTCACTGAGCCACTTGATTGTTCTATGTAATAAATTGTGTGTGTGTTTTGGTTTTCTGTATCTACATTTCAGCTTAAGAGGACAGAGCGTGAACACTGTTCTGGGGCTGTGTATCAAATTATGAAAAGCAAATAGGAAATCCCTCTGTAGTGAGAACATTCTCAGTGTCATGGATATTTAAAATAGAGATATGACCATTTAAAATTGTGCAAATATTCCTTTTCGACATAAGAAAAATGTCTTGTGGTTAACCATTCTGTGGAGATTGCTTTTATTAGTGGAAATGCAAGCAGGAGCTCCCATCATGCCCTTTCTCTTCGTTCCTTTTACCATGATAATGAGCTCTTGGGAGACACTTGAATCTTACAGTAGATTACACTTGAAGGAATATTATTCAAGAAGATGTAAGGCAGAAGGGCTATTTAAAAGGGAGTGCTAGCGTGCCTAGGAAGCCTGTAATCATTCTCAGCAGATAGCTGATTATTTGGCTGGAATCTTTGACAGACACATTTCTCCAAAGTTGCATGGTGGAGATGGACTTCAAGCATGACAAAGAACAGCAAGCGGTAGAGAAACAGTTAACTCTCAAGCTTTTATCATTACTTTAATATTGCCAGGAAGCACATGAAAGTCTCCCAGAGCTGACTAGATATTCTAAAAAGGAAAGAAAAGAAAAACCGGCTTTCATTGATGTAAATTACAAGTCTTTCATCAGAGGAGAAAAAAAAAAGGTGAGCGCACAAGGCAAGATAATACAATTAATTTTCATTTCAAATCCTCTGGGACAGAGTACCATTTTCTTGGTTACAAAGATATGTGGTCATGATTTTAAGGAGCCAAGAGAGTCCACAATACTTAAATAGGAAAATGCGAATTATTCTGTCACAAGTAGGTCCCTTAGTGAGTGCTAAACTCTACAGAAACT
This sequence comes from Chionomys nivalis, assembly GCF_950005125.1. Classification (NCBI taxonomy): domain Eukaryota; kingdom Metazoa; phylum Chordata; class Mammalia; order Rodentia; family Cricetidae; genus Chionomys; species Chionomys nivalis. The sequence goes on from NC_080088.1 coordinate 25,225,573, forward strand.
GTCTTCAGGCTGGAAAAACACAGTCAGTGTTATAACACTGGGTTTGGTTTTCCATTTGGTACATTTCCCATGAGACAATGTAAAACTTATGACTGAGTAATACTTTTAATGAGCAATTGTTTATGAAGCTTGTTTCCTACTTAATTCATGGAGTAGCAAAATTGTACTGAGTTTAAAACAGTGTGAGAAAAGGCCGATTGCAAAGTGGATGGATGTAGTCAACTTCCTCAGCTGCTTCTAATGCAGTCCCTTTCCATTAAACAAGAGGCATAAGCTCTATGTATAAGTCAGGCCATATACCCCAACTTCTGGGCTCATATACATTACTACCAATCAGCAATGATTTATGTGTTGTATTTATTCATTTTCACCATTCTTTGTACTTATTTATATGGACCTACACTGCTAACCCTCCTTTGACCAGCATCCCTTTAAATGCATGTTCCCTTTATGGTCTTCATATGATCTCTTGCTAGTCATCTTTTCAGAGTATGGCTATTTATGACTACTGAATAATTTCCTATGGCTCTTAAACTGAATTCAACATTGTGTGTGTGTGTGTGTGTGTGCGTGTGTTGTATGTGTTTCTATGAGTCTGTACATGTGCAGGTGCATACACCTGTACATGTATGCATAGAAGGCAGGAGTCTAGTCTGGGTATCTTCATCTCTCCACTTTATCTTCAACACAGGTTTCGACACAAGACTTCATTGAACCAAGATTTCATGATTATGGCTAGACAGGCTGGTGAGTGCGTCCTTCAGATCTCCTTCCCTCTTCATAACCACGCTGTTATACACTCAAATATATCACCATCATCTGTATAATAGTTTAATCATCATCACCATGCTACACAGTAGAACTGTTGAACTTTTCAGGTATGCTCTTTCGTTTCTTCAGATGGTTTGGCTTTAATTAATTAATGTTTAATGCATTTTAAACTGCACTAATTCACATTTGATACTTCTTTATCATGTTGATTTTATTCTTTAAATTTTGAGTTTCTGTGTAATAATTATGAATCTCTCTGGCAATTTCTAATTTTATTTCTATGACTAAAATAGACCATATTATTTGGGGCAGAAGAGATGCCTCAGTAGCCAAGAGGGAATATTTTACTTGCAGAAGACCTTAGTTTGGCTCCCTGCACCCACATCAGGCTTCTCACAACCACCTGTAGCACCAGTTCCAGGGGACTCTGATGCTTCTGTCCCTTCAAGGGTACTTGCTTCCATGTGTACACAACCCACATACATAATTAATAATTTAATAATTATTATTTTAAATGTTATTTCAAACTATGTCTATATCTATTTAATGTTTAAAATATCATTTTAAATATTTTTAAATAATATTTTAAGTTTCAGCATGTTCCATTAGCATCACATGATCTCACTCCATTTTTAATTCATGTATTTATATTATTTTTATGGACAATTCCTTTCAATGTATATCTTATATATGTCTTTATTTAGAAAAATTTCCTCATGAGATTTAATATTTTATTAACTTATCTACTTAATGATATGGCAATTTCTCTTCTTATAAGAGTTAATATTTTATTAATTAATTAATTTAATAATATGGTAATTTTTCAGCTGGTTAAACTTAACCTAATATTGACCAATTGTAACCATATCCATTAACTTTAACCTAACCTCTCTGGTTTTGAGGTTCCATTGCATTCTACGCAGAAGAGTTTTTTGAAGCTTCTTCAGGCAATACTGATGTGGGATGTCCTGTATATGTGCTGCTTTTATTGGTTGATGAATAAAGTTGTTTCGGTCAATGACTTAGCAGAATAAAGCCAGGTGGGAAATCCAGAGATTTATAGAGAGAGCAGACAGAGTCAAACAGATGCCAGCCAGTCACTGAGGAAACAAGGTATGTAGAAAATGAGGTAACACCACAGGAACATGGCAATACATAGACTAATAGAAATGGGTTACTTTTGGATGTAAGAGCTGGCTAGAAATATGCCTGAGCCATCAGCCAAACAGTGTTGTAGGTAATATAGTTTCTGTGTGATTATCTGGGCCTGGGCAGTGAGGAAATGAAAGTGCAGTCTCTGTTTACAAATGGTACACTTCTGTGTTTTTCTTTGGGACTGAAGAGTTGTGGGACCGGGCAGGATTGCCACTTCTGTTTACAAATAGCATTGAAATGTTTGGCAAAATTTTCCATATAAAATCTGAGAAAGCTTTAAAAGAAAAGAATTTTAGACAGACAAGAATAGAGTCAAGTGCAACTTCTTAGTAACTTTTTTCTTTGGTAGGTTCTATTTGCTGGAGGTAAGCAGAGGCATGGCTCCGTTAAGAGTGCCTTTCTGACTCATTGTTAGTCGGAATAACCTTGCAGTTCTTTTAAAAGATTCTGCCACCAAACACTTTAAAATTGTGCTTTTGAGCATCTGGTGGCAGACTTCTTGGTGGTGGCATGGACCTAGAAACTCCACAAAGAAAGCTAAGGAAGGGAGCAGAGCCAGCTGCAAAAGCCACAGCTGTAATTCTAGCCATATCGTTTAACTGATTAAGGACTTATATGGTCAGAAAAAAATATATACATACACACACACAGAGTAAAGACAGATTCAAATTGAAAAAAAGCATCTACATGTTTGACAGTGTGTTTAAACATATATGCAGGTTTGGGAGAGAAAAGAAGAAGGATAGAGAAAACCTTTAAATAAAGAAATAGAGGAGCTAGGTGTGGTGGAACACACCTTTAACCCCAACACTTGGGAGGCAGAGGTAGGAGGATCTCTGTGAGTTCAAGGATAGTCTGGTCTACAGATCCAGGACATCCAAAGATACACAGAGAAACCCTGTATCAAATAACCAAAAATTAAAAAATTAAAGTAAAAGAAATAGAGTTAAAAAGGCAACTTAAAGATGGAAAATACACAAAAAGTCTGGATTATTTATATTATTGTATTTTCTTTCAATTTTTTGACTGTGAATAAGCTATCAACAGAGAGACATTTTATTGTGTGTGCTACTAAACCAGTATATATATGTGTGTCTTGACTTCAAAATTTAAGTCTAAGGACATGTTACTTTGGAAAAGAAGTTCTGCTTTTGTTTCCTCAGAGAACAGTTAGCTGTGGATCCCTTACCAGCTAATATGGTTTGATGAAACAAGACCCTGTAAAGTGATAGCCCAGGTGGTCCAACATCCATGACAACTTCAGAACTGCTGGCGAGATGGAGCAACCACACAGGACATCCCATGAAAGACCTGATTAACAGCACCCTCAATCAGCAGGAGGTAGTCTAAAACCTATGCCCAAATTCCCAAATCTTGTTTATAAATGTTGGTTTTGATTTAAAGGAGGTTGATTTTAAATGATTAATGGTCACAGTCAAGGTCTTTCTTAAGAAAAAAATAGGGGAGATATCACATACAAATGAATTCTACATTGATATGTACTTTGGTTTATTGATACAAACCTAAAGCCAATTTTGTTATATGTATAATTCTCCTCTTGTTTAAGGTATTATATTTATTCAGCTCATTTAAAAATGTAATGTATAATTAAAATTATGGATTAATAAGTAGTCATCTTTAATATTCAAACTTGTAGGCATGTTAGTTAGGTTTTCTAGGCATACAGAGATATATTTCGGATCGACAGGTATTCTTCTTTTAAAGATCTACAGAATATGGCATTTAAAGAATTGTTTTTAAGAATTTAGACATTTCTCAACAGTGGCAGTACCAATTACATCAGAGAGGTTGATGGATATTGTAGAAACTTGTTATGTAATTTTCCTTCAATGTGACAAGGCTAGCCATTTGGGCAAGAAACTGCTTTTGTCTGGACTGTTTGATGGTACACTATATGAACTGAATATGCAGGACCCACAGAAAAGTGACTGCTGAACTTTCCAAAAGATGGGATGGTCCTTCAGGGTTTCTGTTTCACAGAAGAAACTGCCAGACATTCTGCAGGACACAGAAGAAAGCAACTGATCAGCTTTGCCAGTACAAAGCAAAATAGATCTTCAAATTTCCTGTTTACTGAAAAGTCTGGCAGATATTATGGGACTATAGGCTATATAATGAACTTTATGTTACAAAAGAACTTTGGGTGAATGTCCAGGCAATGAGATGTCGCTGTCATTTCTAGAATTTTGAAAGTTGCTTACAATGTATTTCCTGTTTACTTGGGTAGTATTATATTATTCTGAGGCCTTTGATGGAATTGAATATTAGATAGTTATAATCTTCCTTTGTAATGATAAAAGATAAATTAGATATAAAAATTTAGGCTTGCAAAGATAGAATAGATGATAGAGTATTTCCATTTTTTTGTCAAAATAAATGAACTAAATATTATAATTCTTGCTTGATAGCTGTTTTATATAAGTAATTTTACTATGTTAAAGTTAAAACCTTTCTTTTTAGTTAGATAGAAAAGGGGAGATGATGTGGAATGTCCTTCTGTATATGTGTTGCTCTTATTGGTTGATGAATAAAACTGTTTTGGTCAGTGGCTTAGCAGAGTGAAGCCAGACAGGAAATTGGAAGAGATATAGAGAGAGTAGGCAGAGGCAAAGAGATAACAGCCAGACACTGAGGAAACAAAATATATAGAAAATGAGGTAATGCCCCGACCACGTAGTAATACATAGACTAATAGAAAGAAGTTAATTTAAGATATAAGTGTTAGCTAGAAATACGACTGTGCCATCGGCCTAACAGTGTTGTAATTAATGCAGTTTCTGTGTGATTCTGGCTTGGGCAGTTGGGAAACTAAAGTGCAGTCTCTGTTTATAAATGTTGCCTCTGAGTTTCTTTGGGACTGAACATTTGCAGTGCCAGACAGGACAGAAACTTCCGTCTACACAATACAAATAAATGTTACTGTGGAAAGCAATGAGAATCTCTCACACATTCAGAAAGTTTGCTAGTAACCAAGGAGGTATTAGCCTGCTTTGCCAAGCATACTCTGTGGACTCCATTTTAGTCATTTGAATAAGGTTTCTATTAATACATCCATATTCACAATCAGCAGCATGTCCATGTTAATTGTTTATGCAGAAAATCTCTTAAGAAAAATCTATGGCTTAAGGACATTACAGGTTACCTGGAAGATCATTTCAGACTCAAAGGGATTTTTCCACAAACTCTGGGATTATCTAAAGCCATATTGGAGGTTAGAAGAATTTACTCCATGGTATTGTTCCAGGGAGTACAGTATTAATAACAAGACAGTATCTCTACCATTTCCATGCTTCTCTCATAACCTAAAATCACAAATTTAAGATGAGAGAATTAAAAAGGGAATTTTGAACAAGCAGTGTTATAGAAGCATTTGTTTTGTTATTTGTGCTTCTCAAGAGAAAAGATGTACAATGGTTAGTGCTATCCTTTGTTGTAACCCTAATGTAACATTTCCATGCCTTAGCTCTCTATGTTTATAACTGGATAATAACACCAATTTAATAGTGTCAGTATGAGAATGAGTATATTTCTATTTATAAAGAATGTATATCTTGTGTGTGGTGGTGGGACATGCTTGTAACCTCAGAACTCTAGAATCTGAGGCAGAGGGAATGATGAGTTTGAGTTTAGCCTGTATTACATGGTGAGTATCAGGATACCCAGGGCCTTATCTAAACCTTGTCTAAAAATATCAAAAACAACAATAGCAGCTACAGAAATCTTAAAATTGAGCATAGACTATGCAAATATTACTTAAGTAAAACAAATAAATCATCATTTGAAATTTATGTGCAAATATAAAATATACATTATACCTTGTAATACTTTCCTTTATATTATAGATAATGAGCTCATAAGTGCAAATTATTTTCTTTAAGACAACATAAAATAGATATTATGATAATAAATGAAATGAATTATTAAGATAATAGATGAATATTCACATTTCCTCATAAATATCAATCTCTGCAGTGCATTTACTAAACAAAGAAAGATCCAAATTTATCATGAAAATGGCACAAATACAGATACAGAAGTACAATTACATTCATGAAAAACTTGAAATACAGTGTAATTCTGAGTTTTATTTACTTTCACAGTACATCAGGGCTTATTGGTAGAGCAGAAGTGAAAAACATATATGATGTTTTGTAGAGAGGCAATGCTGACAGGACACTTGTGCAGACTGGAATAATGAGGAGCAAATGGTGGACTGTCTAAGAAAAAGGAGTATGTGAGGTTTGTGGAGAATAGTCTAGCATTGGGGCATCTGAAGCAGGATAGGAGGCAGCAAGACAGGAATTCCTTTGTCTCCAAAAGCATCCAAACAAAAGGCTTCATTAGATAATACTGTGAAGAAGGATTCAGATTTCAGATAGAGTATTGGAGAAAATGATTTTAAAATAATTTAATTCATGAATGGATGTGACATACATTTATATAATGTATATATGAAAGTTTTTTAGAAGCCTTTTTTATTATTAAAATAATTGATTGACAAAGATTGAATGTATTCAAAGTAGAAAATGTGATAATTTGATTAGTTTCTAAACTGTGTCCTGATTACCATAATCAAATTGATTCTCACAGCCTCCACATTCGTGCTGCATGTAGAGTTTTTCAGAGTTTTCCCATCCTCCAACTGAAGTACTTTCTTCCCCAAACCCAGTCACCACAGTTAACTCAGAACTTCTAAGTTGTTGGCTTTAAAAACCCTTCTCAAATCAGGATTCCACAAATACATTAAGGTCAAAGTGAAATTATTAAAGCAAAACAATGGAAGATTAATCTTCACCCACTTGCTAAAAAAATGTCCCATAGACACAAATATTTGTATATATAGAACCTAGGCATATACACAAATGTGTGTCTAGATATACAGAATGGGTTATGCATATAAAGTATATTATTAGTGAATGCAATGTTATATTTAGGCAGAAGATACTTTAGCAATTAGCACACATATTTTTTGTTATATTTCCATTCTGTAAAGAAAAGTTTGAATTCTTACATGAATTACATCTTCAGGCAAAGAAGAACACAACTAATTGACAAATCATTTAATAAAGAGTGCCTTAAATTTCAAGACATATTTCATCTGTTATGAGTCACGTAGGCTTGGAATTTAAAGTAAAAACTCAGAAGGCTTAAAGTGTCACGTTGAAAGTATGTCAGATACTGAAAGCTTTGTCTTTGTTTCAGGGTCCTACAGTCTGTATTTTGTGCTCTGTGTACTGACCCCAGATGGCCCTGGAAAGTAGATGAGGTGTAATATTCTAGAGTTTGGCAACTGGTACATACTGAGTGTTTTTGGTTATTAGGGATGAACTGTAAGTACTGGGTAATAACTATGTATGCAGTTTCTATGAGGAATCCAATAAAGGAAGACTACATATCTCTGTGATTTTATGTAGACATCATCCCAAAACAAAGGAAAATATGTGTTCTAGTAAAATTTTAATACACTCACACACACACACACATAATAGACCAATACATTACTAAGTGTTAATAAATTCCTTAATTTGAGAACAGGAGAATTCCGGGAAGAGGAAGTCCATAGTCCTGACCCAGCCAAAGAAGAAGCAAGATGTAACTGCCACACTGAATAAGGTACTGAGCCATGTGGCTAGCATAGATAAGAATAATGGGCTAATATAAGTTATAAGAGTTAATAAAAAGCATGAGCTAATGGGCCAATCAGTTTATAACTAATGTAGACCTCTGTGTGATTTCTTTGGGACTTAACAACTGTGGGAACCAGACAGGACAGAAACCCTGACAACAAATGGCGCCCATGTGGACAACTGCATCCACATAAACCCAAAGAGAGCATGGGAAGTTATTCTAGACAGAAAAGAATAAAGTTAAGCATGGCTTATTGATAGCAGCATTTTCTCAGATGGGCTCTGCTTGCTAGAGGCAAGCGATATCTTTTAAGAGAGGCTTCCTGACTCAGCATTAGCTGCAAAAACTTGCAGTTCTTTTAAGAGGTCCTGCCACGGAACACTTAAATGGTATTGATGAAAAGCTGACCACATGCATTTTGGTTTTCAGCCTTAGGGAAAAAGCTGTGGCATTTTAAAATGCTGGCTTTCTGGGCCATTCTGCCACCGCAAACTCTGACACTTTCAGGCCGGAGGTATGCCTATAGAGCTTTTGACTGTGGTTTGTGATTAGACTGCTGTAGCTTGTTTGGTGTCAGGGACCTTGAAATTCTGTAGAGTTGTGGCAATAAACATGACTCTGGCTGGTACCTCTGCCATGAGGCTGGAATCTCAGAAAGCTAAGAAATGGGCTGGATCCAGCTGTCAAAGTCATAGCTTTAATCCTCTCCATATTGCTTAGCAAATTAAAGATTTACGTGGTCAGAAAAAGAGAGGTATACAGTAAAGAGAGATTCAAAGACAAAGAAATGGTTTACAGTGTGTTTAAAAAATATGTACAGGCTTGGGAGAGGAAAGAAAAAGGTTAAACTCCTTAAAATAAAAAGAGAGAGAGAAGTTGAGTATGGTGGCACACACCTTTAATCCCAATGCTTGGGAGGCAGAGGCAGGCAGATCTCTTCATGTTCAAGGACAGCCTGGTATACAGAGGGAGTTCCAGGACAGTCAAAGAGAACCTGTCTCAAAAAGTCAAAAATTACTTTAATCCCAGCACTTGGGAGGCAGAGGTAGGCGGATCTCTGTGAGTTCGAGACCAGCCTGGTCTACAAGAGCTAGTTCCAGGACAGGCTCCAAAGCCACAGAGAAACCCTGTCTCGAAAAACCAAAAAAAAAAAAAAAAAAGTCAAAAATTAAAAGTAAAAATAAAATAAATATAATTTAAAGTAAAGCCACATAAGATGGAAAATACACAGAAAGTCTGGATACTGTATATGATTATGTTATCTTGACAGTGGAAGTAGGAAAAACAGCTTCTAAAAGACATTTAAATATGCTGCTGGATTAATAAAACATAAATATTTTATAAATGCCTTGACTTCAAATTTGAAGTCAAAAGATATGTTACTTTGAAGAAGAGGTTTTGCTTTTGTTTCCACAGGAAATGAGAGGCTATGGATTTACTCTGAGTTAAAAAAAATCAGGTTTGGACTGGAGAGATGGCTCAGTGGTTAAGAGCATTGCCTGCTCTTCCAAAGGTCCTGAGTTCAATTCCCAGCAACCACATGGTGACTCTCAACCATCTGTAATGAGGTCTGGTGCCATCTTCTGGCCTGCAGGTATACATGGAGACAGAAAGTTGTATACATAATAAATAAATAAATGATTTTAAAAAAAGAAAAAAGAAAAAGAATCAGGTTTGTTCAAGGAAGACCACCTGAGAAATCTTCAGTAGGGACAAATGGCCCAGATCTCTGAGTTCTATATCCAGAACAGATTCAAGATGCTGCTTGAGATGATCAAGCTTTACATGATATTCCAGTCAGGACTTGATCATAATTCTAAATTTTCTTTAGGTCCAATAAGACTATCAGTGCCCCCAACCAGCAGGAAGTAGCCAGGAGAACTATGCCCACATCGCCCAAATATGGGCTATGGATATTTTCCTTAGTTTAGAATGTTGGTTACAAGTTGTTATGGCTAATGGTCAGGAGAAAATCTAAACAAAGGATATTAGATTCAGAGTTGTTCTTTTCTTAAAAAGAACAAAAAAAAAATAGGGGGAAGTGGTGTGGGACAATGGTCTGTAGTCTGTCAATTATATTTTAAGTAAATGCTGATTGTCCAGAAAAAAAATTCCTTTATTTAAAATATCGATTCTGGATATAAGTGCATTAGATTAAAAAACTGACTGGGCTGTTAACTGTGCTCCGATATAAGATAGAAGTAAATTATATATGTTGGTGGTACCCTCTAGTGGCTACATCAAACACTGTCTTTTAAACAGGCTAAACTATGCAATGAACATTTGTTATGAATGTAAACATTTTTGTGACTTTGGTGGTTGAGTTTCAAAACCTTTACATTTTTGTTAACTAAAAATAAAAGCTGGAGAGTTATATATGAATATTACACATTCCACCCAACAAAGGATGATGGGATTGCACCATATTTACTACTGCCACTGGTATTCTAGGTTGTCTCAGCTTCTGTATGCAACAATTGAACAGTACATTAAGATATATAAAATAGTCTAAAATATGTTTGAAAAGGCTAGAAAGATGGCTCAGTGGTTAACAGCACTGGCTGCCCTTCCAGAGGTCCTGAATTCAATTCCCAGCAACCACATGGTGGCTCACAACCATCTGTAATGAGATCTGGTGCCCTCTTCTGGTGTGTGGGCATACATGGAGGGAGAATGTTGTATACATAATAAATAAATAAATCTTTTTTTTTTTTTTTTGATTTTTTGAGACAGGGTTTCTCCGTAGTTTTTTTTTTTGGTTCCTGTCCTGGAACTAGCTCTTGTAGACCAGGCTGGCCTCGAACTCATAGAGATCCGCCTGCCTCTGCCTCCCGAGTGCTGGAATTAAAGGCGTGCACCACCACCGCCCGGCCATAATAAATAAATAAATCTTTAAAAAACATGTTTGAAATGTCATGTTAAAATTGTCTTCCCAAATTAAAATAATAGTGTACACTGTAAACATAAGAGACAGTTTTTTAAATTATTTGCTCATGATTCACTACATTTAATCTTAATAGTCACCCTAAGACAGTAGACAGAACTGAAACAGAAAGGAAATTGTAAATCCTTAAATGAGATTCAGGAACAGTTATTCAATACATAATTAGTCTTGACGTCTGGGTCCCTTGCTCAGAGTTCTCCTACTCACTAATGGTTGAATCTCTTCATACATGAATATATTATACTGAGTTTAGAGTGTCATCTGGGTGTGGATTCTTTGTGCTACAAATAATATTATAATATTTATAAATATACACCATAAAGAAAAGAGTGCAGTTATATAACTTGGCAACTGTACACACTTTAAGTTAATGTCTAGCAAATAGTAGAAGACAACATTTATTCCGTGTAATCTGCTTGATTCTTTGTTTTCAAGGCAGCGCCCCTCCCAGGCCAGACTGGCCTGGAATTTAACTATACAGTTCAAGTTGCCCTTAAACTCCTGATTCTAACTCTATCGTCATCATCTTCTTCTTCCTTCTCCTTTTTTTCTTTTTCTTCTTCTTCTCCTTCTCTCTTTTTTTCTTTTTTTGTTTCGTTTTTTTCTTCATATAGCCCTAGCTGTGCTGGAACTAGCTTTGTAGTCAGGTTGGTCTTGAATTCAAAGAGATCTGTAAGCCGGGCGGTGGTGGCGCACGCCTTTAATCCCAGCACTTGGGAGGCAGAGGTAGGCGGATCTCTGTGAGTTCGAGACCAGCCTGGTCTACAAGCGCTAGTTCCAGGACAGGCTCCAAAACCACAGAGAAACCCTGTCAAAAGAGAGAGAGAGAGATCTGTAGCAGGCTTTCTTTTGGGCCACCAACCAGATCATGACACAGAGACTTATTAGTTATGAATGCTTGCCCTTACCTAATGCTGTTCCACTAGCTCGTATAATCTATTTTAATCTGTTTCTCTTCATCTACATTTTGCCTTGTGCTTTTTACCTTTCTTTCATTCTGGATGCTCTACTCAATGACTGGCTGGCTGGTCAGTCCTGTGCATCTTTCTCTCTCTCTCATTCTTTTCTCTCCTCCTTGAATCTAAATTCTTCCTCTTACTTTTTCTCTCTGCCTGCCTGCCCCGCCTATTCCTCTACTGTCTAGCTATTGGCTGTTCAGCTTTTTATTAAGTCAATTAGGTGACTTAGACAGGCAAGGTAAAACAAATGCAACACACCTTTGCCCAGTTAAACAAATGCAGCATAAACAAATGTAGCACATCTTTATATAGTTAGAATAATATTCCACAACATAAAGAAATGTAGCACATCTCTATAAAGTTAAAGTAATATTCCACAACCGAGATTCCCCTGCCTCAGCCTCCAAAGTATGGGGATTAAAAGCATGCACTGCACCTCCACTGCCTGACTCTGTCTTTGCTTCTTGATAGGAAGAATTGGAGGCATGTACAGCCTTTTTATTTTCCTAACATTAGATTTGGGGGGGGGAGGTCCTAATATTTGGTTAACTGTCACAGTACAAGAGATTATATAATTATTTAAATAGCATGCAGCACTTAGCAATACTTTACAAAACACCATGCTTACTTTTAAAACATTGCTAATAATAATCCACCAACCTAAATTTTAGAACTGAATAGATGACATAGACTCTTAATCATGGAATTTTAATAAGAACCACAGAACTTTCCAAGAGGATGATGTTTACAAGCTGTGATTTGCTTCATGAAGTTGTCCCGCAAAGTTTTAATGAAAAAATTAAGTTATAAGTTATAACAGGGGGGTCGATTTGCAATGTCTGATGACCAATAACTAGTTTTTGGTCTTTGTAAAATGGAATAGTAAACACTCTGGATTAATACTATCAATTAGATTTCAACTAGGTTTTGTTTTTGTTTTTTCGGGACATAGTTTCTCCGTGAAATAGTACTGGTTGTCCGAGAACTAAGTCTGTATCCAGGCTGACCTCAGACTCACAAAGATCCACTTCCCCTCTGCGTTCCAAGCGCTGGAATTAAAGGCATGCACCACTACCACCAGGCTGATTTCAACTAGTTTAATGAGATGTTTCTGATATCTACTTGTTTTTTGATTTAGTAAAATCAATAAAACTTCAGCAACAAAATTAATCTATATTTAGAACAAGTGATTGAATTTAAACAGAAAGAAAATCCACTATTCCCAAATTAGTCTGAAAATAATGTGGGAAAGAAATTCAAATGAAAAAGCTGATTGTTCACTTAACGACACCAGTGTCTAATTCTGTTTAAAGGATGCTCCAAACTCTAGAGTCTATTTTCACAATCTAAACGACTTCATGAAATCTCACAATCTGAAGTTTTCTTGTGGGAAAAAAGTCTCACTCTAGATGATACTTTTTTAATGGTTTACACTTTCAATAATTCTATATAAATAAATATATACATGCAAATAAATATTTACATATAAATGACAGAAAATTAGAACAAGAGTATTCGCACACTGGTAATGGCAGTGATTTGTTCATGAAAATGTGTCAAGTTTGGTTCAGTGCATAATCAAAAGTGGAGAATTAATGCCAATTATTCATACAGTTCACGTGTATTGTCCTGGCTAGTTATTATGTGAAGCTGACACAAGGTAGAGCCAAGTTGAAGGAGTAAACTTCAGTTGCTAAAATGCTCCCACTGGGTTGACCCAGGGGCAAACTGTTGTACATTTTCTCATGAATGGTTATTGTGGTAGTGCCTACTTCTCTGTTGGCAGGGCCATGCTTGGGCTAATGGTCTTGTGCGCTGTTAGAAATCAGGCTGAGACAGTCATGAAACAGAACCCTCCATGTTCCCTGCGTCTGCTGCTGCTTCCCGGTTTCTGCTCTATTGAGTTTCTGCCCTAACTTCCCTTAGTGATGGACTGCATACATGTGGAAGTGTAAGCCAAATAAACCCTTTTCTTCCTGGGTTCTTTTGGTCATGTGATTTCATCACAGCAATTACAACCCTAACTAAGAAATGCATTAGCATAACAACCATGCAATTTACCTTTCTTGTTTTAATTTGCAGCAATATACAAAAAGTTTCATGAAAGTTTTTCTTTCTTTAAAACTACTTTCAGTCAAGTTACTCTACTTCTGATAGTTTAGGAGTTCACTATCACACTAAAGAGAAATGGGCTGTGACTACCTGAAAGTTCCCATTAACATACATGTTTCTATGCTCAATTGATAAAGCATTTAGCTTCATAGTTATAATTTTCATTTTAAGTGTTCTAATATATACTCCATAAAATCAAAAGAAGACAAATTTGCTTTGGATCCTTTGGATGAGCAAAAAAGTTTTGGCTTTTTCCCTCACCCCTGTTTATAAGTTCTCAACCCTGAAAATTCGACTTTAATGCATTTCAGCTAAAATTATTGTTTAAACAGGAAAAACATTAAAAAATAGAACGAGGTATGATAAACAACATTTGCATAGAGTCTCATTACTATTAATGCTTGATAAAACATGTTTGATCCTTCAATGAAATGAGTGAGTCATATGCAAACTTCAGGAAAGGTCACGGGTATGCTAATTCACACTGGATTTACATTTGCAAAGCACTGTTTTAAAAGGCTTTAAAACTAAACACTGTCTAACCAAAATCAGTATCCTTTCTTCCCAGTCATTCAGAACGTCTGCTTTTAATTACTCATTCACCTTTTCCTTAAGCTTCCAGGAAACTGAACATGAACTGGATATATACCCTGTGAAGTATTTTAGTACATCACCTCTAAGAAGTGTTTGAGATGGGGGAGACTTTTAGATCTTGTGGGTCATATCAGGTGCCATGACTCAGTGTCTGTTTCTGATCTTATGTGAAAATCATCTTAGAACAATTGGAAATTTCCATAAAAGAAAAGTTCACTTCTACACAGTCCTAGAAATTATTAATCAAATCAAACATCTGTAATTGTTTCAAAAGAAATAACTGCACAGCTTTTAAAATATACAAGGGGGGAATGGGGATTTTTTTTGTCTTAATTTATATTCTTGTGAGGAATGAGGCTGCTTTGGATAATTGGTGCAAACATCTCCACCCTCCTCCTCCAGGCTAAGATGTGGCCATTGCATAATATAACAGGTCAGTCATCCAGTGGGCATCGTGTCTTTTCTGCAGAATTCCCACACTCAGATGGCTGTCAATGCGGGTGCCAGCGAGGCGTTATGCAAAGACCCCCAAACACTTTGTAAACTTGAGTCTTGGAGCACAATGGTAAAGTTCAGTTCTGGAAGAAGATAGTGTCCTGAATACACAAAAAGGAGCTTTGTCTGGTGGAGCTTCTGTTGAGGGAGAAGGCTACTTAATCTCCCCATTTACCCTGGGGATTCTAACTGTTTTAATGTGTCCTTTTTGAGAGTCTGTGAACTGTAGAATATATGCTGGTAACAACTTTGTTTGGGGCTTTCCTCCAAAAAGCCCAAAGCTGCCAACACAAGAAAGCTGAACCAGTGGTGCTAACAAACACAAAGGGGACTTGAGCTGTTTGTGCAAACTGCCTGGCTAGAGTTTCATGTCATGCCTTGACGAAGGAACTAATTCTTTGGCTCATTTCTTAGGAATCTAGCTTTTGTGGTTGTATGGGAAAGATAGCTTCTTTGTCAAATTCGGAAAGGACAGGAAGATTTGATATCAAAAACCCCCCATGATTCTTAAAACAGAAAAGGGATCACACTATATAATTCAAGGAAAAGCAATGACATTTACTAGTACCTCTATAGATCATTCACTCTGTATTAAGGTCTATTAATATCACATTTTACAATGAGATCTTGTGTTGATGTGTTAATATTATTTTTCTATTATCATTCAATATCATAAATATATAGAGTAAATCATTACATAGAAAAATAGCTTCAATTAGCCCTTTTAGAATCCAAATGCCTTTAAATAATGTTATTTAAATTATCATTCAAAATTATGGGAAATTGTGCATGATACTCAACTGAACACATATAAAACTCTAGAAAGAAATTTTACAAGTAGGTGAACTAATTATTCTACTTAAACAGCATCCCTAATTCCATCTTTATTAAATGCCTATAAATAGATCTGCCACTTTCTGAAAATGTCTTATATTAACTACTGATACTTATGTGTACTCATGGAAATCATTAGAAACCAAGTAGAAACTTTAATAAACTAAAAGATAAATTTTCTAATGCGAACATATTCTATGTCTCATTTATTAAATAAAACCCCAACATTTGATTTTTTTAAAAAAAGTATGTATTTCTGGGTGGTGATGACCACACCTTTAATCCCATCCTTTCAGAGGAAGAGGCAGACTGATCCCTGAAAGTTTGAGGTCAACCTGGTCTCTATAGAGCTAGCTCCAGGACAGCCAGAGAAACCCTGTTTTGAAAAGCAAACAGTATGTGAATTGCCTTAAAATAAAAATGTTAAAACAGTTTGGATTTCTGCAATGTTAGAGAAAGATCTGAATGCAGAAATGTTCAGAGTGTATAATGATGAAAGGGCCCTGAGTCTCACAGTGTGGCTCAATTCAAACCCCAGATCACCCAAGGTAGTAATCCCAGAGTGTCATCTTCATCCTGAGTTACTCAGTACCCACCATGATGTCCTCAGTGTTCTCACCACCTTTCCACACCCATGTTGCTTGACTCATTGCACCCTGCGGTCTACAGTCTGGAAAAAGACAGAAGGAGTTCAGATGGGGATAAAACTCCCTCTGTTTGATATAGTCTCCAGTTCTTTTACTAAATAGTTTGTGAATTCTAGTGAGACATTCAGAAATGTCCTATGTACATATTACTGGGGAGGCCCCACCAGCTTATTTTAAACGATCTCAAAATGCTTCTTTGTGAATACTGATCAAGAAAGAGTAGGCAAGGAACAAAAAGAAAAAAAATAGAAATATTAAAATATTTGGCTTTGAAGTATGAAATAGAAGTACATACATTTGATCATTATTTTCAAATGCGGCGTTTTATGAATATTTTATGAAAAAATTTAAAAATAATTTATTTTTCTCTATCTATTGCTACATACACCCAACCATTCATCTATCCATCCATCCACCCACCCTCCTACGTACCTAACTGTTAGTAAATTCTACGTTCATGTACCTATGGTCTACCATTATTTTCTATATAGAAATAAAAAAAAACTGTGAAGCATTTTATGTTTGAAAAGATAATAATCAGAAAAAAAACAAACATTTAAACAGAATATTTTCAGTTCTTTACTAAAATAGTTGTGCACTAAACCGAAAACTCAGCTAAAAATTCTTGTTGAGAAACAGTAGCTAGTGTAGCTCAATCCAATTTCCCATCAGTACTATAACTTACTCCACACAGACCAACAGAGACAAAGGAAGGTAGTATATAAGCTAAGAAGAACTCACCTGATTCAAATGAAAGACCCTTGTACTCAAAAGTACTACCCAAATCCATGATGGATGCTTTCTACCAGATTTCAGTATGGATTGACAAATACTCTTGGAGGAAACCTACACACTGAAGGTAAGTCTAAACTGGATTTCCACAGTGGTCTGTGCTGCGCTTTGAGAATGTGTTGAATCCTATAGAACAATATCATGATGCCGTCACTTACACCTCATTTTATTCTCAACACTAGGATCAAAACTCCTAACTTTGGAAGGCTCCAGAATTACCAGTTAAAATGTCAACATTTGTGATTGATGACGTGGTGTAGTTTAGTGTCTGAATGTATAATTACAGAGTTGCTGGGTTGCAATTCTGACTTTTTCATGTATTTGCCAGCTGGCAATGTGTAAGGCATTTAATGTTGTTTCAGTTTCTGCATCTGAAAATGATGAATAATTTAAAACTCAGGTTTTGTGAAAATTAACACAACCCACAAGTCAATGAGTGCTTTCAATTTGATGGGAATTTAAAAAACTACCTTTTATGTGTTTTACAGGGCATTCATGAGGTAGGCTTGTTATTATATTATAAGTAATTAGCCCAAACAAATATAATTTTTAAATTGTGTAGTAGGATTATTCAGCCCAGGAATGTGTATTTCAGAACCTATATTCTTAGCCAGTACATACATGAGATCTCTGGGAGCATTCACATATAGTGTTCTGGACAAGGGAGTCATCCATAACAATCAGCTAATGTAATTCTAGGCAGAAGAGCCTACGAAACATACAGTTCTGCTGGCAAGAGATAGAAATTGGACCACTTATTAATTTATTTTCTCATAACAGAAAAGGTCAATGATAACACTAAACTTTATAAATTACATTTAATATAAAATTACATTTCTAATATCACAAGTCCTAATTTATAGCAAATATTACCAGCTGCCAATATTTTAACTCTCTCCTTAGAAATATTATGTTCTGTGTGAAACCAATACTCATTACTTTAGCTATGATTTCCTTGAGTCTATAAAGAGTAGTTAAAAAAAAAAAAAAGACTTTCTACAGATGAGAAATCTGGCCCTGCAAGAAAATAAGAGCTAGCCTTGACCCTTACAGCCTTCAGCACAGCAGGAGAAAGCACACTAGAGCTGACCCTGTTGATGGGACTCAGGTGAGCCACCCTGAGGACATGAGAGCCACAGAACTCACTTTCCAGTCCTCTATCTTCCATACTGTGACATGGGTGAGGAAAAGACTACCTCCCCTGTCCGCTCCTTTCTACCTGTGGCAGGTGAGAGAGCTGGCCTTGTCTTGGGGTTAAAAGAGTGAGAGAACCAGCCCTGCCACACACCAGGTGTGAGGACCCTGCACTCTGCCTGGTCAGCACCCTAGAACTGACATTGTTTTTGGGGGGTCGGCGATTGAGTCAGTCCTGAGGGCATGAAAACAGAAGAGCTGAACACCCCTCCTGCAACCCCCATGTTCCAATTGGAAGAGCAGGTCCTGCACCTTGTCTGTTCAAAACAGTAGAGCTGGCCCTGTGGTATGTGTGGGTGACCTAGATTTCAGGACCTGAGAGCAGGAGACCTGACCCCACTCCTTGTAGGCTATATTGTGTGAGCTAGTCTAGGAAGTGCTGGAGAGCTTGCCCTGTAGTGAAGACGAGGGGAAGCTGGCAGGATGACCAACCCAGCTAACAGCCAGACCCAAAACCAGGGCTATGAGTTGGCCCACCATAACGTCCACCTCATGTTGAAGTATATGAAGCAGTCAAAGCTGCAGATCCAACCCAGCAGAATCTCCATGACACAGGACAAGAATAAGATATCCAAAAGCAGTCCTAAAGAGAGTCCATCATCGGTGGTGTAGCAGAAACCAGAGACACGAAGCCAGGCCAAAATGACTCTCAGTAATGCACATGTGTAAGTAGAGATGAACAGAATAAAGGGTAAACTATGTGTCTCTATTGGCCACACTACAGCTTCCATGACAAGATTCTTCTTCTTCTTCACCTTTTTTTTTTGTTGTTTGTTTCGTTTTTGGCTTTTCTTTTAAATTTAGTTTTGTTTGGGGGAAATTTTTGGGTCAGAGAAAGGATGCAGGGGACAGGGAGATAAGTGGGGTCAGAACACATGATGTGAAATCCACAGAGAATCAATAAAGTAAAAATTTTAAGAAATCTTTGAAATTCAACACTCTAAAATTTGTGTATTTAAAAAAGTACAGATTTAAGTTCAGATGTATTTTAAGGTTGCTTAGAACTAAATGATTTTTGGTGTGGGAGGTCCTTCTGTCTATGTGTTGCTTTCATTGGTTAATGAATAAAGAAACTGTCTTGGCCTGTTGATAGGGTAGAACTTAAGTAGGCGGGGAAGACAGAACTGAATGCTGGGAGAAGGAAACAGTCAAGGTGGATCTGCTGCCAGAGGTAGATGTGCTGAGGTTTTGCTGCTAGGCCATGATCTCATGGTGATATATGGATTGATGGAGATGGGTTAAATTAATGTAAGAGTTGTTTAATGGGAGGCAGGAGCTAATGGGCCAAGCAGTGTTTTAATGAACATGGTTTCTTTGTGATTATTTCAGTACTGGGCAGCCGGGACAAAGAAGTGGCATTCCTGTTACAGATATTTCTACTTAATAATTCTGAATACTTTGCTTGTTTGTTTTGTTTTGTTTTTTTTTGAGGTGGAGTTTCTCTGGGTAGCTCTGGAGCCTGTCCTGGAACTCACTCTGTAGACCAGGCTGGCCTCGAACTCACAGAAAACCACCTGCTTCTGCTTCCTGAGTGCTGGGATTAAAGGTGTACGCCACTACCACCCAGCTCTGAATACTTTGACTGTTGGTATTTACATCCAAATTATCATTGCAAGATATCTTAATCTATAAAAATACAAAAATACTAATTTACATGACTAGATATATATAGATGTGTGTACACACACATGCACATATATATATACATATATATATATATACATAATATACATAAGGAGTTTTACATAAAAAGTCATACTGATTTAATTTACACTGTTTGGATTAGAGTTAAATTTTACTTTCAGGCAACTTCAGTGATGGAGACTTGATCTAAGAGAATTTATAGGCAACTTGGCAAACAAAATGCTTTTCAAAGTACAATTAAATTGAAGGGATAGGGAAGAATTTGCCCTGATACACATGAGAAAGCAACACCCATAATTGTGTGAGCCTGTTCCTGTCACATCTACTCATTTCAGCAGTATTGTAACAGTCTATCTTGTCTTCTTTTGGAGTCAGAGGATAGACAGAAATCTGTTCCTGGGGCTTAAAATACAGTGATTTTTTTTTTTAATCAATGAAAGAAGAGAAAGTAGACTTAGCTACATGCTAAGGAAGGATGGTTCATGTAATTTAGCCTCAGAATAAAGCACTTGTTTTAAACTTGCCATGAGTTTCTGTTCATTAGTGAGAAATGAATGTAGTATAAGTTCTTCATAGCCAAGTCAAGCCTGTGACTTCAAATAAAGGAATTAAAAGGACAAGTTCTGCGTTTTCTGAATTTATTGATGTGATCATTGTACAGACAAACAGCCAATACTATTGGTCAATCAATATCTCTGTAGTCCTCATGTAGTTCACAATTAAGAAACACCCCGTTAGGTCGGAGGAGAGTATGGCTCAGTGGCAGAGCACTTACCTCTCATGCCTAAGACCATAGGTTCAATCCTTAGCACTGCAAAAGAAAATAAATTAAAAAAAAAAAAAAAAAGAAAGGAAGAAAGACCAGTTGGATTTGTTCTTTGTGAACTGCTGGGTGAAACCTTATCCACGTACAGTGGGCAACAAGTTTAGACTTCAGGCTTCTCAGGGAGCACTAATTAAAGCAATGAAGCTACTGTGTGCAGTGAGCTCAGGTGGTGGTTTTGTGATTGTTCTGCAGGATAAACATTTTATCCAATTCAAAAAGAAAATCCTCTTGGCACTCTATTTCACTGTGTGTGAGGATGAAAACTGTATCTCTCACAATTTCTGTGGAAGTCACCAGGAGGCCTAAAGTAAAGCTAATTTGTCATCTGGATCCTAAGAGTGAAACGTAGTGACACTATTTGCTGGATTTTTAAAACACTGTGAAGGGACCATGTGCTATTGAGATCCCTAGACAAACAAGTGCTTTCCTTAGTCCCATAGGATTTTCTATTGCAATGTATAGATTGTTTCAAAACACTCTGCCTATGTGGTCAAGAAATATTATTAACTAATTCTTAGATGAAAGCCACAAAGCCTTGTGTAAAGAACCCATAAATTTTCCAGGAAATGAGAGATTATAGCTTAGTGTATCAGCACAATGGGTAAGTTTAAAGTGTTTGCACTATACCTTTTAAGTAGGGTTTTCATGACAGGTATTCAGTTTTGACAATTTGAAAACTTTAATAGCCTTTCACTTACATATGAAAAGAGAGACAATGCATACGGAGATTTTGTCTCTTTAAAACTAACATTTTTTCTATGAGGAATGCACAATTTCATCAGAACCAAATGGTTATTAGTAGAAACAGTTTATTTTTAACGTAGTGCAAGACATAGGCTATCGTGGCCTATAAAAAGCTTGCTGAATTTACACCAGGCGCAGTCCTGTATCTGGTGTAATACCTGTTTAGAGAGAGAAGCTGTTGGCACTGCTTGAATGCAAACTGCGGCTCCTTTGAAGTTGAAGCTGCAGACTGTAAACTTTCCACTAGAGGGCAGTCATTTGGACAAGCAGAGCTCTTCCCACACACACACAAGTGAAAACCAAGTTACAGAAATCTCAGGCCCAAAAATCAGGACTTCCTTTCCTCTTTTCTAATACACGTTTTTATGTGGCAGGAAGCGATCCCCAGTTCTCCACTCATAAGCATGCATATGTGTAACAAATATAGGTTTCTATAGACTGTTTAAGAGAGAGTTATGCCATAGGAAAAAAGTAGCAACAATGGCAATGAATATTAACAGAATGACTTCTTGAGATTTTTCTTTCCTCTACCCTTCATAAGGGTATTTTGGAAAACGGGTTCCGAAAACTTCCTATGGATTTGCAAGGATTTAAAAATCAATATCCGAATCACTCACAATATCATCAAAAACTTTGATGTGGGCCTTTAATGTTGACTAGAGTTACTAGTAACTTTTAGACATTTTAAAGAATTTAAATAAAAACATTAAAGCAGTTCTCATCGAGAGGTGTAATCATTCTGAGCAATGGAAAAGCCGATTCTTGTTAAAACCCAGAGGTTCTCCAGTCATTTGTCTTTCTCTAGACATGGATACACAACTTACTTTGCAAAAAGGAAAATATAGATCATGTTTTAAAAAATATTAAAAGGATTTTTATTAATTTCAAAGCTATCCTTCTACTAGTTTGATGTTATTAACACTAGTTCAGGATTATATCTGTTAATTATTTTAAAACTATTAAAATTTCCAAGTAATATTGAGACAGACTTCCCAACCTCCTTTGAAATTTTTGATAAAATCCATTGACCCTAATTTATCTTTTGTTCTGAAATGAAGTAATAGGGATGACTTCAATGTGCTCCTTGTCTTCCTGCCTTCCTTTCTGACAACCTTCCCCGTCACTTCTCTGCTTTGAACCACTTTCCCTCTTACCCTGTCTCTTTCCCTCCTTTTCTTCCTCTATTCTGTAATTAGAAAGTGCATTTGGGTACTAATGAAATTTGAATGAATAATGATAAAAACATCAGGGGTAAAGTCAGAGGGCATTTTAGGGGTAAAGGAAAATAAAAACTATTTTTGTTGGAGGGAGGAAGACGTAGTCAAGAGGGTTTGAGTTACCTAATTGATTTCAATACTCCCCAGACAGTATTGATAACAGTGTTTATCAAGTGTTGATGCACTGCCTGACGTGATCTTTTTAAAGACTTGTTAAGTGGACTTTTGCGATTTTCTGGTGTCAAGGCTTCCCCCATTTACATATGTTTAAAACTGACTTCGAATGTTGGTGGGAGTGCAACAGTTTTGGAAAGGAAAACGGTTCTCTCTGTGGCCTTCTGTCATGGTCAACAATGGTCTCACAATGCTCAGCTCAAGGAGTGGCTCTGGCTGTTGTATCCGATTTCACACTAAATTTGGTCTGTTTCCCATGGGACCATACTTTAACTCTGCTGGTTGGTTGATATGGGAAAGTATTCTGTTACTAGAATATTTAGAGTTATTTATTATAAACATCTACCATCTTGTTAAATCGTATGAGATTAATTTTACTTACAAAAATGTTGTAGAGCTTAAACTACTGTCTTAAAAGTAATTCGGATAGGAATTGTGGGAAGAGAAAGGATCAGAATGAAGGAAGACTTGGAGTTTGTTTTATTTAATAATCCATGCAGGAGTTAAATTGCAGTCCTTTGAGCTTACATTTTTCAAAATATACAAATTCTTACCAATGTTGTAAAAATATGCAGGTTTAAATTGTTTATACTGGATTGCTAGATTTAATTACTTTTCAAATAAACACAGCCAGACTTTTGCAAAGAGAGTGGCAAGAAGGCGGGAGTCATGCTTTTATCCAATGGGCTTGATTTACTTAATGGTAGATGGAGTTTTCTTTTGCCATGAGTAGAATACTAAGCATTCTCAGTGACGTTAAGATATTTAATGGTTATAAATTTCACAATCATTAGTTTTTTAGAGATTTTGTATCTTGTTGCTAATATAAACAAATTATAACATAAGCCTTATGTTCAGCAATCCTTAGGATGCTAAAATTTGATGGTGACATCAATTGATGTGTTTGTGTTCGTGTGTATGACTCGTAGTGATAAAATCTGCTCATGTAAGAGACTTAAGTGATGCTGTCCCACATCTGTCACCTCAGCACTCTGGAGGCAAAGGCATTTGGGTGCAAGTTGGAGACCAGCATGGTCTACATAATGAGCTCCTGGGCAGCCATGGCTTCAAAACATCCTGTCTCAAAACAGAGTAAACAAAAGCAAACCAAACATGTGAAGACAAAAATATATTAAAGTGGAACAAAATTAAATAGTCAATATGACAAGATTAAGGAAAAACTGAGAGAAAATACATTTAATTTGTGGTGTTTTTGAATGAGAATCGCCCCTATAGGCAAATAGATTTGTATGCTTAGTCTGCAGTTGAGATGTTTAGGAAGGATTAGGAGGTGTGTCCTTGTATGAGGAGGTTTCTTGCTGGATGTGGGCTTTATGGATTAAAAGCCTATCCTAGACCTGGCCCTTCCCTCTCCACCCCTTATTCTTTGCCTGCTGCCTGTGAATTAAGACATGAAATTCTCCGCTACTGCACCAGTACCATGACTGTCTGCTTCTCACTATTCATATAGCAGACTTTCCTCTGAATCTGTAAGCATCCCCCATCAAATGCTTTCTGTTATACGAGCTGCCTTGATCATGGTGTCTCTTCACAGCAGTAGAACAGTGACTAAGACACAACTAGATATGAATTGTAGTATGATGCATTCAATTTTCCAAATACAATTTTAAGAAAATAGGTTTTTATGTTTGCTATTGTTAATTGTTTTCCATAATTTCCGGTTAGTAAAGGAAAACCCAGTACCACTCAGAAAAATTTCACCAATAGAAAAAATTGTAAAACACAAATCGGTCAGTCATAATCCTTAAACTTACTGCCATGCATGATTACTTTTTTTTGCTGTTGTAAAACATAATGACCAAAGCAACTTAGGGTAGCTAAGGGGTTATTTCATCTTACAACTAAAGATTATGCCTAGAGGCACACGTCAGAACTCAGGAGGCAGAGGCGGTGGAGCTCAAGGCCAGCTTAGTCTATATGGTAAGTTCCTCGACAGAACTATATAGTGAAACCCTGTCTCAAAAATTAAAACAAGCCCCACCCTCTAATATTTTTTTCCTACAACTTTAAGGTCACAGTACATCCTCAAAGGAAGTTAGGGCAGAATCTCAAAGCAGGAATTTGGAAGCAAAACAAAAAACAAACAACAAGAACAACAACAAAAACGGAAGCAGAGATCATAGAGGGGTTTGGTTTACTGATTTGCTCTTCATGGCTGTTCAGCTTGCTCTCCTAGGGCACTCAGGATCCAGGCAGGTGATCTGGGCCTTCCTACATCAATCATCAATCATGAAATTGCACTCTATGCTTGTCCATAGGCCAGTCTGGGACATATTCTCAGTCGACATTTCTTCTTTCCATCGACTCTAACTTGTGTCAAGAAGATATCAACAGGCCAGCAGAACTACACATATCCGTAGCCCTAGATGTTGGAAGGCTGAGGTCTGGCTATCTAGAGCTGCACAGATTGGACTTATATCAAAAGGAAAAAGAAATAAAAATGGAAGAAAAGAGAGAAGGGAAGAAGGAAGGAAATCAAGAGATAGAGAGAAAGGAAGGAAGGAAGGAAAGAAGGGAGGAAGCAAGGAAGGAAAGAAAGAAGGAAGAAAGGAAGGAAGAAAGAAGGAAAACAAGGAGTGAGGGAGGAGGAGGGAGGGAGGGAGGGAGGGAGGGAGGGAGGGAGGGAGGGAGGGAGGGAGGGAGGGAGGGAGGGAGGGAGGAAAAGACCCTATGAGATGGCTCAGGGGGTCAAGGCACTTGGTGTCCCAGTCTGAAAACCTGAGTTCCGTTTTTGGATACCATAGTGGACAGTGGGAGCCTGTAAATCGTCTGACTTCCACAAATGTACTGTGCCACACACCCATGACATTGACATAAAGATATATCCACACACAGCACATATACGTACCTCTCTAATTAAAAAGTAAAATTGTGGAGAAAAGAATCATTATCTTGCATTAGGCGAACAGCTATTCACCTATAATCAGTCTGTCACTATGTTGACCAGAATGGCTCGTCAGCCGGATGCGAGTGATCTTGCCTCAATATCTAGAGTAGTTGTATGTACAGACACGTATCACTGTGTCTGGCTTAACTTCGTTATTTTCTCTAAAAGTAGTGCTTTCCATGTCAGTGAATAGAAATGTCAACTCTAACTTTAAATTGTTGAGTAATCAATTTTATTCTTCTACCGTTATGTGTTTAATTATGTTCTCAAAGCAATTTAGTTTGTTCTGGTTTATTAATATCACAAACAACATCCAACATAAAACATGTAGCACAAAGTTTTTATGCTACAGTCTTGCTGAGACTATGTTCTAGAAATGAAATCTGCTGATTCCAAAGGAATAGTTATTTCAAAATTGGAAATCATAACCAGCCCTTTTACACCCTAACTATCCCTAA
This sequence comes from Chionomys nivalis, assembly GCF_950005125.1. NCBI lineage: Eukaryota > Metazoa > Chordata > Mammalia > Rodentia > Cricetidae > Chionomys > Chionomys nivalis. The sequence goes on from NC_080088.1 coordinate 25,251,690, forward strand.
CTTTTATTTCAATAAACAAACACTATATTCTCAAGATTGTTCACTATAGTATTTGCTACAATGTAACTAAATTGCATTGGGTTTTAAGGGATTCATACCACAACTACGGCTTCTGTGTTCAAATGTGTTACATGGATGTTAGTTGAAGCTCTATTTGTACTGTGAGGGACAAACAACACCAAGGATACTTGATAAAGCCTAAAGGATTTGTATTATTTTATATTTACCTATAATTATACATAGAACAAGTGAGTGTACACGTGTATATCTATATATAGCTTTCTGTATCTACACATATATGAAATTAAAAAAGAATTTGTCCTAATTATTCAAATATGTCTTGTAATATTCCGAGGCTAAGGAATTGTTAGGATATATCATATCATTTACTTTCTTTTGAAAAGTAAAGGGAAGAATGATAAGGCAAAGTCTACGTTTTCAGAAAAATATTCTCTCTGCCCCCACTACTTAGTGTGTGTTTGTGTGTATGTATGTGCACATGTGTCTATGCACGTATGTGCACATGTGCGTGTTTCCAGTAAATAAATATTTTCAATGCTAAAATATTTTAAAACTACTGTGCAGGTACCATAACTGTATAGAATTCTGTACTTTTTCCTTGAATTGTTGAAGAGCCAATCAGTTAAATGAAGCAGGTACTTACATGTCCTATTCTAATGAGAAGTCAAAGCAGAATCTGGGCTCTCATAGCCTGCAGAAAGACTTTAGTATTCCGTTGAAAACAGCGGTCAAATCTGTGGCCTTGACTCTAAAACAAAACACTCAAAACAAAACCATCAAAATGACCAATTTTAGTGGAAAATGTATAAAGGATTCCCTGAGATGGCAAGAGCCAAAGGCAAGAAGAGATAATGCTTTTGGTTTAGTCAGTATCTAATCAGTTTAATATTTTAGTTGTTACCACACAGAAGCTTATTTCTAGTGTTTCTGTGGAGTTGGTCTCACCTTATTCTGTCTGAATAGATTCAGAACATTGCGGCATATCCTAGATACTGTCTCATAAGGGGCGACTCATGTTTTCAATTTAAAAGAAAATATTCTTATTTTCAGCCTGGTGCAGTTCTCTAATTAAATCCCACCGGAGCTGCAACTGAAGAAAGAAGTATTGCAATCAGAGCAGAAGTTTGTCAAGATGAAGAACAATTGAGATGTTATTCCGATAATTAAAGGGAGGGGTGATGATGGGTTTATCAGAGAAGCAAAAGTAAGAGTGGAGGTTGAAATATGTGTGCACATCACAGATAAAGTCGAAGTCATTAAGGTAGTGGATGTGGAAAAGAGAAGAAGAAATAAGAAGGTAGTCAGTGCTGAATCTGAAGTGCTTGGGGTTTAGGTCTTGTTTCTTTTGTAATTGCGTGTTCTAAGAAACTGAAACATTGGTATTGCTGTTTGCTGAGATGAGAAAAGCATTCAAATTTAATATATAATCAATACATTCAAATAAAGAGTATTTAAATGAATAATATATAGTAAAACAATATTCTATTTCATAATTTTGTTTGTGTATACTTTCAAAATTTTTCTTTAATGAATACATGTAGATACAGCTTTAATTAATATATGTAGATACATGTAGACTTTAGAGTATAATTTATGTAGATACTATGTTTTATTCAGTGTTTTAACCATTTAATCAAGGATTTACTTTTGTTTTTATTCTTTTCCTGATTAAAAATAATACACACACATGCATAGATATATAAATACAATTTACAGTGTCAACTTAGTATGGCTTGGGCATATGTACTTTCAGGGATAGCCATTCCATGTTATACTGGATAACCATTAGGGGCTTATCCGTGGGATAGTCTAATTCTCCCATTCCCAGAAACCTTTAGTTGCCTGTAATGCTTTGTGTAGAGATGGGACTGCAGGAGATTTTCTCTTCCACATTAACATGTCTTGAAATTGTCTTTGGGTCTTGTTTAGGTAGCCATATTATTGAGGGGTCAGAGGTATAGCTTCCCTGTCACTTGTATGAAATATAATTTTATTAAAACTTCCAGGTCCTACGGCACTTGCAATCCTTCCACCCTCTCTTCCACAATATTCTCCGAGTCTTAAATGCAATAGTAGTGTTGTTGACGGACCAGCCTCATCACAATCCATTCTCTGAATAGTGTTGAGTTGTGGTTTTCTATAATGGTTTCCACTTATTTGTGGGTATAAAGAAAAGTTTTAGAATTTAGTTAAGAATTACACTAGTCTAGTGGTAAAGGTAAGATATCCTCTTCTAAGATCCATGAACTCACTAGTTCCTGGTAGATGGTGATGTCTCCAGATTCAGACAGATTTTCTTCTTGTTGAGAGTACTTAAGTCCGATTAGACAGTTGTTGGTTACAGCCAAGATATGGGTGACACCATTGCATCTTCAGGGAGAATATATTATAGACTTCGTGGGCATCACACCTAGATGGACTATTGATTGTTTCATTACTTAGCAGCTTACATAGTACTTTTTGCTACTATGAAAACTAGACCACAGGAAGAATGCTTTAAGATGATCCAACTTGAATCTTCTTAGTCCTATATCTGAGGTGTATGGCATCTATAAAAATAGGGACTTATGGGGCTGGAGAGGTGGCTCAGCGGTTAAGAGCATTGCCTGCTCTTCCAAAGGTCCCGATTTCAATTCCCAGCAACCACATGGTGGCTCACAACCATCTGTAATGAGATCTGGTGCCCTCTTCTGGCCTGCAGACATACAGACAGAATATTGAATACATAATAAATAAAAAAAATAGGGACTTATCTGCCATCTCTGAGAGACAACCTCAGGCAATAGAAATACCCTATGCTATTTGGTGAGTCACTTGAACTACTCTGGCTAGCAACTATAATAGAGGTTCTCATGCCTGGTACTAAAATTTTATTAGATAATCTGTGGCTCTTCTTGGTGTATGTCAGCCCAAGCTCATTTTAGATACATGTGTATATATTAGCTTATATGTATTATGTGTAATTGTAGGTAAATATAAAATAATGCAATTCTTTGAGTCTTTAACAATCATCCTTGTTATTTGTTCTTCTCATTACAAATATAGCTGGATTTAGCATATGTGTACACATTCATTGAACACTTGGATCCTGAATTTGTAGTATGCATGCCAACAGAAACTCCAGGCTCATGCTTCATTAATTTGCATAAAACTGCAATTTTGTTGTCCAGAAAGATTGCTGTCAATTCATACTTTAAGAAAGAGTATAAAATAACCTATTTTCTACACTTTTATCACAATGAAGTCACTTCCCTTTAAATAAACACTGTAACTAATTATAACTTATAAAGACATATGATGCCAGCTTGAAGAGACAAACCCACAATGTGAAACATCCTTCACATCTCTCAAGATACAACCACAGGTAAAAACAAGAGGGAGGACAGATAAGAAAAGGAAATGCAGGGTTGCTAGCTACTTGCTTTATTATGAAGGACATACAGACATGCATTTGATATATTTCATATTTTTATCTATGTAGGTGCTCAGGTAAGTAACTCAATATAGCATTAGAATTCTAATGAAGGAAAGAAAAATCTTCCAAAAATTCAAAAAAAAATGTGTAAAAACTGGTACCCAAAACCAATGAATTAAAGTTTTTGATTGCTTAGATTGTTAGCAAACCATCTTCTGAGGTGATTCAAAATGTAAAATTTCTATCACTTCTTTTTTAAGATACCTTACTGATAAGATTTTATAGTTGAGCATTGAAGGTATATTTTAAAACATATCTATAATAAATCTATTCAATAAAATTTGTTAGAGGTATGGAAAATAAGGAGTGAATACTTAGAATAATATGAAATTTCTTTTTCTCTTGGTTGCTACTGACTAGACGCAGTAAAAGTCACTTTTATTCTTAGGTTACTACCCAAAAGAAATAAACTGCTATTAAAATTAATTATTCATATAGATGCTTATAGGTAGTCTATAAATTTATATTGCTATATTAGTTAATAAGTAGGACTGAGGTTTAATAAAATATTGCCATTAATATCATGGACCCCACATTTAGTTTAAAGAGGTAAAAATAAACATGAATTATAGGTGAAACTGTGGGTCTCTGTATCTTCAGTTCCTGTGTGCCTCGAGAATGCATTGTTTTCAAAGGCCCCTGAGCTCATTGTTATCATTATGTTCTTTGTTTCTTTTACAATTCTTAATTTTGATCAAGATTAGGTTGGAAAACTAAAGTAACTTTGAAAATATTGTCCATCCTCCTAATCTTTTCTGCATGTTCTTGATAAGTTTGTTGTCTGGGTCATCAGAGGGCTTTTGGAAAGGTAAATATGGACTATCTCACAGGAAGATTTGACAATCCTATAATACATATTTTTGAGCCTAGAGAAGCTTTAAATAGGAAAATCAGAGAATGGGAAAGCAACTGGTATGTCAGGAAAATTATGAGGTTTGACCTTGGGACTGCAGGATTCAAAGAAGTCGGATTGGAAAAGAAACACCCTGGATGGGGAGCTGGGGATACAAACTGCTGATATAAGACAGTGGTAGACAATAATATGTTAGACACAATAAACATGAAAGCATGATATCATGGAACATTCTGCTGTCAGAATCTACCCATTGGAATGTTCATAAACATACACACAGAGTCTCTTAAAAACTTCAAAATTGACTCAACTTGCAAATGGGTGATTTTTGAAATATTCTCAGTGACAAGTTCTTAATCTATAAAGTAGAGGCATTATCTGAGTATAATTCTGGATTTTTCTTGAATTCCTATCTTGAGACTCTCTTATTCTGGTTTAGAAAATGGAACCAAGGTGGTGGGGTTTTCATTGACAGGTGTACATGTGTTTTCTCTCACATAATTTAATACACGTGCTTATTAAAAACAAAGGAAGAAACTGCTCAACAAAGAGCCAATTTGACATGGCTGGGTGACATGTGGTGTTTGTATCTAGAAGACTAAAGCTATTCTATCTACAGCTTCAAATTTTGTAATAAAATTGATATTGTGCCCTGTCAGTTTCAAGTGAAATTTTAGGGTTAAAAGACTAGTTCATCAATCAAGAAATCAATAAATTTTTAGCAGTGTTGTCTATTTTTTTGATTCCCCTCAAACCAGTGAGGAAAACACTATTAAGTAAGAAGGCAACATTGTATTCTAATTCATTTTAAGACATGTTCTTTCTCACATTCTTCTAAATCCTTAATGATGGATTATATAAGTTATCCTATACTACCCATTTTAGAATGGATGAAGTCCTTTCATTCATAGTTTTTGACTAGGTTCAGCACAGTTCTAAACTATTGAAGATTATTAAAAATAAAATAGTTTTTTCTTTAATATCTGTACAATCAATAATAGAGCATGACGAATTAATTTGCACATTTTCCAAAAGCAAAGAGTCATTTCTTTCCCTCAGTATATTTAGAAGAGTTATAGCCTGTAAAAAGTGAAGACAATAAAACCAGAAAGAGAAAAAAAAAATGGTTTGATGACTGAGAATAGGAAGGAGGCCTGTTTATTCTCATCTACATTTGTGTCTATGCAGATAAGATTTATAGTCCAAGGACTTATCCATATGTCTTCTCACTCTCCAATAGTAGACTTTCAATTGTAGACAAGACAATATGCAAATACCTTACTTTCTGTTGTCCTTATGCTGACCTGGAGTTTCTGATGTGTATTAGAGTTATAGTCCTGGCACAGATTTTAATTGTTAGACAGTTGTATCAGAACTTAAGACAAATCTTAGGACCAATAATTCCAATACTGGGTTCTCATCGCCATTGTCTTGCTGTGACCTTGTTGATGACATGATATATTAGGCATGCTGCAAAAGGAACCATGATATTGACATATGGGTGGAATATTCTTGTGGGCTGTCTGTCTCAATGCAGATTATTTACCCTTAAAACAAAACACACATGGTCCTGTCCTGGGCCTGTTAAGCATTTACTGAATCTGAATGACAAAGGTTACACCCTGTGGGGATAAATTTCTTAACTATGTAGCATGACTATATATAGGAAACAGATGAAATAGTTTATGTGGCCTCAAGTGTAGATTTCACAGAGTTGTATCTTGTTATTAATTTGTAGTTATATGGAAAACCAGAAGAGGCTTCTTTTAAAAATACTGTTGAAGGTCTCTTCTGGCTTTCTTTTGAGTTAACTTGTCTTTTGTACTTTTGCATTTTCGTTTTACATTTATTTACTTTTTATTTTGTATATGTATGTAGGTATGAATGTACATATGTATGTATGCATATGGGCAAAGACCTGTCACAGTCCATTTGTGGAGATGAGAGCACAACTCTTTGGTGTTGGTTCTTTCCGTCTACCAGGTAGGATCCAGGGCTAACTCAAGTCACCAGCCTTGGTAGAAATTGCTTTTGCCTATGGACTCTAATGAACAATGTCACTGACCACAATGGCAACTAAAGGTGAATAAAGATACAATTAAAGACCTGGACTCACAATTTCCTCCTTCAGTGATGTTTTCTGACAACTATGAGCTTCCTCATAATAATGAAAAAAGTATTTCATTCATTTCATATAGATGATATATATCATATCACAAGGAAAAGAATAAAATAATTCTCCTATAGGCTTTGTCAACTTTTATGCTTTTAGGGCCAAAGAAACAACGTCATTCAAGAATTATTATTTTCATTCACCATCTTGTTCTTTACCTTAAGTGAGCATTTCAAAACAATATTTGATATTTTTCTAAAACTATTTTTTGTTGCAGCTACAAATGACCCCTGTTTTCCTTTCCTCTGAATTATTTTTCTCCTATCAAACTATATTTAGACTCTAATACTTACATTCATTGAAAAAATTGCCCAGCAAAAAAAATGTTGTGCATATGAAGTGGGCACAACAAAGAGTAAGTAGCATTGTATTTTATCTCAGTGTATAAGCAACTTAATAAATAAAGGAGACAGATATAGAATCCTAGCAGGGTTGTAGTGACTATCGCACACAAGTAATACCCCAGTACCAAAGTAAGATCTTCTATTGGAGAAGTTCGAGTCATCTCCAAAAGGTTAGCATTGAGAAATTAAATGGAAAAGGATCTATTCGCTAAGAAAACATGAGGAGAAGAATAACAGTTTGAAACTAAGCAATTTGGTATCTACCTTAAAAAGAAATATCATGTTTTATTTTGAAAAAATAAAGATAACTATCCATTTGACTTTGTACACATTATTTTTATGTTAATTTTGAAAAAGACGGATTTGTCTCTATTCATTAAACATGGGAATTAACGACTGTTTTATCACTAGACTGAAGCAAAGCCTGTTAAAAGATAGGATTTAATGGAGTTATGGAGTTCATAATGGACTAGAAGTTGGTTGACTAAAATTTGATGAATATAATAAGGAAATTTGTAATTCTTTATTTGTTTGTATATAATGAGTTTATTCTCTAGAACTCAAGTGCTATCCTAGGAGTTTTTAAGGTTATTGAAGATCAGTTTAAAGAGGCACCAAGCTTTTGGGAACAGGAAATTTAGTCATGTATATTATTTAATACTCTAGAGGACGTGGGATGAATGACAGAGAGCAGAGCATGCAATAACAGATGGACCCCATACTAAACTATAAAATCCTAACTTGCTGTAAGAAGTCTCAGAAACGTGGAAAGGAAATGAGGGACAAAGTTTTATGATAATGAAATGAAGAAGTCTTAATTTACTCCATGCTAAGTAGTTTTGCTTTATACATCATTGAGAAATGGACTGAATATCTAAACATAGAAAAATTAAATAACGTAACAATGCATATTTGAATATAATAATTTTTGAAATCTGAACATGGCATACATGAATTAATATTTATACTTCACTAATGGGTATATAATGACATAAGAAGTAAGATTTCACTTAATGTCGTCTCACACAAAGGTTAAACTTTCCTAAGGTTTTCATTCACTGGTACTATGTGACCATGGTCTGTCTTGCTCAAGTCCTTCTCTCTTTTCTTCTTCCTTATGCTGCAGCTCTGATTCTTCATACATTGCTTTCATCAGCACACAGAGAAGAGGGAACAATTGGGAAACTGGATTTTAGGACATAATTGTGGGTTTTAGAAAATTAAATTCAATTAAATTAAAAAAATCTCCAAACAATGGAAAAATTTCATGTGGAGAAATCAAAGCACAGACCAAGACCCTGCAATCTAAATTAAACCCTCCAAATAGTAAGATAACCTGGCTTTTATTTATGAAGTGAAAATAATTTATGTTAATTAACAAATAATAATGGGTTCGCACTAAGTCTTCTAGCGTCCTTTTGTGACATGTTGAGGGCATCCTGGACTTTGTGCTCATCAGATCCTCCTGTGTTGTAAGAAGGTCCATAATGAAGACTTTGACTAGATTTAAGTAGAAAGGCAGTTTAAAGGGAAGACTTCAAGACAAGGTGATTTGAACTCTTAATTAGCAGATGGGTCCTTTTGCAAACAAGCCCGAGGCACCACTGTTCTCTTCTTGAAGTGATTTCTTCCAGGATAATCTATAACTGATGGGCCTTAGAAAGCTGCGTGGATAAACCAAAGGTTATTAGCACCTATGGCAAAGAAAAGATTGTAGCTTCCTCCTTTCCCTTTTCTTTCTTACTCTTTTATTTCCTTTCTGCAACCAGGCACTGTGCCAATGAAGCAGATGGTCAGAGGTACATACTGAAGACTGTGTGTAATGCACGGATGTAGATGGCTTCCAGGGGCCATGGAAGAAACAGCCTCCCTGTGTCTCAGAACACAAAACCATCATTTTTTAAATCACAGACATAGCCACTCTAGCACCTGAGAACACACTGGAGGATTGAGATCAATACTCCATATAAGACAGAGATCTAATCCATGAGTTACAAGACAAATCTGGTGATTTGAGTCATATTTGGGAATGAATGCAGCAGCAAATAAGCTCTGCCAAATCCCTTGGGTGGACTTTGCAAACTCCATTAGCAATTCATGGTTTAATGCTGGTCTTGTTATGTGAGTCACTGTAAACAAAAATTTACATTTGTAGAAGTGGTCCTGGGAAAGGCTATCTAAGGAAGTTACTGAACAAGGATGCGTTTCTTGTGGAATGACTAAATAACACATCTGCCGTTTGCCTAGAGGTCGCCTCTTTACCCACAGTTTCTGAGTTCTTCACTCTTTTTTCTGCCTGGAACTTCATGTTATGCCACATCCTTCTGCTTAAGGCTCAGATTCTGCGTTACACAAATGAAAACCACAGGGTTCCGAAAGGAGAGAAGTAGTTTTCCTATGTTTGCCTTCTGCAGGTCCACATCTGCAGACAGCACAACGAGGATGGCAAATGTCCCCACAATGTTGTGTTGGCCATGGAAATATCAAATGTATTTCAAGACTATAACTTGGCAGAATTTCCTGTTAAAATTTATTTGCCTGGCTTTCATCTAAACAGTTTGGGGAAGTGTATAGAGTTACGCTAGGGTTTAACTTTTAAAGTGTGATTGGACAAAATGTCAATAAATGCAAATGAGTTTTGTAGAACAAGTTTCATGTGAACCAATATATTGCTCTGCTCACAGAGACTGGGTTTAATTGAAGCTGATCTCATTATACTCTGGGGGATGTAGTCAGAGCTTTGACCTGCCTTATTTTAACTACATTATTGAATTGTGTTCTTGGTATTAATGCTGATCATGAGTTGCGTGCATGCACATGGATATATTTTTGTTGTAATTGTAAAAATGAATATAAAGTATATGTTTCAGCATTTACTGCACACAAATAATGCTTTTTATTTAAATATTATCTAATGCTAATAAAAATGGACCATTTTCAGAACATACAATGTTATAGCACATATAACATTTTCCTCTTTTAGTTATTTTTAAAACCATTGCTTTCTGTTTTATCTGTAATGCTGAAGACACACAATGTGACTCTTATCATATCATCCTGATTATGTGATATAAACTAAGCTCAAAATGTTAACAAGAAGCTCTGGAAATCTAAGATTTTCAGTTCAGAAGTGTAAAATCAAACTTACCCAATACTACTGACTTCAGCCACCAGACATATGGGTGAGGCGGGGCTGCTATTCATTCCTTCTAGGGAGAAAACACTAGGTATTCCAAATATTCTGTCTACCAATTTTCATGAATGATTTTTTTGTATTACTTCTAAGATTAAAATACAAGTTATTGAATCTACACAAATTATATAAATTTGTTTCAGTGATTGGTTGACGAAACAATGAAAGTTAAAGAAGGATTTGTCAAGGTCATTAGCAAATTACTTTTGCTCCAGTTTAATACAGCCTTTGTTATCCTTAGGATTTATTACTGAACAAAAGTGTGTATCTAAAAAGGGAAGCATGAGAAAATTATTTGTGCTGTTTTGCTCTTGATAAATTAATAAAAAGATTCATTGCTTATAATAAGTATTATTTTCAGGTTTTCCTTCATAGAACATTTAATGATTCTTCTAACTGAGCAAAGTTACCTACTTTTGTATATGAAATTAATTGGTGTAAGTTCTTAATGGATTGAGATAAAATTCTCAAGTGCATTTAATGATCAAACCACAGGTAAACTTATAATAAGATTCTCAAAATTTTTTTTATTGTAAGATCAAAAAAAATAGCTAACAGTGCAAAGTTCTGTTATGTTATATTTATGTTGTCAGGCAACTGTTAGACACGACTTGTTCAGTTTAACAAGCAAATTTAGTTGTGGTGGTATACAGTTTACACATCCTTGTTTGTTTCTTAGACTTTTTAATTTTAGACTTCTGTACTTCAGTTTTCATTTAATTGAACACTAAAGATGAAAAGAAAAAGAATACAGTTGAAGAGTGTGTGTGTGAACCAATACCTACAAACAGGAGTGACCTACGGGTACATTTATAAAAGGATCTAAGACCGTGGTGTTAGGTCAGTTTTTGCATTATTGACCGAGGTTCAGTGACTCTAAAGAGATAGCGTTCACACATACTTGGAAAATCAAGCACATTATCTCTAGTTGAAGGCAATAATTACTGTGATAAAGGAAGGGTGACCTTAGTTTGAACAAATGGCAGCTTTTTGTTAAGTAAGCAGTTTACAACGGCAAACAGTCTCGCAGTATTTATATGTTGAAAAACAGTGAATTAAACAAGATCATTATTTCTCCTGGAAGTAAAAAGTATCTAGAATTATTATGTATTAATTCTATCATTTTTTATCACAACTATAGTTTCCTACAAAATATGCACAAGAACAAGAGAGAAGACACGCGTTTGTATGTATACCTGTATGTTATATGATTAAAATTGTTGTCAGAAAAATTATTAGAGTAAAATTGAGAGTCAAACTTCCTTTTATTATAAAAGCAAGTGATTTATTAGATTTTTATCTAGGGTATTCCATATTAATGAAGTTAAAATGAAGGACAGGAATAAGAAAATTCATTTTAATTTAAAAAATATTAAATTTTGCCACAGATTCATAATGGCTGGAAGAGTAAGGTGACCTCTGAGAAAGTGTTGTGGCCTTATGCTTCTTTGAAACAGTAGTCTCTATTCTCTTAGCACATTTGAGCATTCAGTGGAGCCTTGAAAAGAAACAAACAAAATTCTCATTTCTGCTTGCTGTGCTTTGGAACTCTGACACGCTGGTGAGGAACAGTTCCTGAGACTGAAACCATGTAAAAAAGAATTATTTGAAAAGAAGAGTGACCATCGTGGAAGAGGAGGTGGAAAGAGTATGAGAGTCAGAAAGGATGGAGGATTCCAGGAGAACAAGAGACTTTAAATCAATTGAGCAAATCTCATACGAGCTCAGAGAGACGGAAGCAGCAAGCACAGGGTCTAAACGGATCTGCACCAGGTCCTCTGTGTATATATTATAGCTTTCACCTTAGTATTTTTAGGGGACTCCTAAGTGTGAGAATGAGTGGGTCTCTGACTTCTCTTGAAGCTCTTTTCCTTCTATTGGTTTGCCTTGTCCAACTTTGATGTGGTCTTTTTATTTTTATCTTACTGTATTTTATTATGATATTATTTATTTATTTATTTATACATACAATATTCTGTCTGCTTGTGTGCCTGCAGGCCAGAAGAGGGTGCCAGACCTCATTACAGATGGTTGTGAGCCACCATGTGGTTGCTGGGAATTGAACTCAAGACCTTTGGAAGAGCAGGCAATGCTCTTAACCATTGAGCCATCTCTCCAGCCCCTATGATATGTTTTGTTGTTATCTCTTAGAAGTATTCTTTTCTAATGAGAAAAAGAAAAAGAATGGATTCAGATAAGGGGCGAGGTAGGGAGGAACTAGGAGGAGTAGAGAGGATGTAAACTGTAATCAGCATATATTGTATAAGAAAAGAATCTATTTTTAATTAAAGGTGGGAGAAAAAGAAGAGTGGAAGTCAAGTAGAATAACCTCAAATATTTATATAAAATTGGGTTATTTTATGAAATGAATGATTATGTAAAAATGGCTGACAATTTATTTTGTCAAATTTTTATTTTGTGTATCAAACATATTTATAATATTGTGTAGATTGTCTTTGTTCTTTAACAAAAGCAGTAACTTGCAATTAGTTCCTTCACCACTGAAAAGTAGTTTAAAAAATTCCTGGTTTAATGTACTCATAAAAATCACAAGACACTAGACATTTTTCAGCATAGTTTGGATGACGTAGCATTTGATGCACTTCTCTGTATTCTTGAATCAGGTATATCAGAGCACATGTTTTTCTTTGAAAGAAAATAGATTACAAAAAATTCTTTCTATAAAGATCTGAAATATATACCATAAGGATATGTCTGAAAGCACATTAAAATCAAAATACATCAAAGCCTGTTCACTAAGATTTAGATTTTTAGGCAAATTCTTTCTTTTTTTTATTTTGATTCTATTTTAATAGAGCTGTGCCAGTTTTAAGTACTTGTTCTATTCTGTTATATCTCAGTTTTCAAATTAGGGTGATAAAAAGATACACAGTGTATTAAGCATTCTGCATTACATAATGATAGCTACTAGCTCCATGATTTTTTTACTGTTGTTAATTTCTTAAAATGCTATAATTTTAAATTTGTGAAACATTTTACATGAAAGAAAATTAAACACATTCAACAGACATTCAATTTTTACTACATAAATAAAATGTAATTATTTTGCCACATTTATGCTATATTGTCTTTTTTAGTAGACAGAAAATATAGGTCCTGCTATTGTTTCTTACTCCTTTCTACCACTACTTCCCCAGATGTGTTTAGCACCCTGAGTTGAAGATCATCACTTCTGGGCACATTCTATATTTTACTGTCTATGCATTGTTGTCTTATTTCATCCATATACTGAAAGTGTTTTAGCTAAGAGATTGATATATCATCAAAAGTATGTTTTAAATTTTAAAAAACTTTTATTAGAACAAACTGAAGAGCTCTTGAATTAAAATTCACTCAATTTATCTGAGAGTTCAGTCTTTAAAATTGATTTGGGGGAAATAAAAAGCCCCTTATGTAGCAGTTGTTATGAAGTGTTCCATTTTTTCATGACCTTTGCTTCCCACTTGTACAATCATTTACACTGAAATTCATTAGCTGGTTCCTGAAATGGAACACTAAAGGCGGGGTAAGTAACCACAGGTTAATTGGAGAACTGCGGTAATTTGCAAGCATAAACATGCTGACTTTGCAATTATTAATAATACATGATGCTTACTACAGATAACCCCTCCATGGGTGTAAGAAGCAACTGAGACTATAGGCTACTGTTCCTGGATTTGATAGTGTGGTGTGTCAGGAAAATTGCCTTAATTTCTCCCTTTTCAGTTTCACCATGCACAGAATGGAGATAATACAATTCAATTTGCCAAGCTGTTGTGACGATAATGTGAAGTGATGTCAGTGTTACATACTAACTAGATAGAAATTACCGCAGTGAATTCAAACTGGGGACATTTTGAACTTTCAGAACTATTACAAAAATTAGTTACTGGTTCATTGATTCATGGAGAAACCACAGATTGAAAGAGATTTAGTATCTGTGTTTTCTCTTGAAATTATTATTATTTTTTTTTTTTGATACAGTGTTTTGCTGTGTAGTCCAGGTTGGTCTAGAACTTACAGTCATTTTCTAGGCAGGTCTCTACGTTATAACGGTCTTCAAAACTGGGCCTCTGGGATTAAAGGCACGTGACATGCTTAGCTTGCTATTTTGATAATTCAGTGCCGGCTTTATTAACAATTTTAAATAGACTTTTCACCTGATAAACAATGATGATATACCTTTTAATGAAATGCTGTATGATTTTGATACCTGTGGATACTGTATAATGTTCAAATCACATCAATTACATAATTCTCAAACTGTTATCATACCTCTATGCTGAAAACATTCAGAATCCTCTTTTCTAGATTTGCAGAATGTGTAATACACAATTAGTTTGTATATAACTTTTTAATAATAAAAAATAACTGGAGCAATTCCTGGCTTCTTTAACACACTTCTCCATGACAGAAACAGACACAGATTTTCAGGAAGGAGATCCACTGTGGGATTGAGACTGATGGCTAGCCATTGACCCTTAACTCAGTGGGGAATCTGAGATTGTGATCTCACCTGCAAATTTGAAATGAGTGAAATATGAACCCAGTTAATAATAAGAGGCGCTGGTAGTGACACAGTGCCAGTAGGTGTCACCTGCGCTGAAGTGCCAAATGAGAAAAGCTTTAGCTAACTTTCTGGCTCTTATAATGAAAGGTATAAAAGATCTATATGTTGGGATGTTGGGTTTCCTGTTTCTGATGTTCCATATTTACAGAAATGATTCACCTAAATTTCTTGAATTAGACACAAAGAAACCTGTTTTTCTTAGTCTTGCACTTGTATGATTGTGGTAGTTGAAAATCTGACTCAGAATATAAGACAAAATGAAGTTAGTTTTTAGATTTTCATCAGAGGGTTAGAGAACTGGGCTGGGTGGTGGTGGCCCTTGCTTTTAATCCCAGCACTTGGTAGGAAAAGGCAGGTGGATCTCTGTGAGTTCGAAGCCAGTCTGGTCTACAAAGGGAGTTCTAGACAATTAGAACTACACACAGAAAAATCCTATCTGGAAAAACCAAAAAAGAGGGGGGGGGCAGTAGTTGGTGGTGTTTCGAGAATTGGTTGAGGAAAGTGTGAAACATTGGAACCTGAAATAGAATTGCATGAATGGATTCAGATGGATTTGAACACCTGTCCTCCACAAACTCGAGAACTCCTCCTTCCCTAGGCAGAAGGGAGGGCTATTTATTCCACTGTGGAAAGCTGGCCCTGAGTTGCTGGGAGGTCTGAGAGTAGTGAATGTATTCAAGAAGACTCATCTACTTTACACAAGCTTTAAGTCTTTGCCATTCCTCGGGCAAAGGTCAGATTAGTTTCCAGTAAGAGACACCAAACATTAGAAGAAAAGGCTTACTAAAGTTTGATAAGTTGTATTAACAGAAACCTGGAGAGTTATCAATGGGGTAGTCTTCTAAACGTGTTAGACCAGCATTCCCTAAGGTTGTTGCATGCAGAACAGAGTTGGACCCAAGGGTTACTTTGAGCAGCTGGAAATGGTTCTGGCTGTGTACTTGCTATCAACTGAAACTAAGACCCAAATGATGTTTTTAGTAAATAGAGTTTAGATGCCAGAAATTCTTTGGCATTGAAAAAGGGAGGAATTCATGTGGTATCAGTCACTTGACATGTGGCAAGTCCAAAATAAGATGTTTTTAAGTGTAAAATTGTGCAAAAAGGAAGAGTAAAGCGTCTCGGTCCTACCTTTTTTTATTGATTCCATGCTGAAGGAATGACATCTTGGCTATATTAAGTTAAACAAAATGTTAAGTTTTGAAAGCCGTTTTACTTGTTTCTTTTTACTTTGTTTTAAAATATGGATGCTAGAAAATGTAAAATTATACATGTGGCTTACATATGGCCTTACACTCCTGCTGGTCAGCACTGATGCAGAAGGATAGAAATGTTGGATGGATTTATCATTTGTGACACAGTTGCCCATGCTCTGACTTGCTACAGAGGGAGGACTCAGAAAGTATTGCTTTCAATAGACAGGTGGGAACACGGACTTCCTGACAGAGTGCTGCTGTACTCATGAAAAGTAAGCCAGCTATTGTTCCAGTGAGTGGTGTCAAGGCCAAATGGTAGCAGACAGCTTAAACTCAGTTTGGGAATTGTCTTTTTATCAGTGGAATACCAAGAACATTTTGCTGTGGTTGAATGCTCATGTTTCCCTACAACTAAAATAGTTGTGGTTTATACTGATCTAATTAGATTTCCACTAATTTTTTTTGAACCCTCGTGCATAAATATCTGATGTGAATTGCACACTGAAAAGTAACAGTCTTTCTCCAAATTGCTGGACTATGAGTTCTCACCCCCTACCAGGTGTTAAGGAGCCTTGTAATAACGGACAGGGTTGGTGGTTTGAATAAAGCTATAGGGTGTCATCATATTAAACACCATCATTTTCTTTCTGAACTTTTCTGTTGGAATCCAATGAATAGGATATCTTATATAACAGAAAGAAATACCATCAGGATTGTTAATACAAGCATATCTAGAAAACTACTGGCTTCCACTTGTAAGATATGTTTGATCTTAAGCTCACCTGCTAGTGTTTCTGAAAACCTTTATTATAAACATTTTCTTAACACTTAAACACGTTGCTGAATCAGCGATCAGCACGGCTACAAAAAGAAGATAGTCCTTAGAATCGTTGCTTTTTATAAAATGTAAACTGGAAGTAAATAGAATACCACATACCTGTGAAAATATGTACCAACAGTCCCAACATCAAATAATGAAATGTACAGTGCATATGAATTCTATTTTAGCTCCACTGAACTTTGTTCTGCTTGAGAAGACAGGCAGACCTCAGAGAATGACAATGATTGTTGCTCATGAAGTTTGGCAGAGATTTCATTGCAAAAGACTTGAACTCCATTAAATTCTGTGCACTCTAAATCCGGAGTCCTGATCATCCTGGTATTGCATGCCTCTTCATCTTGGCTCACTATTTTGATGTATTCACACTCACTTATATTGGTTGTCAGAGACCAACATTTGCTTTGCTTACATTAAGAAGGTACATGAATATCAGGCAAACCTCACAAAATTTTAGAGTACTAAAATTTTCCACAAAGTTGGAGACAAGTGGTTGCTTCTTGACCTTCATTTCCCAGCAAATACGTCTGTCAGTTACTGCTGGGTTTATGAAGGAGAATATACTATAAAAGGATGAGTTTTCTTTCATTTTACGAAACTGAACAAATTGGCATGTGACCCAGATCAAAGAAGGCTGTCTTGCAGATGCAGTTCATATAACAAGGCAGATCTGCTCTTGGACTACATACTTTCGTAAATCTAATTGTGTTAGTGTGGGATACAGCCTTCCTGTCAAATTGTGTTAGAATCACTACATAGATCCCTAAGCCTTTAT
Source organism: Chionomys nivalis (assembly GCF_950005125.1). Classification (NCBI taxonomy): domain Eukaryota; kingdom Metazoa; phylum Chordata; class Mammalia; order Rodentia; family Cricetidae; genus Chionomys; species Chionomys nivalis. Next base: position 25,269,128 of record NC_080088.1, read on the forward strand.
AGAAGAGCAAGATAATATCTTTGCAACATGGCGGCTTTTTAAAATATTGCTTCTGTCTTGTAACTTGGGAATGAGGGTAGCTTGTACCAACACTCATGACGGGAAGCCTAGCAATCATGTGGGTCTTGTCCGGGTGATGTCAGGCTCTTTATAGAGGTTGGTGTGCAAGGAAACTTGACAATGCAAAGTATAACTGGGGTAGGTAAATTATAGCCAACCTGTAGAAAGTTCTGAAGATATATATATATATATGTTGCATAAGGACAATAGATAAATTGGCTACTGTAACTAACTGGTCACACCTGATGCTGTTCAAATAACCAAGAACAGGAGACTAGACAGATATCCCAGGGACATAGGGGAGAACCAACTACTACTGCTCTAACAACAAACAAGCAAACTAACATAAACACAGTAATAAAATGACTCCTAATGACATCTGCTCTGTTTATATATAAGTGTCTTGTCCAACTCTCATTAGAGAAGCCTCCTCTGGTAACAGATGGGAACACATGAAGAGACCCACAGTCAGACATTACGCATAGAGAGAGAGGCCTTGAGATACTCAGTTGTAAAAAGAATGGCTCCATAAAATCACTCCCCACAGGAATTAGGGAGGAGAAGGAAGAAAGGGCAAGAGGGGATGAAGTACACTAGGGATCTACAATTCAACAGGATCAATGTACACATGAATTAACAAATACTGAGGCCACAAACACAAGGCCTGCATGGGTCTTCACCAGATGGGGTCCTAGAGCTCAAAGGAGAAATGGACACATGCCCCCATCCTTAATAAGAAGCTGTCTCCAAATGGCAACAACTTGAAAATAAATATCAACTTTTTTCCAATGGAGACTCATCCGGGAAACAAAATTCTCTTAAGGGAAGGCTGAATGCCCAGCAGTAAGTCAATTGTCATCAGAAAATGAACTCAATGGTATCATCATAGGTACCTTGTCTCATAATGTTGTGTCATGTCTTTTAAATTTAGTCTTATTTTTAATTCTTATGTATACACACACACACACACACACACACACACATATATATGTACATATGTATGTATATCTTCTACAGGTTCTTTGTGTATATATCATGGCTTCAAGCTTAGTGATTTTATGGAATTCTGAGTGTGCAGATGAATGAGTCTCTAGATCTGGATCCGTTTCTTGTGACTTTTCTTTCTGTTTGCCTGTTTTGTCCTATTCAAATGTGTTATTTTTGGCTTTATATTACGTTATTTTATTTTATTATTATCCCTTAGAAGTCTGAATTTTTCTTCTAATGAGAGACAGAAATGGGGTGTGTCCAGATGAGAAGGGGGGGAGAAACTTGAAGGAATAGAAGGAGGGGAACAATAATCAGGATATATTATGTAAGGGTAAAAAAACTCTTTTAGATAAAAAAGAAAAAAATAGCTAACTGTTCACATATTTTACCTGGAAATATTCTAATAGTCTAGATTGATTTAGTGATAGTGGGCAAAGAGTTGGGAAGATGTTTGTCATATTAAAAAAAAGAAGTTGAAAAACACCAAAAGAAATTCTGAGATGAACATTTGAAATGGATCCTCAGAAATGATTTCAAACTAAGAGGGTATAAATTTTTAGGTGAATTATTCTAAATCAGCTAATATTAAATAGGAGGCTTCCTGGAAAATAGGTAACAATATTATTTAAATGACATTTAATTATTTTTCTTCACCCCATCTTGTATGATTCCCATATAAGAAATCTGCCAAAAGCATGAGAAATAGAATCCATGTATCAGAATAAAAATATGGTATGACCTTACAAAATCAAATGGCCACCAATAGTGCTGATCACTTAGTCTACCTATCATGAGAATAATGTTCAGTAATTAATGCAGTACATCAGCCAATGGTGTCCATCCAAGTTGGATAGATAATTCTATGCAATTCTTCTTCATAGGGATGGAGAAGTGATTTTTTTTCTTTACTAGAAAAGATGTTCTGTGAATGAATGTTCTTGATTCAGACCATTGTCCATATCAAGTACCTTGTTCTGTATGAGGTAATCACACACAGCACTTTTTCTGAGGGAATAATTTCTTTCAGTAAAAAACTGAAGGAAAGAAGTAAGGCCAGGCTCAGTGAGAGCGGGCAGGCCAGCTGAACTTCCAAAGGACACAGTTGTAGGGCATTTTGTTGACTTAAGACTGAGATTAAAGTTCTGTTTTCCACCACACCGTGGTGCATGTTAGAAGAAATGAAGGATGTCTTTACACACATCCTTAGTCTGTTCATGATTATTTCTAGACTATAATATTTCTAGGACTTCCTTCTCTGAGAGTCATACTAGATTTCTATTCTCTACTATGCTGAAGGTAGGAGGTCTATGTGACTCGAAAGACGATTCATGACTGATTGCATCTGCAACTATGAAAGTCAATGTTGAGATGCTAAATCGCACAGTCTGAGAAAACAGACTGGCTGCATAACACAATCCCTCTGACATTAGGAGTTTATGTGAGATGTGGATTGCTGTGGCGCTTCTGTAGGAAATTCTGGTTTTGCTACCGTGGTGCAGTGGACTCCAATTCAATACCAACAGCAGGATTACCAACCTGAACAAGACCCAATAGTTTCTTTGTACATGTATGTGGAAGACAGGAAGTTGGGGTACCAATTTGATGGTAAATATGATCAAAGTACATTGTATGAATTTCTGAAGGAATTAATATAAATGATATACGTAACAGAATTTCTTTGCAGCGATGTAAAGTTAAATGCCTCACTTGTGTACTGGATACCTACATGCTTTTTGCATGTACTCGTTATTTTTAGATATAGCGGAAACTGGGCTGATTTTCACTAACTGTGAAAGATAATTTGTGGATATTTCTTCCCATAAATCAGAAAACTAACGTAAAATAAGGAGAGAAATGTGAAGAACACTCTATGTAGTGCTGAGACTACACTACCCATGGCTCTGTTCCAAAGCTCTGAGCCTGGCTTGTCTTCTTAGGCAAGTGAAGACTCTTTTCCAAGGCCACGTTCCACAGGCACAAAGCCGTTCTGCTACAATATTAATGAATGAATAAATAAATGATATTCCCACTGAATTTTCAGATGGACTACTTTGCTGTAGATGTTACGATTAAAAAGTTATTTATTTTTGAAAATTTCCTTCTAAATTTTGTTTGTTTTTTAGTTTTTCTAGACAGGATTTCTCTGTGCAACCCTGCTGTTCTGAAACTCACTCTGTAGATCAGGCTGATCTCAAACTCAGAGATCCACCTGCCTCTGCCTCCCAAGTACTGGGATTAAAAACATGAACCATCATGGCCCGCTCTAAATTTCTTTTTTTATATGTCATTTCACATATGAATGATGTATTTACATAGTACTCCCGCCCTCTCCTTCCTCCAACTCCTCTCATATTCCCCCTGCCCTAATTCATCTTTTTAATTATTGTTGTTACACACACACACACACACACACACACACACACACACACACTCATTCCCTCACTCACAAACTTTATAAACACAAGATGCTGATTTCATTCAATGTGACTATTATGTACATGTGTTGTGCTAACTGCTTGGGATGGGATCACTAATCAGAGGTCATTATTCCTGAGCCAACTAAGTCTTTCTGTCTTTCTCTTAGCAGCCATTAATTGAATTATAACTCATCATCTCAGAGAGGGGCCTTGTGAGATTTCACCCACCAATACTGGCAATTTGTATTTTTAATCTCAATTATTTATGTACAGCATTGCATATTTGGATATGCTTACTTAAAGAGTACATACATGTTTTACCCTTTTAAAGATGTTACTTATTGCCTTATATGGAAATGTTTTAGCACATGAGTACAATTTTTTAAAATAGACAGTAACTTTCAGAAGTTCAAATAAAGCTTCTTTTTGAGACAATGCATGAAACTTTCACAAATAAAGACTTTACTACCTTTTCTTTTTCAATATTTATTTCATTTGGTGTGTCTGTATGGATGCTTGTCTGCATGTGAAGCACATGCGTGCAGAAGTCAATGGAGATCAGAAGAGGGTATGGGTTCCTCTGGAAGTGGACCTATAGGAGGCTGTGAGCTATCCAATGTGGGTGCTGCGTGTCCACTGTACATGGAGCTGCTTCATTTTTAACTAAATCCTAAAATGGAGCTAAAATACTCCAGGGAAGTTTATATGTAATTAATTTTGGATTGGTTCATGCCTAAAGGATGGAAGCGGACCTCCCACATTATTTGTATAAGCAATCCCATCTTCCTGTGAGGTGGGATTAACAGGAGTGGGAAGTTACTACTTCTAAAGAGCTCCTAAAACTCCTCTGTGAACAGAAAAAAATTGTGAATTGCAGTCATTTATATCAGTGCATAAATAAAAAATTTATATTTTGTTTGATTTTATCTATGAAATTAGTAACTTAAGAATGTATGATGGTAGCATGTGTCTGCAACCAGGCATATCCATTGTGAGCCAGGAAATGTAGACAAAGCAAGTCCTGGAAGTTCATAAATCAGCTATGTTGGTATACAGAATATCAAACAAAAACTCTGTCTTGAGCAAGGCAAACACCTACATCAGATATTGTTCTCTACCATTTATATGCCCACTGTGGGCCATGTGTACTTGCAATCCCTATAAACACACACACACACACACACACACACACACACACACACACCTCCCCTCCCCCACAGATACATACACATGCAACACACTCAAGCAAACATACATAAATGTACATAGGCATACACACAGGTGCACACACATGCATGCACAAAGATATAGACACACAGATTTTCACATACACAGACACACCCAGATACACACACACACACACACACACACACACACACACACACACACACACGTGTAGGGAGACCTAAGAATCAACACCACCATCATGTAATAGTTAATAGTTGAGTTTCCTGTAATAGTTAATAGTTGAGATTCCTGAATACGGTTTGGGGGTTTATGTTATTTTAGGCAAACATATAATTTGATATAGATATTGTTTTCTAGATAAGATAACATATATTTTGTTTTCCTCTTTAAGAAACTATAAACAAAGTTTACATGGATGTGGTTTGGGTATGATGGGGTAGAATATTTGGGTGTCATTTGAAATTACATGGGCATCCCTGGCAATTCTTGGTTAGATTTTAGTCTGACATTGACATATTCCTGATTTTTTTTGATGTACAACTTTACATTTATTTTTTCCCAATATGCTATCATACAAGCAGCAGAATCCCCTTATCTGCAGTGATGGGGATATATGCTGAGATGGAGACAAAGAATGTACTTTTTACACTACATACATCAAATTTATAGACTTTTCTTATGTAAAATGTGTTAAAATTTGAATTTTTTCTAATTACTGCTTTTTATCTACATTACTAATGTTATTACTAACTCCCACTTAATTTTTATTTTTTACTTTCGGATAAACTTTGATTTATTTCTGATTGAAATTTTCACAAAGGATGATGTAAAATGCATATGATGTATATGTGTATTTCAGAAATTTAAATTTTCTAACATATATTACATTTTTTAAATTTTTAATAATGTTCAGATTTTGTGTAATATGATAACAATGTCCTCTTCTGAGGAAATCCAAAAAAAGCCATTGATGATTACATATTCAATTATTTTTAGGTTTGTGTCTGATCCCATAAAGTGCTAATTTGAAACCCTAGCTATCTTATTATTGTGACAAAGGCTATATGCTGTGAACTGTTAAATAACCCCTAATATTTATGCCATGCTTGGTTAAACAGGAAATGGGCTATTTCACTATAAATAATGCACAAGTCCACTTTAATAACCCACCACGATGCCACCTTAGAAATTGGTTTGCATTTATTGATCGCTAGGAGTGAAGCTGAAATATTTGAAAACATTACATGACCTTATATCACTAGCTACAGATAAGGGAAAGCACAATCAATATACTCCTACCCCTAAACTCCACATTTCTACCCTCACCAATTCTCTCGAGTAAACCCTTCAATGATTTAGATAAGCATAGTATGCGATATAAAAGACAACTAGTCAAGGAGATTAACATTTGTTAACTAGGTTGTTATTGAAAACATAAATTCTTGTGTGTGACATGAGATCCATAGAGTCTAAGACAGGTCATTCTGACAGCGATGGTCCCCAGTGATTTGAGCGTCAGTGCAAGTGTCAGAGTGACAGACTGGGTGCAGTGAATATTATACTCCTAAAAAAACCCCAAAGCTAACTAGGTAAAAGGGAATGGGTGTGGCTTTGAATCTGATAAGCATGAATATTTTAAGGGATTGTTTCGTGTCCCCTAAAAGTATCATTCAAATCTGTACATATTGCACCTAATATACACCTATAGTATACTGGGGAATCCTCACTTGACTCCTGAATTAAATGAGCCAACACACATTAAACACCTGATGTTGTCGCTGCCCTTTGGAAGTTGTGTGCAAACTGTAATGCTGACACACAATTCCTGATAGCTTTTCTGGTTAACTTTAAAGGAAGTTTGCTTTAAAACAAATTCCAACTAATGACTCATTTTTTGCTTTTCTTAATAGGTATGTTTTGTTTATTGACTCGTTCTTACTGATTACATCCAGGATTACTGAACTCTGGATGTTCAAAACTACAGGTAATTTACATGAAATGAACCAGTTTCTTCCTGAACAAATAGGACATCACACTTTCTTGTAATATATGAAGATTTCAGCAACTCTAATCTGAGGTCAAAGGAATCTCTCTCTCACACGTACATACATAAGCATGCATATCTACACACAAAATTAAAGGAAGTCATAGCTAATTTCAAGCAATGCCTTGAATAAAGTCTATTGAGATCTTTCTTACCATGAACATCAAATGGCTAAAACATTCTTTTTACTTCTTTTTTCTTATCAATTTCAGTATCAGTTTTAATGAGTAAAAAAAACAATGAATCAACATTCAAATAAAAGAGCACAAGGTGCTTGTTTAATTCACAGAGCATAAAGGATTTTCTGAATTATCAAGAATTTCCCATAACATCATATATGAGTAGGTTTTCTTCATAAGTGAAGGATCCAGTTAATAGTCCCGAGAAAAAGATCATTCAGTTGATTAACTTTTTCTCACTTTACAATAATTTTATTGCTTTATTAGTTCCCTTGTAGAAAATAATCATAACTCTATAAGTTTATTACTCCACATTAATTTACCTGTGATAGTCCCTCAAGGGGGAAAATCCATGGAAATAAAAATACTTAAATGCAACATGTCATTAAGTGCATTGTTCTTTAAGTACTTTTAATTCAATGCTGTAACATGGTTTATATATAACATCGAGGAAATCTATAAAAGACAAAGAGCAAATCCCATTAGTGCATCTAAACAATGCAGTTTATCCAGACAGAGTAAGAATAAGGAAGAAGAATTATGCTGAGAGAGAACCCCCAAAAGAATCTACCTTTGATTCCTCTTTCCACAAACACAAACTACCCTAATCTGACTGTTCTATTAAGGGTGTAATCTATAGCTCTTTCTATTGCTACATTTCTGGAAAAGAAGCACAAACTTGCCATCACCATAAACTTTGGTCAGTTAGCCGTCTGCTCTCTTTGCTTAAGAGGAAAAGGGTAACGAGGAAACCTTGGGAATAGAGACACACAAGCATGTTAAATTGTCAATAAAGGTGTTGTTAATTTTGGTGTTTATTCCAAATGTTTAAAACCAAAAATTGGGATAAAAGGTGAAAAATAATATGTCTATGAAGACACAGAAGACGCTTCTAAAATAAATTGTTAGCTTATTGTTTCATAACAAAGTGAATGTCTCTCGGTTCAGTCTGCTTAGCACAATCATGGGCAAAATTGTGAAGACAGAAGAACTCTCTCTTATCTCTTACCTCCACTACACTCCTCTCTACAACCTACCCCAGCACACAGTCTGGCAGTGCCTGCAAAGAACACTGTCTACATGCACCGCGGACGGGGCATAATAAAGCCTCTACTGCGCCAGACCTCTATTATATTACTATCTTATTCAATAAGCTTTAAGTGGTGTCTTTTATTCTTTATCCTTGTCTAAAGTTTCAGTCAAATTATCTCAGAGTAAGGGATTGTAATTGTGTCATTTACACAATTAGGCTTCTAACTCCACTTAGAAATTATGCTGGGAAGATTTTTGTATTTTAGCACTGATCATTCTTAGATTTTGTATGTAAATTACTCCTAACACATTAACTTAATCTGTACTTATATGCTGATGTATACATGTATCTGCTTCAGAGCGATTGCTTGTCAAGATAAGCATGCCTCATGCAAACAAATCCCAGAGATGTGAGTTTGTCATTATGAATTGTGCCACATTTAAGTCTGCTTAAAAGTCCAGCTAATTTTGAAACGTAACCACTTGTAGGTTCTTTTCTTTTGCTGAAGCTAATTTGATAAAACATTAAATCTCTAAAAGTTGCACCCTTTGAAGTAGGTGAAGGCATCCACGTTTCCTGAACGGCAAACTTGCTATTAAAAACAGACAAGCACTCTAAGTTCAGGTTTAGTGCACAGCTCTGTTCTCCATTGTATTCACATTTGCAGTCGGACTTTGCAAGGACAGAATGAAGTCTGGGGAAGGAGGACGAGAAGGGGCTTGGGACTGTGAGCAGGAAGCAGGGATGGTTAGAAATTTTGCACAGGTGGCTGATGACGGATGGAGGTGGAAGCATTTCAGTAGGAAGTTAGCATTTGGGAAAGAGAGACTCTACCTGTATAGCCCAGCGAATTGTCATCATTGTCAGAGGTGGGGGCTGGTGTTCCGTTGCCGTCGCCCCTCTCTAGGTCCTCGGGGTCTGTCGGAAACAACACCACAGCTACTGCTGGAGTCACAGAAGTAACAGTAGATACCATTTCGATCGCAGCATGTCCAGACACAAGTAAATCCACATGTGACAGGAAAACACACAAGAACAACACACAGCACACGTCTTCCTTGCCCTTCCTACCGCACACTGAGCCCTGGGCAGGTCTCGGCACCATGCCTAGACTTTCCCCTTCTTCCCCTTAATTTCCCTAATTCTCTGCTCTGCCTGCACCTTTGCTGCACTTCAAAGCTAGTGAAGGGCTCTGACTGCCCTCCGCGAGGCCGCCAGCATGACTGAGAGAGCATATGGAGGAGAGAGAGGGCAGGGTGGCTGAATGCTAGCATTGCTAATTTTCTACCTTATTGTTAATCAAAGCTATTGACTGTGATCACTCCCCATCATCGCTTCATCTCCTGGCAATTACAGACTCCAGGGACTGTACTTCAGAGGAGAGCAGGAGGGAGTGGAGAAGGGTCTCGTGGAGGCAGAAGGAGTGTGATATTATAAAAATGCTCCACTCCCCCCCACCTTATAAAACAGTAAAGGAAGCAGGCCACATCCAATGCCTTTGGAAGGCAACAATTTCTGCTGAAATAGGACCGAGAAAAATTAAATGACTGTCTGGGTAAAATAGCACCTAACTTGGAATATTTTTTCTTTGAATACTTAAAGGCATTCCAGATTGCTTGGTAGTATATATTGCAACTATCCATATAAGTGTTATCATCCTTATATTTTTTAGTTTTCTCAAGGACAAAATGCTTTTTGGTGTTTTTGAAATTGGACATTCATTTTCCTATGCAGAGTTTTTGAGATGAAGCTGATCCGTAGTAGCAGAAGCTCAGTCTGTGAGTGACAGCAGTCTAGTGATGCTGTTGCTATGTGCCAAAGCTTTGTGATAGATAATTTCCACCATCACCTACTGCTCCACTGCTGACAACTAGACACGGAAACAATAAAAGCCACAAGTATAGCTCCTAAATCAAATAATGTGGAGTCAAAGGTCATTCACGTTGCAGTGTTCTTATGGGCTTTTATCCCCTTAAACAGCATCTGCAGAGTTGCTTGGGGAAGAGCCCTTGCTTGCTTAGAAAGAAAATGAGTCACTTAGAAACGAGGCGGTAAGCACACACAGGTAGTGTCCCTCTAAATACGTCACAGCCATCATTATTTCTGTGTTTCTGCTGTTTTCAGTTAGGGCAGCAAATTTTTGTCTCAGACAAAACTATTCAGGAATGACTTAGGAGTTTTTAAAAAGAAATATGAAGTCTGTCACAAGACTGCCAGCTTTTGGCCAGATACCTGCTATTCACTCTCATTTACTGGTTCTCTATATTTCCTACCACAAATGTCAAAGGATGAGACTGTGTGGTTAATGTGGGAAGAGGAAGTTTTGGATCTGGGCAGACAAAAGGGGGCAGGCTCTTTTTGCTTTATTTATCCTTAACTTTAGGGACGACTTTGTTGTGTTTGCCCTCAAAAGTGACTTTGGAAATGGTCAGACAGTGAACACGTCTGCTCTTTAGCCACACAACTTGTTAACTTGCTGCATGCATGAACTGTTTAGGTCAGAGATGTGTCCATTAGAGAGACTTGGAAGTGATCTCATTGTGTAATTTAGGGCAGTATTAGTTACTACAGTGCTGGACCACAAACCAAGTAACCTCACTTAAGGGGTTAAACAAATAGGAGGCTGACACAGAGAAATAAAAAGAAATTTGTTGTTCATGTGTATTAAGAGGCCTTTAAGGGAGGGTACATTCCTGCTTCATAAATATTGTTAAAAAAAACCACAGTGTGTGCTGGGTCACTTTAGTTTTATGAATTAATTAGCATTAGTAAAAGGCACAGACAGTCAAGGCAAACTCTCCACCTAATTATGAAGGTGTAGTTTATTGATTGTGGCTGCAGTCTTTCTAATTACTTTGTTTAAAACATGGTAGCATTCTTCCAAATCTATGACTCAATTAAATCGGCTTGTTTATGCAGTATCATAAAACTGTGGTATAAGGTTTGTACATTTTTGTTATTGAAACCTTCCTAGAAATGTGGGTGTTTTCCTAAAATCCATGGAAATAAGGGAAGTGAGTTCATTATCATTGAAATGAGTTGCCTAAACCTACTTAAAGAAAAAAAAGACTTCACTTAACTCTTAACTCATCCTTAGTGCTCTGTAAACTTACCTCCTTGTGTCTACCCACTATGCCAGGCTTTCCTTGTAGGCTTAGGGAAGATTAGACTGCGTTAATCAATCAATTTTACCATATCTGCAAAGTCCACTCTGTCTATCTAATACTGTCTTTAATTAAAGTCATGCTGGGCCTAAAAGAAACAGAAGGTGACATTTTCACTAACTTCACTAATTTTTCTTCCTTCTCCTCCTTCTTGTCAAAAGATAACGATAATAGAAAGTGCCCCGTTGCTTCTCTCTGTGTGAGCTGGAGGCTGAATGTTGAGTCTAAAAGTTAGATACTTATTTTGTGTGTTGTTGTTGTTATTGTTAAGTAGTATTGATTACTGAGCCACATGCTAGAAGATAAAAAGGTGAGAGGTTATATTATTTTAGCATATTTGAAGGAGGGATTCTCTGCAGTCTCTGAATTTGCAGCCTTACATGCCTGAATTCAAGGGGCTGAAGCTTCTGCTTGTTGATTTAACCCTCCATGTCATCTACAAAGGCTCTGGAACTGGAAACTTTGCTCTCATGGGTGTGTTGCTCAGATGAAAATGTAAACTTGCTGAGTCAGGCACTTTATTTTTTATTGTTACACAGGATTGAATTGAAGGCAACAGTTTAATTAACAAAGGCAAATTTTACATAAGTAACTGACTCTAAGTGAGAAACAAGTGGAAAGAAAACACACACACAAAATGCATTTTCTCACTTATTATCATGTGCTGGAGGAAAATGACAATGTATGAACTTAGATTTTTTGCATCCTCTATTTCCCTGGCAGGCCAATATTAGATATAAGGTATTTTATGAAATATAAAAAGGACATCTGATTCATAAGATTATATATATCTAAGGCTGGAAAAAAATTCCTGTCAGAGACACACCTCCTGGGAAGTTAGTGTCTATTTGGTGTTCACTGTCTTCCAAAGCAACCAGTCTCTTTGTTCTGAAATCCTGGTTTTTATTTGTTTGTTAAGAACAAATCCACTTTTTTTTTCTTTCATTATCTGTCCCTCAACTTCATTTCTAAACTGTGGGAATAGACCACTCCAGTACTCATTTGAATGACTGTCTTATTACTATCCAAATTCTTTTTTTTTGTTGTTTTTTGTTTTTCGAGACAGTGTTTGTAGCTTTGGAGCCTGTCCTGGCACTAGCTCTGTAGACCAGGCTGGCCTCGAACTCACAGAGATCGGCCTGCCTCTGTCTCCCGAGTGCTGGGATTAAAGGCGTGCACTACCACCGCCTGGCTATCCAAATTCTTAAGGGCTTATGGTTTCTAGTTCTCTGGACTTGAAACTTTTCGACCTGTTTTCTCTGTTGCCATCATCCAACCCGAAGGATCTGTTTTTTTCATAAGTTGATGAACTTCCATATCGCTCAAGTTCATGCTCCACCTACAGCCTAATCATAGCTGATGGCCAAGTCAACTTCTTGTTGACACCAACAAATTTCACACTTTTACTTGGTAAACACGACACTTACCAGCTACCACTTCAATGTAATCTTTTCCTAGTGTCCCTTATGGTGTTATCTATCTTACATACATGTGCACAACATTTTCGTTATTTTACACTTCAGTAAATGCTGCTGTCTATGATGATAAAAACAACCATAGACTTAATAAAAATTAGCCTTAGTATGTCTAAAACTGAATTGCTTGACTTTACCTTCTGGATATGGGGCTTTTTATCATACTTGAAAAAATAATATGCAAGATTTTATATATATATATATAGTAATAGCTTTGCAATATATACTATTTATCTCATATAAGATAAATATGTCTTATCATCCTATGTCTTTCCCATATTTAATAAGAATAAAAACTACAAATGGAATAAACACTAGAAATCATTATCTTTCTGTAAACTTTTATTTAAATAAAATTCATTCAACATTTTGTCTGATGGAAAATTATATATTTATATATGCCATTTATTATGTGTAAAATATGTCTACATTTTAGAATCACTTGATAGAGAAAATGAATGTATCAGTGCTGAAAACACATCCAGTCTGCCCTCTGTGATTATCAAGAATACGTACCTTGTTGTTACTTCTTCATTGCATTACAGAACAGAGTTTTTGACTCTACTCTTCATGTCTAACTGGAACTTTGTATCATTTAATCAGTAACAACTAGCCCTAAATCTTATGTGTGGACTGAGGTTACAGAACCGTAGACTCCCCAGTACCAAAGTATCACCTCAGAAACCAACTGCTAACTGTAAGGTGAAAGAGACTTTGGCAATGGCTACATCACATAGCCACCACTTTAACTCAGTAATCCACTGAGCATCACTGTAGTTGGTATTCAAGAACGGAAAGAAATTGTGTGGTACAGCATAGTATTTTTCCACAAACCATGTATGACTTGCATGCAACCAAATTTAAGGCCCAATATAAAAGGAATAGAGAACATTATCTATTGTTATTAGACTTTGCAGGTAGAATAAATAATTAAACAGTGAGACTCATGGAACGGTGGAGAAAAACACTGCGTGAGAAGGAGCTCAAGAAAGAATATGGCCATCTCAGCAATTAGTCGACTATGGAAATATCAAAAGTAAAAATGTGGGATGATCATGTGGTCTCAGCAAGTTTGGGACACACTGGAAATACTGCACTGAAGCTTCTCTTCCCCTCTCACATGAAGATGGCTATGTTCATAGGGTGAAAGCTCATGTGTGTCTTGGCTTAGCATTCATAGTTCTCTAAGTGGTTCCCATACCTCGGCAAGCAGCGTTGCAGGGGGGAAATATAGAAGTACAGGAGGAAAAAAAAACCACTCTGATCATCAATTTGAAATTTCCAAGGTGGGTTTGGTAGTTCATGTGTTGACCTCCAGCACTTGCTTGGGAGGCAGAGGCTAGCACATCTCTCTATGAGTTCAAGGCCAGCCTGGTCTACACGGGAAGTTCTAGGACAGCTAGGACTACACAGTGAGAAGCCCAGCACTCGGGAAGCAGAGGCAGGAAGATTTCTGAGTTTGGGGTCAGCCTGGTCTATAGATTGGGTTCTAAAAGAGGCGGAGCTACACAGAGAAAAGCCTGTCTCAAGAAAACAAAACCAAGCAATAAAATGAATAAATAAACTTGGTGTTTCATTTGCTATATCGACAATTCCAGTTGATGTTGCAATTCATCGTAATTTAGGATATTCACACTGACCAAGTCCTTTTACTGCCATATCCATCCAGTCTGTTTCAGCTCCTGGAATTTACATTAGAGAAAAAAGTCTCCCCTTTGGTCTACTGTATAGTGTCCACCTGGCTTTATAGATTTGAACTATCACTGCACCACACTTTGGCATTAATTGACATTTGGAAGATGACCATTAATAAAAGATTAGGGGAAGGCAAATGAATACAAACTACTATCAATATGAGGATTGTGTTCTACAAATTGGATCAATTCTCATTGATTCTTTCCTACTAATCAAGAGGAATGCAGGGAATGGGTCCTCTAAATGAAGTACTGAGAGCATTTAATTAGAAACCTAGGTAATGAATTACAAAATTAAGTACAAAATTATGAAGATTTGATCAGCATCAGAATCCTACAGGATCAAATCAAAATTAAATTTTACCTTCTGCCTTTGCCATGTATGGCCAAAATGATTATTGAGTATGCATTATTATTCTCTCTATTCTTTTGAATTGGAATGAAAGGGAGCTATATGAGAATTATTATAGAGATTTAGAGGGAAACCTAACAGTGGCTTTTTTGTAGTATCCAATTCAAAAATTCAAAGAATAAAATAACTTTTGTTATGCACAATGCAACTGAAAATTACTATCATGTTTTAGATCATCAAACATGATACATGTCATTAATATTGTGCTAATACATGTTTCTCTGTCTTTTGTGTTGTGTATGCATGTATGTACAGATCTGTGTGCAGGTGAACATCCCTACATGTGGTGGCCAGAGAGGATGTGAAAATGATGCTTTATCACATCCCTTCTTGTCTCCTCAGTCTCTCAAAGAAACGTGCTAATTTGCTAGTCTTGCTGCCAGTGAGCTCAAGGAATCCTCCTATCCCTACCCCAGGTGCTGGTCACTGTCACATACAGCAATGCCTAGCTTTTTGTGTCAGTGCTGGGGTTTCATACCTGTGTTCTTATGTTTGCACAAGTACTTTTACCCACCGAGCTATCTTCCAGCCCCTACCACATTTTCATAAACTATTTTTTCAAAGAAACAACATGGTCACCGTCAAAGTCTACAATCACCCTTATGTTTGCTATAATTGGAAAGTCAAAGAATTTCCTTTGTTCTAAATTGGGAAGAACTATGGTTGTAAGAATTGTTGTGGGCAATAATTAACAGAAATTTGGTTTAGTAAAATGAACCACAATGTTTACTTTATTATAAGGCATATATTCAAATGCAAATTTTATTTACTGAATATGGCTTCCAAAATTTAAAAATTTTCTTCTGATAAGAAGAAAAAAATTCAGAAATGTTTGCTATTTGTCAAAAGTAAAATAATCTTAATGATAGGGAGGTACTTAGCCTATGACTTGGGATGGCAATCATACATAAAAGTACAAGTTTCATACAATGGCCTATGATTTTTGACATATTCTTGTTTATGTGATGAGGTTACCAAATAAATCAAAATAAAGTAAAAAAAGTAACTGCACTGACTTTCATCAAAAATATTATTCATATCTTAAATTTACTTAGAATATCAATGTCCATTTATATCCCTATGTATTTTTAGCGTCTGTTATGAACAGGGAATTGCCAATTGTCACCATGTTCTTATATGTAAGACACAGACACCAAGAGCAAAGAGGGTCCCTGGTATTATGCAACTGGCAAAGTACAGATTGGAAATTTGATTTCACATTTCAATCACTGTTAGCAAACTAGGTGGAATTCCAATATGTGCAATGGGACACCAGGCTAGTTGCTTTTGTCCCAACACGGAACAATAAGGTCAGATAGTTTCATACATCTATCCCTTAGCTCCTTTGAGCACACTACCAGGCTTTCTTCATCGTCTTTATACACACAGTAAAATATTTAATGAGGCATTCAAGTGACTGTAAGCAAGAAATAGGCAAAATTGCTATTATAATAGGGATTTCACACAGTGTCTCAAGACAGCTTGGTTTGGGAATTAAACTACTGAAGTTAAAATATATACCTAGATTCTTTGTAACCATTATTGTTTAAAAAATATTTCTTATTGAGACATATTTTTGATTTTTGATTTTAAAGGTTGTTAAATTATATGTAATTTAAATATATGTCTAAGAAATAGTTATCTTACTTACAGTGCAATATTTTATTTGTATTTTCCTAGTTGTTTGTTACATGGGGTATGATTAACACAGTGTGTATCAAAAAAAGATGTAATGAGCAGCCATACACTCAAACTGAAAGAGGCTCTTACATCAATGAGCCATGACAGAATTTTAAATAGCTTCAGGTCAGGTGAGTAAACTATATTTTTCTTCTAAAATTTTTAAATTTTTTAATTGGGTAGTATCCAATGTAGGTGTAGATAAAATACAGACATATTCTAGTTTGACTGGGTGCAATTTTTTTTTCCTGGTGGCTTCTCTTGAAATTGAGTGATATGATAGCAATTTGGAATTAGTCCTTATTTTTTTGGTGATACATCCCAGATTTGAATATTCAAAGAATATTATAACTCTGAAAAAACCACATGTTAGAGTACACAAACATTCTGAACTGTCACTTTGTTTCCATGATTTAGAGGGCCATCAAGTTACAGTGTAATAGGAAGGAGCAGACATCTAGCACATGTTTAGGTACAACATCAATAAGAGATGCACGTGTAACAATGGTGCTAGCAGAAAGCATTGCGAGAATGTTAGGGAGGCAGAGGCATTCAGGATATGACTGTGACAGAATATCAAACGCAGGGAAGAAGCTTTTAACTCATTGAAATGCAACTTAATTCAACCAAAGAGGACAAAGAGCTTTCAGTATGGAAATTGCTCGATTGATAGAGAAATGCTTATGATTTTAAAACCATTCGTTGCCAGATCTCTTCTCACAGAAACACGACAGAGGCGAGCTCTTAAGGTAATTGGGAAAATTATTCTCCAACATGACAACATGCTTTTTTTTTTTCTTTGATGTCTGAATGTTTGGTGTAAGAATGTCACTGGGGTTTTCATGGAAACAGTTAGTGATGACTACCCCCTTGTATAATTAGAAACCGAGCCAATTGTCCAATTGAGACCTGCATTTATTCACAATCCTCAGTAGCATATGATGTGACAGATACCTTGCTGGGCTGGAATTTAATCTTCAGAGATTTGCTGTCTTGAACTTTATCTGTGAGAGTTAATTTCCGGTTCATTTTACTTAGCATCTCTGGCCGGCTCTGTCTGTTGGCCTTTTTTTTTTTTTTTTTTTTTTCTGTTATTCTCTCCACCCACTTTGCCCTGGTACTCAAAGGCTTTTCTTTATCGAGCTTAGCATCTGCTACCATTCCACTCCCTTCCAGCCAAAGCATAAGGTGACTTCACCATGGGCTAATTAAATAGTGCTTGAACGGAGTTAACAGGTGGTGTCCCAGCTGCCCTCAAAGCACGCTCAAATGCAGTTAAGAGGCAAGAATGGCACAATAATAATATCTAAGTGAATAAAATGTTCCTTCTATACAAAAAAAAAGGTGCTAGTAAGTCAGGAACAAATGGGATTGTTCACCTTCTACAGTGGTAGAAGTCAGAGTTTGAAGGAAGATGAACATATCTGAGACTGAATAAAAACCCCAATGTCCTATTCTTTGACTTTGGATTATATGTCATTATAGACTATGTCAATCTATTAATATTTCCAAAAATATGTTAATAATCCACTTGCAATTGATGCTACTAGTAGCCATGATCTATAGTGTAACGGATCAATGCTTTCTTAAATGTAATCAGCTATCATATTATATATTCAGTGTTTTGGAATCCTTAAAACTAAGTAGTTATTGTTATTTAATTTAGGTATTTTATGTAAGAATATGTTAAAAAGTTACTTGCTTACTTCAATATTTATTTACTTTATTTATTTGTTTATTTATTGGATTTGTTCCTGTCGTCTAAAAGTCATATCTATTTCACAGTTGAGTTGTTACAAAGGAATCAAATGAGCAGAGTTCGTAAATTTTTCATCAAATTTCCAAAGACATTGTTGAAATCAGTACATTATTTTTTAATAGTATAAGTATTTCAAATCAGAAGTTTTATTCAAAAGTCACTTTAGGGCAGGAAAGGTGGCTCTGCTCTCTGTGAAGCCCAGAATCCTCTTCCCAACACTCATATATGGAAGTTCACGACAGCCTGTAACCCACTTCCAGATCCCTTATCCTTTTGGGATCACCATGGGCACTGGAAACATACCCACACATTGACACATGGGCATAAACACACTTAAAAAACCTTCAGAGCCTTTTAATAACTAAAATATATACCTTCCATGTTAACCTCTTTTTTACTTTAAAAATTTGATTCCTATCTTTTTAATTGAAAATATATAATTTTTCATACAATATATTCTGATTACGGTGTCCAGTCCTCCAAGCCCTCGTGGATCCTGTACCTCCCATCTCCACACCTCCCCATCTATCAAATCTACAAGCTTTCTTGCTTTTTTTTCCACTAGAAAACAGAAACAGGCATCTGAAAAAAATACGTTGATGCCTTTGAATGAGAAAATGTACACTCCGTTTTGATGTTAACATGCCAATTTGGAGCTTAAAGGAGAGAATTTTTAAAATTCAACAGAATATTGGCTTTGAAAATTTCAATTTCTCTTAGCCACATTTTCTGTGTGCTCAGCAAAACTCTTTCTTAGAGCCTTTTGCACTGGATTGCCAGCCCACTTCTGATTCAGGAAGACTCCACACCATCCTTTTGGCTTAGAAAATTGTGCAAAAGATAAAAAAAAAAAAAAAGAAAATTGTGTTCACTTAATTGCTTGGTTGGTTTAAGTTCATAAAGATTTACTGAAATTAATCTCCTAAGGCAGGGGTGGGGTTGGGGGTGGGTTCGTGGTTGTGCAGTGCACGACATTGCGGCTACTCTGCAGATTTCTTCACTACTAAAAGAGAGCGTTTCCCTGAGCCGGAAATGGGCGCTTCAACATCTGTCCCCTTCTGCTATATCCTTTAGGCTGGGGCCTGGCTGCAAAGGGGGCCAAGTCTGAAGCAACTGTGAGGTCTTCTCCTCACCTGCCCTTCCTCAGGAGTTGGGGGAAGCCCTGGCAGTCAGCCTTCTGAGACAATTAAGACCATTTCAGGGCTGCATTCACTTAACTGCTAAGGGAACACATTTCCTCCACAGGCTATTCATTGTCTGTCTTTTCTAACCACAGTCACGGTTTTGCCCTCTTCACTCTAATTGTGCTTTTGATTATTGGGGTCATTTTATGCCTTCAGCTTGCCCAAAGGTCACCAGGATTAGAAGTGTCAGATAGAGTACCAGAGAGGGAGTGCGGCCTCCTCGCCATTCATTCAGCTGCATTGATTGCCCCTCAGCGTGAGCCCACAGTGGCAGGGAGGTGGCTGCTTTCTTTTCTAAAGGTCCCTGTGTTACTTTCCTTGCAACCCTCCCAGGCTTCTCAGGAGAAAGCTTTGGGTAGCAAAGGCTGTGGTTTTTAGCGAAGCCAAGTCACACATCATCTGACCAATTTGCCCCTGAGTCTGATTCTAGTATTTCAGTCTAGGAAACCCACAGCCATTGGATGTTTCTACTACACGATATCACATTGAAATGTAAACAGTCTCATTCTTCTTACTAGTCTATACGTTATGCAAATATGCTACACACACACACACACAAACGTAATCATACAGAAACTATTAACTCAATTACATACTGTCCGTAGCAGGTTTGTTTTTTTCCTCTCCATTTTGTTTGCCTTTTCACTCTTGATTTGCAGTTTTTAATTTGTATTTTGGTGGAAAATGTTATCATCACAGGCATTAATATGACAGGCATCTTTTTTACAGTAAGATATGCTTCACTTTGGGATAATTTTCATGCCATTATTATTGTAAATCAATGGAAACATGTAATGACAAAGACTATTAAAAGAAGAAATTTTATGCAATTTGTCTGGATGCATGCACCAATAGCAAGGGTCTTGAGCTATTACTCTCCCAAATCAAGCACCCTATAGTCTGGTAGGCTATTCATATTACTATTTACATTCAAGCAATCGTGGGGATAATTTAGTATGTACAAATCTTTTCTGGCAGCAATGTTCCTGGCTAGTGTACCAGTCACTTCATTTACTGATGGTCAACAGGAGTCAATTCTCCTTTTAGGAGAATTTAGTAAGTTTTCCTTCTAGGAAGCAAGTGAGAAATGAATCTGTAGTTGGTATGATTATCCATGTATCTCAGATAAAACGATATGACAGATTTTTAGCATATCTGCCCCCAAATTATGGCCTCTTGTTATTCTTTGAGTGGTCTTTTGAGATATTATCTCATACTGTAGCTCAGGCTGGCCTAAACTTAGTGTTCGAGTTATGTTTGAGCTTGCAGCAATCTCCTAGCTAGAGCCTCCCAAGGGCTGGGATTTTTGATGCAAATTACCATGCCAAACACAAGAATGCATTTCAAGCACAGTATTGCATATTCTGATTTGAAAACACTGCAGCACTTCTTCTTTTCTTTTTATAGTATACTTTTTAGAGTATTGGGTACTGTTTTCATTTGTAAATTAAGATGATGTGGTATTTTCCTCTGTATGCTGTGATTACCATTGGTTAATAAAGAAATTGTCTTGGACATGCACAGGGAACAGAGCTAGGTGGGGAAAACTAAATGGAATGCTGGGAGGAAGAAGGCAGAGTCAGAGAGAAGCTATGTAGCCCCCTGGAGACAGACACTGGGAAATTTAGCTGGTAAGTCACAGCCACGTGGTGATACACAGATTAATAAAAATGGGTTAAATTAATATTTAAGAGTTAGCCAATAAGAAGCTAGAGCTAATGGGCCAAGCAGTGATTTAATTAATACAGTTTCTGTGTGATTATTTTGGGGCTAAGCAACTGGAAACAAACTAGCAGCCTCCTTACTACATTCAGAGGCTCTGAAAAACCCTTTCCCAGATTAAATGTTTAAGATTTTCCATAAAACAGTCAGAATGCCAACAGCATTAGTAGGCAAATGCTGTTTTGTTTCCAAACATGCAGCCATAGAGTGAATGCTGTTGGTTAGCACACACATGAGAAATGGTTAAAAAGCCTAATATGGTAACTTAGACTGTTTCCATCAGGTTCGTGTGACTTCTTTTAAATAGAGGTCTTAACTGCAAAGAAACACATTTTCCTGCAAAATAAGTAGAACTGCTTATAGATACTGAATGAATTTTGCTGAACTGAATTATGGTAATTATTTGTGAATATTTTTAGGAAAAGTAGAATTTATAAATACACATCATTAGTTCGTAAAGATAGAGAAACAGAATGGAAAAAATCTCTATCATTTTTAATATGCAACATATATCTCCAAAAAATCTTTGCACTTCCATGCAAAGATTTGCATGGAAGAATTGCAATGGTGGCATCGAAGTATCCTAAGATTGACAGGTTTCATTTAGGAATGGCTGGTCAGAATTCCATTAGAAGTAAATTAATGTGAATAGATTAAGCACCGAAGAATTTATGTTTTTTTAGGACAAGAAAATGTTTTGTGCTAATGTTAAAACATTTCTAGAGAGTGTATATTTGAACATTTAAATATGATTCTAAAAATTACCTGACATCCTAGCACCTGGCAACTGAAATTGCCAAAAAGTATAAACCTTTCATTGACTAACTATAAGTTATATACTTACCTATGATTCTATGGCCCTTAGTTTAAAAATAATTCATAATTGCACATAATCCTGGCAATGCCTAGTAGCTATAAAGCATAATTGTGTAGGAGAAAACACAAAGAGTAAAAAAGATTCCAAAGCAATCACAATGTATTTCACTGATCATTATAAATGTAAAACAAGATAACATTATATTTAATTGAAAGAGAAAAATATATTATTGTCAATTTTCTTATCAATCACATAAGCTGCTAAGAATTCTGCTCTCTATGTCTCAAAAACATGTTGCCCCCAGAAGGCTTTTAGATCATAACACGATACTTTCTGATCTTCCTACAAGCATTTAAAATTTGGAAAATTTGGAAGCTCTCCTTTGGTGTTTAGCCAATTTAAACAATATTTAAAAAATGGAGATACTTGTAGGCTTGGTAAGAAGTACAAGAAGCCTATTGTTCTTTCTGCCAAATTTTCCCGAATGGTAACACTTCCAAAAACTAAAAGCATTATCATAGATATATTATCAGAGTTGCTACCAGTGTGGCAAAGAGCCTGTATCTCACCTAATAGAACTTGCAGTTCTACGTTTCTAGACACATTCAATCTCTCCCTACCCACCCATCCTTTGAATACTAGTCTATTCTCCCCGTATATTGCTTTGTCATTCTGAGACACAGTCTTCACTAAAACCATACAGTATGAAACTTTTTGACAAATGTTGTCTTTACTCAGTGAAATTCCACAAAGATTATTCTACGTTTCTGCATGTTTTAAGACTTCAGACTTGCCGGGCGATGGTGGCGCATGCCTTTAATCCTAGCACTCGGGAGGCAAAGGCAGGCAGATCTCTGGGAGTTCGAGACCAGCCTGGTCTACAGAGCTAGTTCCAGGACAGGCTCCAAAGCCACAGAAAAACCCTGTCTCGAAAAACCAAAAAAAAAAAAAAAAAAAAAAAAAAGTTCAGACTTGTTTTCATTGCAGTCTAGTTTCCTGAGATTGAATTTACTGAAGTTTGCTGACGTATGGAGGTATATCTTGGTAGTTCCCAGGTTTACCTATTATGAATAAAGATGTCACAAACATCTGTGTGCAGGATTTAGTGTTAAACATAAGTTTTCATCTCTCTGGGATAAATGCCCAGAAGTGCAATTACTAGGGCATAAGGTAGTTGATTACTTTTTTGATAAAGTGCCAATTTATTGACTGCCTTATAATCAGCCGATCAGATTTTGAAATACACTCATGTGTTTATTGGAAAAGCTACCTTTGTCATGTTAGAAGTAAATGTTAAAAGTAATATTCCAAGAGCCCTTTCCTTCCTTCACTCTCGTCTCTTTCCTTTCCTTCACTCATCTTCTTCTCCCCTCCCTCTAGCTTCCCTTGCCTTCCTCCCTGCTTTTCTCACCTCCCCAACACCTCTCTCTTTATAAAGGTATGTGAAATTTTGATAGAAAGCATAGACTTTGAGAGTCTAATCCAAAGTAAGAAAGGTAAGTGATATCACTGCTTGCTAGCTCTTCTGTGGACACAGAAGTAAGTTTTGTAGACTTTTGTATATTTAGTAATATCTTATTCTTCTCATAACAAAAGAGGGAAAAGCCACACAATGTGTATTAAAAGTGAAGACAGGTGAAATAACCTTTGGTACCTTTTTCTACTTTGATAGTAACAAGCAGAAAACCAATTAAAAACAAACAAATAAACAACAACAAAAACCATGGTACAGAAATTTGTTCTGTTCTTATTTTGGATCTTCTTAAATAAAAACATATTCCATGGTAGAGTCTTACCATAACCATAAAATGTTTCAGTCTTTACTGGTGCTTAATTATAGAGAAGACTGAATAAAAATATGTGTAATAGAATCAAATTCTCTGAAATTTATGTTTCTATAGATCCTCAGTAGTTTCAGGTACCTAAAAGAGTTATCTCAGTTTTACACAGATGCTCAAGTTGGTTTGGTTTCTCTTCATGGACCTATATTACTAGTTTTTTGTATTGAAAAAAATCGATTAAAATATCTTGGTAAATATATTTTGACAAGGACAGTAGTTAAGGCATCTGTCTCATTACAAGAACAAATCAAAAGAATCGATAATCTTAGAACATGGGAGAAAACACCTGTCATCTCGAATTGTCAGCTTTAGGTGTTCATTGGGAGTTGAAAATATTTCTGATTTCATAAATACCTATCACAAGTAATCTTTCCATTTTTTCTTGTTTTTCTCAATATAAAACTATAAAGATTGTAGAATTGCAATCATATAAAGGCTCTCTTTAAAGAAATATGTTTGACATACTTTGAAAATCTTACAAGATTTTATAACAGATTTTTTCCCAGTAAATAAATACAAAACAGACTATAACCATAACAAACAATGTAATAAAAAATTGCCCAAAGACTTAATCGAGTTCCATGAAAAGTACAGGGGTTATGAAGTAGATTGTTCAGGATCTCAACCATTACCTTTTATTTGATAAATTCTGACAGCTTGATAAAGAATGTTCAGGTCACACTAATATTATTCCCTTTGAAGAATGATAAAATAAAACAAATAAAATACAATAGAATAAGATAAAATTAAACAACTTCATAGTGTTGAGTGAAATGAATGAGAACTGATGTAAACAGATATGGGCAGTATAGACAATAAATTAGAGATCATTTACTTGGTACTAAGTAAAAGCTCGTGTGTTGTGTGTGTTCCTTCTATGAAACTTTTGAGAATAATTCAAATGATAAATTTATATTAAAAACAAATGTGGAGGAAAATTCCAAATTAACAGAATTGCCTATGGAGTTTTCACATACTACTTATGTTTATGGAACAATAAAATTTATGGTAAAACAAACAGAAGCCTTTATTTAAAAAGAGTGCTAAATGTTTTAAGGCAATAGCATCAACAGAGTTTGGAATTATCCCCACCCCCTCTCTTGTGGCTCACACAGCACCAAGGCCTTTCTGGAGTGCCCTGTGAAAGTTGAGCAAGGCCTCAGGGTGGGTCCCACGGAAACAAAGAGGAAGACAAAGGAACCATGGAAAACTTTCTGAAAGAAAAAATGTCTGTCAAAATATAGAAGAACAATTCTCTGAGCTATAAGGATTTCTTGTCATTTTTGTAAACACATTCAATGCAAAATGTTTATTATTGTATTTGTAGAACTGAATGTAGATTGTCACATAACAAAACATACAATATGTATATAAATATGTATATATGCTTATCTTCCCCACACTTTGGACTGACTTGGAATATGCAGAAATAATACTAGTAGAAATAGCTTTCCTTTAAAATTAATTTTCACTTATGATTTTATACTGATATTAGCAGTGTGAAGAATTAAATATATATTACTTCATAAACAAAAGTTAAAACAAAAACAATATGAAGAGGAATGAAATGAGAACACTGAAAGATGAAAATGACAAGTCTTACACATCTGAAAAAAATGGTGACAGCTTTTTAATTGATTTTGATTGTTTAAGGGCTCAAAATCTGAAGAGGTGTGTGTCTCTGAATTCTAGCAGAAGACAAAGCTAAGCATAAGGAAGAGGTGAAAAATATATTAAAACAAACAAGCAAAGACAAAATAGACTTTAGTTCTGTAACAATAGTGTTCTAGATATTTGTAAAGAACAGGGAAAGGCATAGGAATTGGGTTTGTAACTAAAGGTAAAACAGTGTTCATGTCTCTATGAAACAATATAGAACATTGTGGATCAAAACTAGATAGATATATAATAAAATGTATAAGTTCGTTTTGCAAATTGTAAGGAAAGACAGCACTAAAGATTTGAATTTAAATTCTAGTTTAACCATTCTTTATGGTGTAACTTTAGCATCTGCCAGACAGTAACTCAGAATGTATGAAGTAGACAGATAATAGTTGGTACTCCAATGATTTAAAGGCTGATTTTACTCTGTGTTGAACATCCAACCATGACAGCTTCAGAGATCATAACATTCAGACAGTATTCCTGTGTGGCAAAACCTAAGACGGGAAGGCTGGGACTAAGATATATAAACTGGGTGTGTGGGATCAGGTGGGGGTTCTTTGCAGCCGAGGAATCCCATTTCATGAGATCAAAGGTGCTGAAGATAAGATCCCCAATATTCAGGGAACTAGCTCCCTGGACAACTATATTCCTTCCACAGCTGTTGCCTCAGACTCCAATTAGTCGCTCAGAGTATAAGCTAAATAATCCCATCCTTCAAATGACTTTAGGAAATTGGGTGTTAGGCAGATCTGTGGCACCATTCAATCAAGTGGTCCTTGAATAGGAAAGTGCCTTCCTTTGAATGGGAAAAGTTTGATCCCATTGAAGGTAATCTGTCATTTATCACACCCGTGGATGAGATGGTTAATGGCTCTATCGATTCTTTTGGGTGCTGTGTTATAATCAGCTTTTAAGCAATGTCAGGCTGAATATAGCGTCTGTTTTCTGTTTGTTATTGATGCACCTAAATTATTTTTATTCATCACCGTAATCATTCAAAAGAAAACAACTGATGTTTACAGGAAAGTCTTTTAAGCATATTTTGGAATTACTTTTTGTTTCTCCTCTTTCCTCATCCTCCTGTGCCATACCTAACAGCTTATTTTTGTAGGTCTTTATAGTTTTAAATTCCTACTTCTTATTTCTGGTTTATATGGATCAGTTCTAGAAGACAATCTATTTTCCCCAGAATAAAAAGAAAGAAATACACAAGAGTAGGTGGCGAATGTTTCCTACTGTCAGAATAAAGAAGGGGCCTCACTATAAATGAGAAGGCTGTATTCTTGCTTACAGAATAACTACAGTAACACAAGTTTAGAAATTAAAAAAAAATGATAGCTATAAGATAGAAGTCTGGGTGCTGTTTGGCTTTTGTAAACCTGACACAAACTTAGGTACATCTTGAAGAGGTACTCTTAAATGAGAAAAATGCTTCCTTAAGATTGCGCTGTAGTGGAGTCTGGAGGGCATTGTCTTGATCAATGATTGCCCAACCCACCATGCGCGGTGCCTCTCTTGAGCAGCTGGCTTTTATGTGTATGAGAAAACAGCTTTTTGGAACCCATTCTCTTTGCAGAGATAACTTGCTCAGCCTAGATACAGTGGGGAGGGCCTTGGTCCTGCCTCAAAGTAAGTTGCTACCCTTTCTTCACTTTGCACGGGAAACCTAACCCTCTCTGAGGAGTGGACCAGGGTGGGGGTTGGGTGGGTGGCGATGGGTGGGGTGGGTGGAAGAAGGTGAGGGGTGGGTGGGGTGAGGGGTGGGAATGGGAACTGGGATTGGGGTGGGAATGGGAACTGGGATTGGGGTGGGAATGAGAACTGGGATTGGAATGGAAAACGAGAAAAGACTTTTTAAATAAATAAATTAATTTAAAAAAGAAAACAGACTGAGCAAGCTATGGGGAGTAAACATGGTCGGTCCCCCAAGGACTCTGCTTCAGTCCCTAACTTCAGGGCCTTGCCTTGAATTCCTGTCCTGACTTCCCAAAGGGACCAGGTGGGACCTGAGAGCTGTAAGCTAAAATAAACCCTTTCCTCCCCAAGATGCTTTTGGTTGTTTTGTCACTACAATAGAAACCCTAACCATGACCCAGCCTGGGAAACAGGGGCAGGGTCTAAAATAACAGTTCACAGACTGACAAAGCAGAATACAAGGTGTGTAGTAGAGGAGAAATATGCAAATCACTTTCTTAGGTTGAGCTCCCTTGCAGCAGTGTATGATTTTCTGTGAGTACTCATGTATATGTCTCCTGCTCTAGTAAAGCATGAAATAAGTCCTAGAGCTGTATAAAATTACCATTACATAAAAAATAAACAATTCAATAAAAATCAGTTCTTAACAATCACATTCATTGCTAAGAAGCGTTTTCAGAAATGCTGAATTTTTAATATGTGTTGTCTAATAAGAATGATGGATTAGAGTAATAGCTCATGTTGATATAATTAATAATTAAGATCTAGATATGATATGAATATGACTTTAGAATTAAGGTGCTCAGATTTGTAAAATCAAAGCTTGGGTCTCAGCTCCAAAGCAATTATTGTTTCCTAAGAATTGGGATGACTTAATTGTAAACACAGTTTTTTCCTCAACGATCTCTTGTTAACTCCATATTCACATTGTTAGTTGGATACTCTTGACAGTGGAGGTAATTATATCATGAAAACACTATAATTTTGAATTCTTGGTTTAGAAAAATCAGTAAATCACTGTGCAACCCCCAATTTCATTCAAAAAATCATTTTTCTATTAAAAGAGTTATTAAAAAATTTAGATTTTTCACAAACTCTCGAATTTTGGGGGCAGTGGCTTGCTTGAGTTCTTCTGTGATAGAGCCAAAAAAAGTCAATTTTTCCAATTTGTCTCACTTTGTACTTGTTGCTAGGGAATGGTGCTAGTTACAGTGTTGATGGTTGCTGATCTCAGGATGGTAGTCACTGAAGTGTAGCAATTTCATGCAAGATGATAGTGTTGCATACCCAGTTTAAATTATTTTTTTCATGAAACATTTCTCCACGTCTTGCCATGCTATTTAATAGCCTTTTACCTGCAACAGAACCTTTTCTAAAATTTGTGTCGAATCTTGACAATATTGGAACAGTTTTTCAACTAAGTTGAATCCCTGCATTGTGGCTAAACTATAACACTGTGATTAACTGAAAAAGTAGTTTCATGTTATTGCACTGTTTTTCCATGAAAATCAAATCACTGTTGAAATTTCATCATGAGATTGAAACAGAGGCAACCACAGGCTTCATATCTAATTCTAGGTCTTTTTCTATTTCCACATCTTTAATTACTGAATTAAACTATCAAACTCCTTTAAGTTGTCTGTAAGAGTTGTGATCAGCTTCTTCAAAACTCTAGCAAATGCTGATATTCTAACTCCAATTCAAAAACAGCACATAGTCCTAGTAACATCTTCAGAAGTGAATCTGCTTTAGAAGGTTATCAGTTTACTCTACCAGATGAAACACCATTTGTGGAAGCTATGTCCTTTGAATATGTCCTTTGAATTTCTTAAACACTACAACTTGATGGTTGAAATTTCTTTGTGACCCAGGAATTTCAGAATAAATCCCTTGTTAGGAAGCATTAAGCACCATTGATATAATTGTACACTTATGTAACAAGGCTTGGGTAACCAAGTATGAAGTAAATCAGCAGCAAATATTTTGCTTCTTGTGGGGGAGATGAGGGAGAAAAATGTTTATATGAGTAACATTTTTCCCCTGGGTAATAAGTATGAATAATAAATAATTAAATTAAAAATATTCATTAAGACATGGAATTATGTTTGAGAAACCGGATGCAGAGTAGATTTAGTAGAATTTTTTTTTTCAAGGTAGGGTCCCTCTGTGTAGCCCTGGCTGTCCTGAAACCCTCTTTGCAGACCAGGCTGGTCTCAAACTCACAGATATCCCACCTACCTCTGCCCTCTAAGTGCTGGAATTAAAGATATTCACCCCCCCCCACCAGCAGATTTAGTAGAATTCATATTAGAACACTAGAAGCTTCAGAATGGAAGACAAATGCTAATTAACTTCAATTACAGACACCAACTGCATTATCCTCAAATGAGAATATTCGCTTCCCTGTTGGAGCTTTACAATCTGCTGCTGACCTCTCTTCCTTGGTATCACATCCTAGATGAATTACTTTTGATGGAGGAGGGTCATCTGTCTATCTGTTGCTTTCATTGGTTAATTAATAAAGAAACTGCTTGGCCTGATAGGTCAGAACGTAGCTGGGTGGAGTAGACAGAACAGAATGCTGGGAAGAAGGGAAGTGAGACAGCAGCCATGGAGGCAGCCACCAGGTCAGACATACTGAATCTTTTCCGGTAAGCCACCACCTTGTGGTGCTACACAGATTATTAGAAATGGGTTAATCAAGATATGAGAGTTAACCAAGAAGAGGCTAGATATAATGGGCCAGGCAGTGTTTAAAAGAATACAATTTGTGTGTTGTTATTTCAGGTGTAAAGCTAGTTATGTGGGAGCCAGGCGGGACAAAAAGCAGGCCTGCCCACAGCTCCTTCTACATTTTTTCTAATAGATACTGTGTGGACTTGGTCCTTCTGTGGCTCATGGAATGTTTTTTTTATGAGATAGCTGGACCTTCTGTATATCTTGTTGTAGCATCTACATTTGACAGCCCACCTTCCCTCTTTTCCTTAACTCTCAAAGTCCACACTTCCCCTTGAGATTTTACTCAACTTTTCCAACTATAGAGTAGCAAATTTGGGACTTTACTCTGAACTTGGATTCAGCTCAAAACACTGAGGTTGGCTTGATTTTCTTTTCATCACATCACATCAGCTTTAACTTTCTTCACATCAGCAATAACTCTGGGTCACTTTCGTTATCATTCATGAGTTCAGTGGAGCACCACTTCAATTGCCTCCAAGAACTCTTCCTTTGCATTTACATCTTTGCTCTTTACTCAAGAGGCCTAACTTTTGGCCTGCCTTGACTTTTGATACAACCTCCTTATAAAATTTCATTATCTCTAACTTTTCATTTAAAGGGAAAGACAGAAAACTCTCCCTTTCACTTGAAGAATCTGAAGTCAATGTAAGATTACTAATTGACTTAATTTAAACATTGGTGTTGTGCAACGAATAAGGAAGTCTAAGGTGAGGGAGAGTGATGAGAAAACATAGAACTGAAAAATTCAGACAGACACAGGTTTGTTTATTAAGCTCCTTGCTTTGGTTTGCATAGACAGTGGTGTTTAAAAGCAATTATAAATATAACATCAAAGATCACTGATTACAGGTTAAGGTAATAGATAGTGGTAAGTTACTTTGAAATATGCTATTTATCAAACTGAGGCTCACTGCTGAAGAATGACACAATACACTAGCTCAATTCAAGGTTGCCCCAGAAATACAATTAAAAATGTACTATTTGTCAAGTTCAATAAATTGAATAACAGTAAAAAGAGTTATGCCTATAACAATTGCCAATAATTGCATTTCAAAGACAAGAGTTTGGTTAGTAGGACTTATGTATGAAAATTTTTTTGTTATTTAATACTCAGTAATAATGATTTTAAGTTATAATACACAGTATTTAGCCCTAGCATGAATTTTAGAGCATGCCAATGATTCAAAGACTTAGACACTTAAATATTTTTAAACACTGAAAAGAGTCTAAAAGTTTTTAACTACAAACACTTGCACTGAATTTTGAAAAGAATGACTATTACTTGTGACTATTTGCCCCTTGCCCATAGATATCTAATTGGTCTCTCCACCACCTCACATGACTAGAAAAGGAAATCTGGAATTTATGCCTTCAAAATTCAAACATGTATAATTATACTGAAGAGTACAGTCTACTTCATTTTTCTTTTTCTTTTTTTTTAAATATTTATTTATTATGTATACAATATTCTGTGTATATGCCTGCAGGCCAGAAGAGGGCACCAGACTCCGTTACAGATGGTTATGAGCCACCATGTGGTTGCTGGGAATTGAACTCAGGACCTTTGAAAGAGCAGGCAATGCTCTTAACCTCTGAGCCATCTCTCCAGCCCTCTACTTCATTTTTCAAACCAAACACTTAGGAATTCTTAATTCCTTGGCCAACCCTTGAGTCCTGCATATCATAATGCATTAAAATCATCCTGTATTACTGACTGATACACCAAAGCATTTCTCAACTCCTCTTTGTCTTGTTGCCTCTCATCCTCAACCATCTTCATCTCTCAACTGGACTCCTAACCATGGTCTGTGGTTTTCCAACCATCTTTGTAATCCAGTCTCCAGAGAAAATTAGTATAATTAGTTAAAAAGAAAAGTTAGACATAGTTATTTCGTTTTAAGCGATCTTTCTTTTTGTGATAATAAATTCCAACATTCACATGTGTGTGCATGCATGTGTCTCTTCAAAGTTGACAAAGTGGTCTTGCTTCATCAATCTCCATCTTATTCATTGTAGGAGGGTTTCACAGTTTAACTTACTCCTCACTAATACAGCTAGTTTATGTACCCAGCTTGCTTATGGGATCCTCTTTGTACTTTCAAATCACTGAAATTATAACAGAGACCCACACATGCTAAAATGCAGAAGGTGAGAACTGAAGAATGTTTATCCTTAAACGGAACATCTATATCACACCTATCACTCCACAACTCAGGGATCATTGCAGAAGAGGGGACAGAAATATTTTAAGAACTTGTGGTAGTAGATGATTCCAAAGAAACTCTTTTCTGGACACTGTAGAGAAATTGCACATATGAACTCAGTAATTGTGACAGTAGTCAGAAGACCTACACAAACTCAAGTCAGACAGAATCACAACACAGACATGGGAGATGAGAACAAAGTCCCATCCCTAGTCAAGGAGTTATTAGCAATTTATAGATGATGAGAGAGGAAGAGACAATTTTCTTTAAGAGTATCACTCTGTATAGATTGATCACTTTCCAGTGGAAGATTGCACACACAAGGATATAAAGGCAGAACTACACACACATACACACATATTAAGTACACAAAGTTGGGTATAGAAGGAAGGATCGGTCTAATTGAAGGGAGGGAATATAATAAAAATTAAATAAAATTCTCCAAAAACATAAAATATGAGTAAAAACAAATATGATGATGTAAAAAGGGATCATTAGATTTACAGGTGAGTTTCCTCACCCACGTGGCACTTACATGGTAGTTGTGGTAATCCAAATTCCAAACTGTGCACTTGTAACAGCTTTATCTACTGAGCCATCTGCTGCCATAGTCTACAATATACTTCATTCCTTTATCTTCAAGCACAATTTGCAACAATTTTGACTGTGTTCACTACAATTGAACATTGACCATTCTTTGCAAACATTTATAATTGTATTTTAAGAGTTCATTCTTTCCTGTGTTTGGAATTTACTCTCGTTCTGGTGAATTGATTTCTGTTCTTCATTTAGAATTCAAGTCACGTCCTTGCTTCACAGTGGCCCTCTCTCACACTCCTATCTGACCTTTGCAGTAATGATGCCTCCTTCTTTTCCTCACATCCCTCTGTTCAGTTTTAAAGAACCTTTCACAAACTGGTCTTGCTTTGCTCACATTTATTTGAATATAGGTAGAATGTCTCCCTTTCCCCGTTGAATTTAAAGTTCATGAAAAAGGAGCTTGCATAATTTGTTTTTCATCCCTCTGATAGTGTCTAGTTCACTGTTCCAAACATGTTTAAATACATACGTATATACGTATTTCATTTGTGAAATAATTAGAAGATATAGCAGATACTATAAACTCTAGTACATAGCAGATGTAGGTACTTATAGGGAAACTGATATTTTCACATGATTAAGGACTCATCAGCTAGACCAAATGGAGATGTCAAAAATGTCAAAAAAAAATCACATGAACTTAGCACATAGTTACATAAAATAAAGGTCTTCAGACTTCTTAGAAATCCATCTTATTGTAGGATAAACTTGAAACTATTGGATTGTAGTAGAAAAAATCAAAATCAATTTTATTTATCTCACCATGGTTTTCTTCTGTGATCAAAACAATAATGAATATAATGTATATAAAAAATTGGGGTTTTCCACTATGAAGTCTCAAGTTTAGAAATGTTTCTCTTATCCTCTAGATTCTTGGCTCTGTAACTTACTTTAGGGCAGTAGATTAGAGAACTTAGGAGAGTCTGCTGTCTTTTCAATCTAATTCTGCCATTTGCTACCTCAATTAACCTCTCTGGGCCCCAGTTTCCTCATGTAGAAACTGAAGATGATTAAACTATCCAAGTCATAGAATTTGTGCACAAAAAGATTGTAATGTTTTACATATGCTTGATTTTTTGCTTAGTTTATTAACATCTCTTTCTGTTTTGACCGCAAAATCTAGCTATTTAATGATATTTATAGACACTTATTTTAAATAATTTATTATTATTTGTTATCAGTAAAGGCAAAAAAAAAAAAAGAAAGAAAGAAAAGAAAAAAGAAAGGAAAAGAAAAGGGAAAACAAGAACTCAAGGATGAAATAGTGGTGGTTGTGTTCCAAAGAGCTTTCCTGGATTCCAGAGGTCAAGTGACTGAAGCCAGTTTTAGGGGTCAGATAAACTTTGATGTCCACTTATTTTTCTAACTAATGGTTATAGGCTTATAGAGAACAACCTCATTTAATAAATATAAGGAAATGAAATGTTTTAAGTTTTCTTGCATAAAAGTCTTGGAACATTTCTTTTCATAAATGGAAGGGTTTTAGTATGGTACAATGACCTCCAACATGCTGGAATTATGAATCAGAGAGTACTTACACATTGAGCAAGCAGAAAATCTCAGAATAGCCAATCCCTACCCCTAACTTGGCCATAGTTAGCCAGTCTAGGAACCTGTGGTCTTTGTATAACTGTCTTCCCAGGATACATTGTTTCAGGGTTAACACAAAAATGATATTGCTCCTTAAAAGTACATATTTCAAAGAGGGAGAGAGTAGCTTAAACTGATGAAAATCCGTAATTCTTCTCTCAAGTACTACATGGAAAGAGAAGGAGCCCTTCAATTTTCTGCAATTGCTCAAAATAATAAATAAATATTCTCTCAAATACTATATAAAATAAGAAGGAGCCCTTTATTTTTTTGCAGTTACTCAAAATAAGTAAGTAAATAAAAAGTAAGGAAATAAATACATAAATAAAAAATTTTCGAAATGAAGGAAAAAATCTCTACAGGCAATGCGAAACATGGATTTGTACGGAATACAGTGAATTTTAACATTTGTGCATTTCTCTCTAAAACTATAGTGTTTTAAGAAAATAATTTGTCTACTATTAATATGGAAATGATATGCATTAGACCAACCTGGATGATTGCTCCTTGAGAAAACTGATTAACCTGAAATTTCAATCTTTCAAGCATTTTTCATCACACTATTTGAAGTAGCCTACTGTAGCATACATCTAAACGGGTTTATTTTCATAAATTGCTTTAATGCCTTCTAACTGCTACAAACTGTACAACTTTTAATATATTTTAGGCACCGACTAAGTGGCAGCATGAATAAAATTCTGAAGAAAAAAGTTGGCAACATTCAGAAACATAACTCTATCCCATCCTTGAGGAACCTCGTGTAAACGTAAACAGGTAAAATGAAAAACATGGCGACAAGCTTTGGGTTACAGGAAAAGAATGTATATAAACTTTATTTTCACCAGAATGAGAAATAGAGGAAAAAGAAAAAAGAAAAAAAAATGACAAAGACGTGGAAACTACGGGAAGTCAAGTGTGTGGGCAGAGCAGCGGCCTCAGTGAGGCAGGATTTCTGTATTGATCTGATGTTTTATTTATACTTTAAGATAAAGAAAAAAAGTCACCACTTTAAATGAACTTGGAAAGAAAGAAACATATTTTCATTGTCTAAATTCCAAACACAAAGAAAAGGATGTTCATGTGTCTGTAATGTGAAGCAACCATTCCCTCCCATGTTTGTTTATTTACTAAACATTTGTTTTTTTCTAGGCTACGTTGTTAGGGGAAAATGTTTTAGAAAATAAAATAAATCTGGTTGTGGGGATGTTGGTTCACAATATTAGCAATCGGGAGCCTGAGGGAAGAGGGTCAGCAGCTCAAGGTCTGTCTGGGCTCCAGATTGAGTTCAAGGCCAGCCTTAGTAAGACTGTGTCTTGAAATGGTCCAAAGAAGGCTTAGTATATAGATTAGTGTTACAGCACATTGTGCCTGATATGCACAAAGGATCCTGTGTTCAATTCCTAGTACAAAGTATGGTGGTGGCGGATATTTCTGAAATCTGATGAATGAAGAGTCACCTGCTTGAATACTTTGGCAGAAGATCCACTGTGTACAAAGTTTCATAGGTGGGGAACAGTCGTAGGTATTTGCTTCCCCATAAACAAGAAAAAAACATCTAATTTTGAAAAGTGAAATTCAAGTATGGCAAGGTCAGAGCATATTGCAGCAGACAGGTTTTGAAGGATGTTTAGTGGGACCTGATCCAACCTTCATTCTTAAAATACTAGACTGGCTGTCATGTAGAGAAAAGATGTGTGTGTCTATGAAGGCGGGAGTGGGGGTAGCGAAGCAAGTTCTTCTAATCGACACTTTACAATTTGGGAAAGTACAGAAAGTACAGGTTCGTTAGAACTGAAGGCTTCTGTTCAGCAGTAGCACAGTTTATCACGCTCTACCTTTTCACTTTTATCAGGGAGGAGAAAA
This sequence comes from Chionomys nivalis, assembly GCF_950005125.1. NCBI lineage: Eukaryota > Metazoa > Chordata > Mammalia > Rodentia > Cricetidae > Chionomys > Chionomys nivalis. Next base: position 25,305,143 of record NC_080088.1, read on the forward strand.
GCAGGTCTCCATAAGATAAAGACATCAGCTCTACCAACAGCAACAAAAGCAGCCATTCTCACTCAGCGCTTATTCAGACTGTCCTTGAGATCAAGTTGAACGACAACTTTGCACCCTAAGCTTTCTTAAAGATGGAAAGTAAAAGCTACTATGTGGAGAGGATCGCTTGCTGAAGCCTGCATGGCTGTTATTCAGCAAACCTTCCGTTTTAGCGCTTGCTCTCAGAACCTAGAGCTTATATTTGTAGGCAAGATTAGAGAGAGAAGATTGCTAAGTGATAATGAACATATTGTCTTCGTATAGACAAATGACAAAAAAGAACAACTATCCAATAAGTATTAGTTCTCTTAAAATATGTTCATCTGCTTAAGCAGGTCTCTGCTACACTGCAATATTTTAAAAATCATGCTGATGGGGTTGGAGAGATGGTTAAGAGTATTGAATTTTCATCCAGAGGACCCAGTTTCAATCCTCAGCACCCAAATGGCAGATCACAACTGTCCGTAACTTCAGTTCCCATGATGTGACTCCCTCATACAGACATATGCGAAGGCAAAATACCAACATGCATAAAATTAATTAATTAAAAAACAAAGTCATATTGTAATTTTATATGTAAATAATATACAATCAGAACATGTTAAGTTAGATTTTAGCCAACATTTCACGATTCTTTATCCTTAAAAATTCTATATATATGACAACTGTAATTTTATTGATTTTATTCCCTAAGAAGCAGTTGCAATGGTTATTAATATGTGACTGAACATCTGCTTTCTGTCCAAGCTAACCCTATGTGTCTCTACTCAGTGCCACCCACCTGTCAGTTCTTATTTTATGGTCTTCACAGCATTTCTCAGTGTTTGACATTATTTTGATTTTAATATATATTTCAATCACGGAAGCAGGCATATATATTCAGGCATAAAAATTCAGATCAATGAGATGGAGGCTTTGTGTTGTTCTCCAGTATCTACAGCTTGTCTTCACATAGCAGGTTCAGATTATGCATCTTCTATTTTTTTTAAGTGGCAAAATTAGGTCTAAACTGCAAAGCCAAGACAATCACATCCTGATGAACTAGCTTAAAGCTCCTTCCCTCACCTGGTCCCATCATCTCAGATCACTGGCATGGGAGGCCATGCAAGATCACTAGCCAATGACGTGGCATTTTACATTTCAAAGAGAGTTTCAGATAGATCCATTTTTTTTCATTTCAAATTAAACACAGCTACATGTCTTTGCTGTAGAATTAATTTTCATTTTGTTGATGTTTCCTGTACTGCATATGACATGAAGGAGGTGAGATCAGTCAACCTGGCCACTCGAGACTGATCAAAGCATGAAGTATCGCATAAAACAGCTCACATTTAACCTTTGCAAATGAATAAGTAAAAGGAGATTCATGAATTCTTAAAATATTGCCCCTTGCTGCAGATAGCAGCTTCTTTTAGTTTTAGGATTAATTCCCAGGGACTTTTTTTTCATAGACAGCTTAAGTTTTTCCTAGTCAACCTCAGTTTCCATTGAATTTTACAGAGAGAATAAAAGTGAAAATCATAAGTTTTAACATTTTTATTAATTGTGTGTAGGCCAATAAAATTTAAGATGCATGTTCTATTTTACTATTTTGAAATTAAGCCTTTAACAGTCAACTCCATGAGCATTGTTGTGAAGGCTGAAATTGGTTTACCATAAACAATTGATATTTGTCATCACTTTTTAAAGCACAAAACCAGAAAAGAATCAAATAAAGACACCCATCTCTTTTCATTTGCTCCCCGTTTTTCTGTGGTTGTATTCTGTGACAGCTGTTCTGAAAACAGACTTCAGAACAGCTCTGTTTGGGGGTACACCTGAGTTCCCCTCAAAGGACGTTTTGACCTCCACTCCCATGATGCACGTGATTCACAAACAAAGACGGAAGCCTTTACACATTTCTCCATCATTGAGAGCAACATGTCACTGTGGACATCACAAAGACAGAGTCTTAAAGCTCCATTTTTGTTACAGTTTGCTATATTTCTTGCTAAGTCACCTTCTACAAAGAAAAGAAAATAGGACACCTTTTGAAGAGGGATGGATAAGAAACATGTGTCAAAATTCATGCAGGTACCTAGAAGGTACAGTGACGATTCCTTTAATGAGTGAATTGTTTTTAAATGTTAAAACTAAACCTAATGACAAACAAATACAAAGATTAAAAGTTAAGTATGTTTGTATATGAAAGGAAACATTTTCCAATGATGCTTCTCTTCTCTTCTCTCCTCTCCTCTCCCCTCCCCTCCCCTCCTCGCCTCTTTTCTCTCTTTTTGCCTAAAACTATTCAGTAACTTAAATATCTTTTAAAAATTGGATGTATATATAAGATCGAGATTGGTACTTTGTATTTCCCAAGGGCCAGTGATACTCAGAAAGACCACAGTGGTGTACACAACACATGTGCTGAGAGCTGCCTTAGCACTGGGCATTATTTCACTGACTCCCAACAGCCATAAAAGGCAGGACCAGATGTGCCTCCTGTTTTATGAAAGAAGGATCATAGTCTCCACGAAGTTAGAAACCGATCAAGTTTAAATTGTTAGAAAATGGTAGAATCAGATCTTGAACCAGAATCCCAAGAGTTAGCCAAATCACCCTACAAAAGTACCTTCGGAAAAACAAAATTTACTTTATAGCCATGAATGAAGGTCAGGTTTCAACCTTGCCCTAATCCTCCTAGCACAAAGTCTCACTCCATGGCTCTGAGAACCAAGAGCTCCCCAAACAGTGCAATTGGCTTACAGTCTCAAATGTCTGCTAAACTAACATGAAATTTCTCAGGAAAGGCTGAAAAATCTTGATTACTTGTCACCAGGTAGCTCTCCACTTGCCATTGACTGCTGAAAACCCTTAATTTGAGCTAAATTCAGATTTCACTTAAAATGTGTTTTCACTTCTGCCCCTGACAGAAGTCCCTTCAGCAGGCTCAGTTCTGTCTAACCGTATCTTCCCTTCTGAACATCACATGGAATTGACTGTTCTTTTCCATCAATACAAAGCAGTTTATGTTTTGTACTGTAAAAATGTCACGTGTTAAAAGTTTTGAAAAGATAAATATTTATTTATCATTAAATGAATTATTTACTGTGATATACTTTCACACCATCACCAGCAATGTTTGTTGTATATAAGACAAAACCCAGCCCTGCATGTTTACCTAACTATAAAGATAAGTGGGAATGACAAGATAGTTCAGTGGATAAACTGGTTGCCAAACAAGGGTGAGGACCTGAGTTCAGAACCTCAGTATTCACACATGAACAGCGCATTCATCTTAGCTGCCTATAGTTCTTAGTGCTCTATGGGGGGGCAAGCACAACCTCAGGGTAGACTGGCTATCTAGACAGGAATGTTCATATGTAAATACTCGTGCATATATATATATATATACATATATATGTATATATATTTCAAACATACACATACAAAATATTTAATTTTTCACATGATCACTTCATTTAGTACAGTTTATTATCTGACCGCAATTTGATTTAGTCATGGGGTAGAGTATTCATATATGAAATCAGAAATAATTTTCAATATTTAATATTTTATTTTATGTATATGGGTTCATTGCCTGCATATATTTTTGTGCATCATGTGCATTCCTGGGATTCACAGAGGCCATAAGTGGGAGTTGGATTCCATACCGTGGAGGTGGAAGACTGGGAATAACCATGTGGGTACTGGGAACAGAACCCAGGTCCTCTGGGAGAGCTGTGAGTGATCTTAACTTCTGAGTCATCTCTCCAGCCCCAGAAAATATTTTCTCACTGTTTTTAAAGCAATACTTTGGGGATAGTGTAGACAAAAGATACTATGATATAAAACAAACATAGCAGAAGTATCTTCACATTGAATATACAATAATACAATTAGCCTGTAACTATGTAATTTCTAAATTAAAATGGCAAAATAAAACTGTGCTCAAAACTTTATGTGACTTTCTTGATCAACAAGGAAATTAAGTATAGGAGTGCATAAACAGACCACTGCTGGGAAAAATACTCTACTTCAACCTTTAAATTGCATTTGAAGCTTCTAACAGTTACATAATCCTGATAGTAAGAGGGTCATAACCTTCTCCACTGAAATCAACATCTTGTTGTGGGTTCATTCAAAGAGCACTTTTAACTGTACTGTTCAATTTGCACTCATAAGGTTTGAAAATTCAGTCAATGGGACACAGACTCCAAAGACTCATATTCATCACTACCATTTATAACTGTTTATATAACTGAATATATATGTATATATGTGTATATATATTATTTTTTATATATGCTGTTGACTTCAATCTCCCAGTCTTTCTCCCTTTCTTCCTCCCTTGCCCTGCCTTGCTCTCTCTTCTCCTTTACTGCCGTTGTTTTTAAATTGGGAACAACTCTTTGGGGGATTTTATTTTTGAGCTTTGTCCCTGCAGTGATTTGGTGAAGGCATATAATTTTTTACTGTCCGCCATCACTGACAGGCTGGCCCCCAGGCACAGGGTAGTGTGCAGTGTGTAATGGTTTATTGATGAGCAGTGGGAGCTGAAGCAGAGGTGGAAGCTGGCACACCAGGCACAGATCCTTGTTTAGAAACCAACTGAGCATTCAGTAACGAGACTATGCAGTCTTGTCTGCAGAACTCAGTTCAGGTCAATCTAAGGGTGTAGAAGAAGGAAAATAGCTCAAGAACCTGTACATTTCGAGCTGCTGTGGCATCGGCATCTAAATCCCTTACCACACAGAATTATTCAAAGTGAAGTTGTAGAGGGAATCAAGAGTAAACTAGGCTTTCAGGCAAGTATTTTGAATGTGTACTGAAATGGGAATTTTGCTTCTCCCCCAAGAATAGCTTGAAGTAGTTCTTATGTGAGAAAAATAACATCTGCATGTAATGAAACGTAAAAAATAGTTACATAATGGGGAAAAATAATTGAGGTAGGCACAAATGTAATAATTTCTGTTACTTGCTTGAAAATCTTCTCAATAATCCTCAATGTTTATTTGTTTTTGAAAGCCAGAAAGTACATGGAAGAGACCATTTTTTTCTTTTTTCTTTTCTTATATTAGTGCTGTAGTGCAGATTATGGTCTGTAGGAACTCATGTATTTGCTTTATTTATTTTTACAGTGATTCAGTGTATGCTGTCATATTTTATTAAATGAATTCATACTTTAGCGAACACAGCACATATTAGAACATTAGCAGTTTTCAATCCTGTGAGTATTTCTTACAGTTTAATTTTAAGGAAAGAGCATACACAGACATGTTTCAGTTAAAACTTTGAGAACTATCCCTCACCACTGTCGCCCATGAAACATGTCCTTCACAGTATTGTTGAAAAACTGAGTGGCATTAATGATGCAATGCTTTAGACTATAAGTAAAATTAATCACACCTTTATGCTTTCTTATGAAGTTTCCACTCATATAGTTGGTTAAACTATCTCACTGATTTTTAATTTTTTAAGTTTTTATATATATATTTATGAACCAATTACAAACCACATTATATTGTATTGCAACATTCACATATAATATTATGTAACATACTATCATCTTATGTAATATATTACAAATATCCTTGTAGCTAAATTTTCTATATACATACATACACACACAGACCTCTCTCTCTATATATATATATACACACATATATGTACGTACACACATATATATGTGTCAAGGTTTCTCTGTAGCTTTGGAGCCTGTCCTAGAACTAGCTCTCATAGACCAGGTTAGCCTTGAACTCACAGAGATTTGCCTGTTTCTGCCTACTGAGTGCTGGGATTAAAGGTGTGGGACACCACCACCCAGAGAATTTTATATATTCTCAGTGCACTTTTGTATAAAATTCATTTATGTTTTTCACAATATTTGTAATTATTTCTTTTGGTACCTTTGTGGTTTTTATGACCCAAAAATATAAACCCACTCCATGCAATTAAATATTCTCATCTATTTCCTCTAGATAGTTAACAGTTTTACTGAGACTACATATTTTTCCCCTAGAAATTCATTTTGGTGTAAAGAAACACGACAGAAAAGTAAATCTTTACTTCTACCAGACACTGTACAGCTAACTTAGGCATGATGTAAGAATTCTTTCTTTTTACCACTATTACGAATGTGCTGTTGCCATGTACAGACTCTATCTCATTCTTGAATCTGTTTTCATAAATGTATTCATCCATTGTTGATACCTTCTCAGTACCTGGGCTTTTTTATTTACTAATAACAATTTCTTCTAGCATTTTATATTTACAGCTGCTTTTTTGGGCTGTGAACATTATTTAGCAAGTAGTCTCCACGTAGAAACAATTTTCATACCTTCCCAAAACTTAGTTGTTAAATACAGATTACTTACCAAATCTTTAAGGAATGAAAGAAAGCATGTATGATTAAATTAGAGTTGAAATGTATAAGAAATATTTACAAAACAATATCCCACATATATGCAGCACCATTATAAAGAACTAAGAAGAAAATTGGCCAGGGTATTTGATTTTGTGTTTGAAGATGTAGTGAACCGCCCATATTCTAGCATCTGTGATTTTCTACCCAGCTTTCATTTACTGTTTGCCCTCTATGATGCCTAATTTACTTACTGCATTTTATGGATTGTTATCAAGATCACGAACAATGTGAGTTTTGCTCCAAATGGGTACATCACCATTGGGATGATTTCAATTATTCTTAGAGTCATTCAGTTTCAGTGGTCTATCAGGTGATGCTATTTTGTAGCATTGGGTGCACAATATACTATGAGCTGAAATGATTATTGCCCAGCTTAATGACGCCCTTGATAACAGTACTATAAAATAAAAAGACACAGGTCTACTATATCATCATAGATATTTAAATTCAGTTAACATTTCCAACATTTGAAGAGTGTCCCCATTCAATGCTTGGTGCTAAAAAATTCCAGATGTATAAGCAATCACGTCTTCTAAGCTATTAGATTTATTACTAGCCCAATTGCAAGTCGGTATCTCTTATGTAATCTCTGGTAAGACTTTGAAATGAGTTATAAAAAATGATTCCTAAGTTATCAGTTTGTATCCATTCTTCCTAGTTGTTATAATGACTTTCATGTTACTGTGTCCCTTGCTGGACATTTCATTCAGGTCTGGCTATGGCAGCTACACTCTCTGGCTACAGTGAACAATATATAGATGGGTATGTTGCTAGCAGAAACCCAGGAAGCAAGATGGGGTTTTTACTGAAAAGAGAAATCTTTCCCATGTCATTTGAATCTGAGTGGTCATAAAGGCCAGGTCTACTTCAGCAACTTCATATGTATGAGGAAAAAAAGAAATATGGAAATATTCCAAGACACAGTGTCAGGCATTGCTGTATATTTTACTATATGAAAAGCAGGCTCAAGTGTTCATTTCTCTAGAGTTATTATATATATATATATACACTTTTATAATGTAAAAGAAGAATACATAAAATATACATAAACTTTATAATAGATTTTTGTTAAGATCTTTTGGCATATCAGTGCTTATTTTAGTTCAGTGAGACGTTCTTTAAAATATACTTTTAAAATAAAGGATTTTAACCATTTCAAAGGTTTTTCATTTGAAGTCAAATAATGTTATCTCGAATTGCACTATACCATAACACTATTTTTAATGGAAGTGTTTAGAAACTGAGGGTAAACTGAGAGCATAAGTTAGATTCTGTTCCATTTCAGAAATGGGGTGAAGAGCAGTTCACAAAGAGTAGTACTGCCTGACTCAAATTATCAACGGAGTGGAATATGAATGTTTAAAGACACAGTTTGATACCTTAGCATCTCTCGGGCTTTTGCACAAGCGACTGCTCTGATATGTCACGCAGCTGGTTATCCAGATAAAGTGTTGTGCTCTGAACCCTATATGACCACACTAAGATGTGACAAGATGATCAGTGAGAAATGCTAGCGTGATCCCACAATAGATTCTTCAAATAAGAGGAGAATCAAGAGCATTTGCTGATAATAAACTATCTAATAGCACCATGATTTTAATTAAAAGCCATTTGCTGGGCATGGTTGTTTCAAACCACAGATGTAAACACAATCTTCTCCTCATAGATAACACCTCAAGTTATTCTGTCATGTTAACTGTACACATATAGAACATTAATGTCAGTATCTGTTAAATATATTTTACTCTTGAGATTCTTCTCCAAGTTTGATAATAGCACAGCACACTGATAGATATGACTTGCCTTTAACTTACTCATTAGAATGGCAAAGCTCTATTTTGGTAATCAAATGGGAAAGTGGCATGAAACCATAATAAGGGAGAGCCAGCTGAGGATCCGACTGTAAGACAATGCTATGTATAATTGCACTTTAATTATGCAAATTTAACAAATGGCAGAAGGGTGATTGGGTTGTTATAGTCCTTGACCAAAGATGCCTGCCAAGTCCCCAAGCCAGTATAAATGTACAAAGGAGCTGTCCCTGTTTCCCACTGCTGTGTGTCTTCTACCCTGTCAAAATACTGCTTTTATTCTTTTGAGAATAAGAAATCAATTGATTTCCTAAAACAAGAGTGTTGTTCATACTCAATAATAAGTCATTTTCTTAAGGATACAATCAACTACATTTACATCAGAAACCTGAACAAGAACACTAAACAAGAATTGACCTTTACACTTGTTACAATGTTGTCTTCATAAGTCCTGACCAAAATAATCTCTACATACAGACAGAAGGTTTTACAAAAGAAAAAGAAAACAGTATTGAGAAGTGAAACAATCACTCATAAGTGGATACTAGCTATAAACAAAGGACATTGGGCCTATAGTTCATGATCCTAAAGAAGATAAGTAATAAGGTGAACCCAAAGAAAAACATATATAGACCCACCTGCAAATCGGAAACAGACAAAATCGCCTGACAAAATTGGGAGTATGAGGGCATGGGGGAGAAGAAAGGGTAGAAGTGGAAGAGGAGGGGAGAAGAAGAAAAATAATCGGTTGAAATATTCTATACAGAAAGTTAATTATTTATCTATCATCTATTATCTATCTATCTATCTATCTATCTATCTATCTATCTATCATCTATCTATCTATCTATCTATCTATCTATCTATCTATCTATCTATCTATCTATCTACCAAAATTTTGTGTATATTTTAAAGTAGTTAGAAACACTGTATGGCACAAATAAGTTCATTACTTCCATCTAGTTACATGTTTGCTTCGGCTATGAGACTGAGCTAGTTACCCCTCTTGTGGTTCAACTTTGAGAACTGTACTGTTGCCCCCACTGGTTAGGGACCACCTATTCCACGTTGGCTCACAAAAGCATTGGATGCTCTCTTCAACAGGCAGGGACACTCTGCAGAGATTATGATTCTACAACTCCAAAATGCAAGATTTGGCTCCAGATAGGTTTTCTCCAAGTTCTCTGTGGAGATGATATAAATGGTGGAATAATAAAATTATTTGAATTAACTACCTTCCTTCTTTGAATTTTACTGCTGTTTTGGATGGGGAAGAAAAGCACCATGTTCCACCTCTGCTTTAATGTTAGTCAATGACATTCTCCTAGTCTGTAACCAACGTTAGAGTCATTTCCTACTCTTCGGTACTAAGATTGGTATGGAGTTAACTGACTTATATGAACTTCAGACTCCCCAGAAGATTCTGGAATAGACAGATTCTATGAGGTCAGAAAAGATCCCTGAGTTGCTCAGAAGAAACTTCACACAGACAATTGCCACGAGTTGAAGGAGATAAGACTAAGAAGATTGACAAAAAATGATCTAGAACTATACTGAAAGTAAATTCAGGGGACGTATAGTAGAAATGGCATTCTTCACTGATGTTTTGCAATCTATGTTCCTATTCTCCAAAGTGGAATTTTCACATATGAAATAAAAGGCAAAGGCAAATTTTCTGTTCCTATTCTTCTCCTTCCTTCCTTCCTTCCTTCCTTCCTTCCTTCCTTCCTTCCTTCCTTCCTTCCTCCCTCCCTCCCTCCCTCCCTTCCTCCCTCCCTCCCTCCCTCCCTCCCTCCCTCCCTCCCTCCCTCCCATCTTTCCTCCCTTCCTTGGTTCATTCCTTCCTCCTTTCCTTCTTTTTAAATTCTTCTCTCATACAATACATTCTGACCACAGTTTTCTCTCCTTCCACTCTTCCCAGCATCCCCAACCTTCTCTGTCCCGTAGATCCACTGCTCCTCCATTTCCCTTTAGAAAAGAACAGGCCTCCCATGAATATCAACCCAACGTAGCACAACAATATCCAATAAGACTAGGCCTGTCATCATATCTAGACTGGAGGAGGCAATCTGGTAAAAGAAAGGGTCCCCTAGAACAGTCAAAAGAGTCAGATATACTCCCATTTACATTGTTAGGAGTCTCACAAAAACACCAAGCCACACAACCATAGCATATTTGCAGAGAACCTAGTGCAGCCATTCATGCTTGGTGGTTGCCACTTCAGTCTCTGTGAGCTCTATGAACCTTATTTAAGAGTCCTCTGGCTCCTATAAGCCCCCCCCCATTACAGGATTCTCTAATCTCCAAGAGGAGGGACCCAATGAAGATCTCCAATTTGAGCTTTTTCTCCACAAAGGCAAATAGTATAGATTATTAAAGGAACCATGTTAATAAAAGCATGGTTCAAAAGTTTTTTTAATTAATTAATTAATTTATTTCTTAAAGATTTCTGTCTCTTCCCCGCCACTGCCTCCCATTTCCCTCCCCCTCCCCCGATCAAGTCTCCCTTCCTTGTCAGCCCAAAGAACAATCAGGGTTCCCTGTCCTATGGGAAGTCCAAGGACAACCCACCTCCATCCAGGTCTAGTAAGGTGAGCATCCAAATTGCCTAGGCTCCCCCAAAGCCAGTACGAAAGTTTTAAGATTTTCAACTAAAGCACCTCTAACACCTCCAGGCCATGTCAGGCAGAAATCATCTCAAGACTAATCTGAGGCAAAAACAAACAAATAAACAAACAAAACAAACAAACAAAAAAAACCCACAGTGGAGTTTTTTATTCGAAAACTTTTGAGAGGCACACATATTTGTAAGACATTGAGGTCAGAGGTTCATGTCCTATAACACCAAGTGTCTCACTTTACTGCTGGGTGATTCAAAATCAACTGGCATACTCCCCACAATTTAACTAGCATCCAGTACTTCTCTTCCCACTGTTACGGTATTCATAGTGCTGACAACCCCAATACTCTACATGTACTATTACAGTAGCTTGAACTGCTGTTTATATTTTTATTTTTTATAGTATTCCTTCAAAAATTATCTATTTCAGTAGTTTTCTGTTTAAATCCATCCAATGCTGAATCTTTTATGTCTGTGTGAGAGAAATAGTTCTTCTAGATGCCTACAAGGACATCCATGATTTCACCCATTTCCCCAGAATGGCAAAAATATAAGTCAAATAATATTGAAATAAATAGGTGATAAACCCTTGTTCTGTATTATATACCAATGATGGACACATACAGATTCCCCTGAGTTCAAAAAATATCATGATTTTTAAATCTATCATTTGTAAAATTTCAAGTTTCACTCTAAAAAGTAATTGTTTACATAATCCTGGAGCATAAAATGAAAAACCATGAAACCAGGCCAGACATATGTATCAAGCAAATTGATATGATAATTCCTTTTATTAATCAATTTGGAAAAAGCTATAGTCTCTTGATATACAAGTAAACCCTAATCTCAGACCTGTGAAAAAAATATTTTGAGCCACGATTAAGGTTAAAAATCAATTGCCTTCAGTTAAGGGAGATTGACCCAAATAATTTGCATGAGTCTGATTCAGTTAGTTTCAAGATCTTTTGAACAGGATGAAACCTGTCTGGAAGAATTTCTTCTTCTGCACAGTTGCTCTAGTTGATGCTGAAGAGTTTCCACAGATGCCTGCTGATGCCCTGATGTATAGACCTCAGACAGAGTTAAGTAGCTCCCCCAATTGTATAATTGCAGCAAATCTTGTACTGTCTATCTTCCACTACTTTTGCTTCTTTTGAAGAACTCTGACTGATAACACTATTAATACCTCAGGGTAAATTTAAAATGTGGTGATCATAAGAGCACAACTAATTGCATAATCTCATTCATACTGACAACATCCTTCTTATGCTGATGATGGATAAATAAGCACAAGATGGAAATCCCTACTCTCTGTTCTTCAGTGAGTTTTGTTCGGTTGGTTGTCTATGGCACTATGGCAGAAGCTTAATGATCATGAATTACTATTTGCTTTCAGCTGGAATTTTAATTTCCATTACATTATTCCTAGCACTTAGGAAAATGTATTTTCTTCAGTTTTAGACTTAGCAAGTGCTACACATTTCAGTAACAAAATACAAAACTTCCTTGAAATTTCCCCTCTTGGATGTAAACTGTCTAGTGGAAGGTAAGTTTTTACTTTATCATTTTATGTCCACTAAAGTATTTGCAGTACCAATGTCATTGCTATTTGGTAGCTGAGAGACTTCTTAGATTTCTCAATCCATGCAAATGGCCTTCATACTGCCTGAGATGATTCTACAAAGCATTGAGTCTCCAGCCTTGTCTTGGTCTTAAAATCTAAAGCACTGCTTCTCTTGTCTTAATTCTAATGACTTAGCACCCATGATAATTATTACCACTTTGAGAAAACTTCTCCACATTAATTATACAATAACATACTATAATGCAATTAAGTATTTTCATCTTAAAATTAGAATATGTTCAGAACATTGATTCAAATGTCAGAAAACCTCTTTGAATATTGGCTTGGGTATATTAAGTATGTGATTCAAGGAAGTTCCTTTAAAACATTTTACTTTACCATTTACAAGTGGAAAATTGGGATTGTAATGGCAGCTACTCTCTGGAGATGGTTATAAGCTCTGCAGACTAATACATGGAAATATAATTAGAATTTTGGAATAAGTTAGACTAATTTGAAATATATTCTTTTCAGGTGGATTCTACTACCATGTTTTCTCTATTGTTACAGTCAGTATCATGCTAATTATTGACCTAGAAACAGTAAGCTCTTGATATTTTGGGGAGTGTATGTTTTAATCTGTCCAATAAATTTATACTACAAAAGGTTTGAAATTCTGGACTCAACAACATCCCTCTTTGATTTGTAGGCAGAGCCATGCTAGTCAGTGTGTCAACAACACAAAGAGTGTAACCAATCAGAGAAAATACTCTTATCACCTGACCAAAACAAACACTTCCCTGGCCAGCTGCATTCTCTGGAGTTACATGACACATAGTGGTTCTTTTTATTATCTATCTATCTATCTATCTATCTATCTATCTATCTATCTATCTATTATGTATACAGTATTCTATCTGCTTGTATGCCTGAAGGCCAGAAGAGGGCACCAGACCTCATTACAGATGGTTGTGAGGCACCATGTGGTTGCTGGGAATTGAACTCAGGACCTTTGGAAGAGCAGGCAATGCTTCTTAACCACTGAGCCATCTCTCCAGTCCCCATAGTGGTTCTTTTTGGGGAGATTGGTTTCTATTCTCAGAAATCTTTGTGTATTAAGTAAGTAAGGATAGTAAACAAGTGACATAAACCAGAAAGGAGGCTACTGGGGTGGGAGGATACAAAAAGTAGCAGAGAGATGGGTAGGATGTGGAAACAACCCTCCAAAAACATTGAAAATTTCCATAGTGAAACAATGCAGTGTGTGCTCATTCAAAATTAACTATTAAAATATACAGAGTCATAGATCCCAAGCTAAATTTGTCAGAAACTTCTTTGTTTTCTGAAAATGGGTTCTACCCTCACATGGTATAGTGGTTCTTCATTTTACCTTTTCTGAACTAACCCTCAATACCTTTGCCCTGTGAGTTCTGTTTACTATCTTCAAAGGCTCTTATCTAACTCCTCCCTTTCCATTGCATATGCTGAGTTTCGCTTAAATAAGTCTTTCTCACGCTTAAACCTAGAAGCCAAGTTCACATATCTCAAAAATCGCAGCTACTGCAAACCCATCCCCAGATGATTATTCAGCCACTCGTTTATTTAGGCCCTCTGTTAGAAGCTGAGCATAAGTAATCTGTATTGCATCCCTTGTACAAATATTACACATGAACTCTGTGTAAGAGTGGACTGTTGAGAAGTGTAAATTAAGAACACCTCTACACCATTGACAGTGATGAGTGTGACTGACCCGAGAATGTGAGTGCAGGAAGTCTGTGTTGCCCCTCATCTTCCTTCCATATGGTGGTGTTTTCTGGGTAGAGATGTCCTTCTCCAAGTGGCACATTGCTGCAAGGGGTGAACCAACCCGGGCAATGAAGAAGAACTCACCTTGGTGGTGAGGACAAGAGAGAGCTGGCAGACTGACCAATCTTGCAACTACTCAGGCCCAGAACCAGGGTTATGATTTGACCCACCCCACCATCCACCCCATCTATTATCGGTGACATTTAAAATTGAGGCCTTAAGAATAAAGATGATTAGGTAAACAAAGGCTTGGAGGAGAAGGGAGCTGGGAATATTTGACGCAATAGAACAAGTATTTCGGGGAAGTGTCAAAGATGGAAAGATGAGGATAATGGGACTATTAGGAAAGTGAAGGAAGATGAGAATAGCTGTGCTTTAGTGAACCAAAAGCTAATGGTACTTGGAGAGTTTATAATTTGGAATACCTAACTAGTATGTGCAGAGAATCTGAATTTCAGATAGTGTCATATAAAACTGATGAATATTCATTTTACTACTTTGCTTCCATAAGCATATTCAAAGACAATATTGTATAAGAACAGCTCTTTTAATATTTATTTCACTTATTTGCCTCACAGGCATACTGTAGACAAACTAGCTACTTAATGAGATTTCGCTACAATTCTTTTTTGTACTATTCATATTTACCTTTTTTGATTGTAGAAAGGAACACTCATGAACAATATTGATAATATTGTAGATTTCAAATATTCCAAATATTTTACAGACACCCACACAATTACTAAGCTTTTTTTTTTTTTAAATTATCTATGTGAAAGATAACCCTCTTCCATGACTAAAGGTTTTAAATGGCAGAAACACAGAATAAAATCTCCCTGCAAAAGCATTAAAATCACATTGCTAACAGTTGGTAAATCTGTTAAGTACTTAACTGTGGTATAAAACCACATAACAAAAATGACTTTGTTTTGTTTCCACTGTTGTTAAACCAAGGGGAATATTGCTAAAGAAGGTGGAAATTAAAATCTTGTTATCTCCATTCAAAATTACAAGTCTTTACAGCTCTTTTGTCTTTTAATTTGAATTTTTGAATTTTATACATGAGTACTATATTTATATCATTTTCACCCTCTTCTCTCCTCTCATTTACTTCTACTAGGGAAAATATAATGAGCAGAGAATATCCTTTAGTACATGAAATTATAAAAAAAAATGGAGGGGAAGGTCTACAAAATTTACATCTTAAAGAAGAAAGTAAGAAAGGAATTTAAACGTCTCCATTTTTCTGAGTTTTAGCTTATTATGTAAGTGGATAGAAGGCAGCCAAGGACAATGGCAATAACCTGTGTTGTTTTGGGAGTCTCTTTGGTCCTTTGTCCAGCATATCCAAGGGAGGTTTCTGATGCTTGGCACTGGTTTTTTTGTTAAATAAGCTATGGCTCCTGGGGGAGTATGGTCATCCTGTGTGGCATGACATCTTTTAAATGACATACACACACAAATACACATACAGATGCATACACACACATGCCCCCATATGCACATACACAAACACACACGTTCACACTCACATTATATGCACTTTCAAGTAAGCTTATAAAAGAATACATTTCTTATAGGCCTTTCAAACACCCTTAGTATTTCTTTAACTCCTTCCTCCTTCTTTATTGCTGTCCCCCCACTTCCCAGGTTGTCCTACTACTCTGATGCTTTCTCTTTCCATTGCATAGCACCTGTGCCCTATGACAGATCCTCCTCTGCAGAGCTGACTATCTCCCAACCCATGCTCCCTTTGGCCTTCTTAGCTTTAACAGTTACTTTAAGCTCTATAATCAAATCTAAAGGCTCTGAGTCAGGGTTTTCTGGGTAAGAACTCTTTGGTAGATTATCCAATCCCTGGCGGTTATTCCTAAACACCTATAAGAGTAAATAGAGTCAGTAGTGCTTATAGGTACATATGTGTATATGCAATAATAGCTACCATGGAAAAAGAAGTCATGAGTTTTAGAGAGAGTGAGGGACATGGGAGAAGTGAGTAGCAGGAGATGTTGAAATGATGTGAACATAGTCCTCAGATATGAAGCTCTTTAAAACATTAAAAAAGTTAAATAAGAAGGTAAACAGAAGGTTAAAAATTCTAAAATGTAAATGTTTATTTAGAGAAAAAGTGAGAGAGAAGACACAAGAGCACATACTGTCTTACCAACAGGAAGTAATGTGACTGGGCCCGAGTCTTAGCCCTTTTGTAAAATATGCTCACTAGATTGAAGTTCAGGGTCATTGTGCCAATCAAAAGCAAAGGGGTAAATGGAAGGAAGCTTCAGAATTTCAAGCCAGGGGCTCATTAGTACACTAGTCACTGCTGAAATCATTTATGTTCTCCTTCAGTTCACACACATTTCTGATAAATAAGGATGTGGTCAGAGGCCATAGGGCACTACTTAGGTTGCTATTTATCAGACAATTGAAATGTGTTTCCAGTTCTATTTAGCAATACGATGTCACTCTTTTCTTGAGTTGATCCAAGTAAAGAAAACACCTCAACATCAGTCTTTATAATCTACCAGTATGACCAACTGCCTGCATCTATGACTTGTGATTTTTCAGTATTTTGCATTCCAACTAGGATAAAGTCTGAAATGCTCATAAAACTTTGTACATAAATTTACAATTGCTATTCTTATCCTATTCATGGGACAAACAGATTTCAGTTTTCTTTACATGTCTAAACTAGCAAATGCCATGCATATTGGTAGATGGTTTCCAGTCTATAGTGGAGGTAGAACATGCTAGCTTGTTAAACCACAGATGGTATTAACAGGGAATTTAATAGCTTCTTTCTTCTCAGGAATTAATATCTGTTAAACATGCCTGAAACAAAGAATCAAAGAAAGTCGATGTTTAACAATTGAGAGTATAGGTCCTTTGTGTATATATTCTGATTTCCAGGTTACTGCTTTTTTCTGGAATTGCTGAGTTTTCAAATAAGTGGGTTTCTGTTTCTTATGCCTTTTCCTAATTCATTTCCTTTTTTTGTCCAATTCCAATGTGTTAGTTTTGTTTTTATCTTATTATATTTATTATTGTTCTTTAGAATCCTGATTGTTTTTAATGAGAGACAGAAAAGAAATAGAACCAGATGGGAAGTGAGATGAGGAGGAACTGGGAGGAGTAGAGGAATAGGAATCCATTATAAAGGTATTTTATGTGAAGAAAATACTATTTTCAATAAAAGAAAAAGATGAAGAAAAAGAAGACAAACAAGAAGATTAATTTGAGAGCTTTTGAGCATTGCAGTATAAAGCCTTGGTAGAAAGACCACAATGAAATAGCTGATGTTGGGTTAGATGTTTGCTTGATAGAGAAGAGGCACTTCTGAAGAGGTTCCTAGGTAGAAGTTGGAGTAAAATTGTGGTAGAAGTAAATGCATTGAACTTAATGTTCTGGGCCTGAACTCAGAGCTGAGAGCAGCAGAGGGGCTTCCTTGCTTAACATCGAGGCTTGGCCACAGTTGCTCTAGTGTTGGTTTTAACAAGGGTCTTGACTTTTCAGTAGCCAGAATGTATTTTCACTCCTCTTAAAGAAAAACAAAGTATGAAACAAAGCCATATCTGCATAAAACATGTATTACATTAGTGGTTAGAAAATAACGGAATATATGTTAGCAATACAGATTTTAGAGAGTTTTAGATACAATCTATTCTCAATGTAGAAACTTACACTTCACCCCTGCACTAAATTGCTTCAAAGATAACCACAGTATGTCAGATAAATGTTTCTTTCTGTTACAAATAAACATTTTCAAATGTTAAAAAAAAATATAGCACACTAGCCAGTGTAGCAGAAACATTCTACCCAGAACTTCCAGTTGCCATCCCTGGAAAGATTCCAGAGGAACTCCGTCCAGGCAACACATAGCCACCATATTCTTCTAAGGACCAGAGAGAGCAACAGAAACCAAGGAATAAAACACCCACCCAAGAAAGAAAAAGACAAGATACTTAGAATTGCAACCACTCCAAACTGAGATGCCTAGGTACCATCTCAAGAAACAATCAAGAACGGCCAAGACAACATGTCTCCACTAATGCCTAGCAACCCTGCTATAGTAAGCCCTGAGAAATGTAATGTAACTGAAGAATAAAATAACGACTTCAAAATAGACTTTTACGGATATGGTAGAGATCCTTAAGAGAAAATACATACATCACTTAAAGAATTCTATGGAAATACAAACAAGCAGTGGAAAAGAATGAAAAAAACAGTTTAAGACGTCAAAATGGAAACCAAATCAACAAAGAAAACTCACACCGAAGTTCAAAATTTAAGCATTTGCACAGGGCCTGTTGGTGGTGGTGCTACACTTTTAATCCCAACAGTCCAGGAAGCAGAGGCCAGCCTGGTTTACAGAACAAGTTCAAAGGTAGGCTCTGGTGGGAGGGGATGAAATGCATTGAAAACATGGAAGCAAACCTTATCAATAGACTGTAAAATGGAGTATAAGAAGGGAGAATCCCAGGTAGCGAATATACAATAGAAGATAGGAATACCTTGGTCAAAGAAAATGTTAAATCTAAAAAATTCTGGTAAAAAACATCTAGGAAATCTGGGACACTTTGAAAAGATCAAATCTATGAATAATAGGAATAGAAGAAGGTGAAGAAACCCAAAGAAAAGGCACAGAAAATATTTTCAAAAAAGTCATAGAAGAAAGTTTCCCCAATCTAAAAAAGGACATGCCTATCAAGTTATAAGAAGCACACAAAAACCAAATAGACCGAACCAAGAAATAAGTTACTATCAGCACATAATAATTAAAACGATAAACATATGGAACAAAGAAGATATATTAAAAGATACAAGGAACTCACCAAGGCCAGCTGGCCTGGGTCTGAAAAAGCATGGGATAAAACCGGACTTGCTGAACATAATGGACAATGAGGACTACTGAGAACTCAAGAACAGTGGCAATGGGTTTTTGATCCTACTGCACGTACTGGCTTTGTGGGAGCCTAGGCAGTTTGGATGATCACCTTACTAGACCTGGATGGAGGTGGGTGGTCCTTGGACTTCCCACAGGGCAGGGAACCCGGATTACTCTTAGGATGATGAGGAAGGGGGACTTGATCGGGGGAGGGGGAGGGAAATGGGAGGTGGTGGCGGGGAGAAGGCAGAAATCTTTAATAAATAAATAAACAATAAAAAAATAAAAGATACAAGGAAAAAATACCAATAAACTTCGAAAGGCAGTCCTATTAGAAAAATACACAACCTGTCAATGGAGAGTCAAAAAGCAAGAAGGCCTGGACAGGTGCTCTACAAATTCTAAGAAACCATAGATGCCAGCACAGACTACTATACACAAAAAAACTTTCGGACACAATAGATGGAGAATAAAAGACATTCCATGATTAAAACCAAATTTAAATAATATCTATCTACAAATATAGATTTATAGAAGGATCTAGAAGGAAAACTGAAACCTAAGGTTAACCACACCCTAAACACCACAAGGAACAACAATCCTTATAATAGTAAATAGTCCTGACCAGCAAATCAAAAGTTGTTATGCATTCACACACATTAATACACACACACACACACACACACCACTATAACAAAATATCAGGACTCAGCAAACGATGTTTGTTGATCTCAACAGTAGTGATGTCAATTCCCCGTTAAAATAACAAAGGACTGCCAGGCGTTGGTGGCGCACGCCTTTAATCCCAGCATTCGGGAGGCAGAGGCAGGTGAATCACTGTGAGTTCAAGTCCAGCCTGGTCTACAAGAGCTAGTTCCAGGACAGACTCCAAAACCACAGAGAAACCCTGTCTCGAAAAACCAAAAAAAAAAAAAAAAAAAAAAGAACAAAGGACTAACAAAATGAATATGAAAACAATGTTCATCCTTCTGCTGCATTTATGAAACACATATTAACATCAAGAATAGATATTACCTCAGGGAAATGGATGGAAAAAGATATTTAAGCAAACGAACTCAAAAATTAAGTTGTTTTAGTCATTTTAATATTTGACAAATATTTCAAACCAAATCTAATCAGAAGAGATAGGGAAGGACACTACATACTTATCAAAGGAAAATCCACCAGGTGGATATGGCAATTCTTAACATCTATGCACCAAACACAAGGGTATTCAAGTTCATAAACAAAATAAAACAAAACACTGTTACAGCTTAACTCACTTATTAACCCTCATACAATGAGAATGGGTGACTTCAGTATTTCAATACCCAACTTGTGCAAATGAACAACAATGTGATTTGCATGTTGCTCCTGGAAAGGCAGCAATAATTTGTTTGTTGTACTTTTGTTCATTTATTTTATTTTTTAAAAAAGAAAACAATTTATCTTTTTTCATTTTACTTATCAATCCCAGTTCCACTCCCCCCTCTTTTCCCATCTCCTCTACCTTCTCCCCATGCCACACCCCATCGACTCCTCATGTTCATGCATCTTAAGAGAGTTATAAACTTATATAGCAACAGTTCATAATGAAAAGGTTCTTCCCAGGCATGTATGGTTGAATGATAGTTCTCCATTCACTGATTCAAAAGAGAAATGACAGAGAGTTTGTGATGTGATCATAACAAGGAAACCTTTTTATTTAAAATTAAACCATATAAAAATAAATATTAAATCTTAATTTTTCTTATTTTACTAGGTTTATATAATTATCTATGTCCTTAATACTAATCACATATGATTAGTTTTGCCTGCCTGTTTTTTTGAGATGGGGACTCAGTATGTAGCCTTGGTTAACTTGGAAATATTTATGTAGACCATACTGGCCTACAACTCATGATGGAGATCTACCCAACTTTGACTCTGGAATGATGGGATTAAATACTTGAGTTGTCATATTTAGCCTGATAACAAGTGTTATGTTATAAAATAAATGAAATAAAACATATTGTGTCTCCAAGCATCTTCCTCAAATTCATATATTATGTCACATTAGTGGCAAGGGGTTAAGTATTTGTGACATAGAAATTGGATAATAAAACTAAAAATTGAGGTTTGATGATTTTGTTGTTTATCCTTCGAATTTTAAATATGAATAAAATATTAATAAGAAAATTTAATTCCAAATTAAATTACATCATATCAGCAGCCATTGCATTGAGGGTAATGTGAACATACACACACATACACACACACTTATCAAATGAAGAATTACCTCATTTTTAAAAATTATTAGTGATTAAAAATAAAAAAGCTATTAGTGATTTCAATAAATAAATCATTCACTTTATTGATGGATTTGTAAACTCTGACACAGATTTTATTATCAAAGCTTTTGTTTTTGATACTGCATTTTATTACAAGTATTCATGTTAAACACATGCTCCACCACTGTAGACACATGGGTGCTATTTTTCTTTTTTTCTTATTTGTTACTGTGAATGAGAGAAACAGCCAACATTTATGTGAAAACTACATATGAAGTCCATAGAAGTCCTGGAAATATATCAAGGAAATCGCTTTCTGGAAATCAACAAACTATTTAAAGCTTACAATAAAAATTTGCATATTTTCTTCATGAATCATGTGTCATCTGTTCTTATAATAAAATAATAGGAAAATACAACTTATCTTAGGAGAGCCCATTAAAATCATATCATTGGTTACATAGATATACAAGAATGTAACAAATCAAGGGGATACAAATCAGAAAAGAAGAAGTCAAACTTTCACTATTTGCTGATGATGTGATAGTTTACAAAAGCAACCCCAAAATTTCTACCAAGGAACTTCTACAACTCATAAACATTTCAGTAAGGTACAAGATTAACTCAAAAAATTAGTACCCTTCCTTTACAAAGATGATAAATGGGTCAAGAAAAAAATCAGAGAAACATCACCCTTCACAATAGCCACAAATAGCACAAAATATTTCGGAGTAACTCTAACCAAACAAGTGGAAGACTTTAATGGCAAGAACTTTAATCCCAGCAATCGGGAGGCAGAGGCAGGTGGATCTCTGGGAGTTCGAGGCCAGCCTGGTATACAAGAGCTAGTTCCAGGACAGGAACCAAAAAGCTACGGAGAAACCCTGTCTCGAAAATCAAAAACAAAAAAGTTTGTAATAGCCAGAACCTGGAAACAACCTAGATGTCCTTCAATGGAAGAATGGATGAAGAAAGTATGGAATATATACATATTAGAGTACTACTCAGCAGTAAAAAACAATGACTTCTTGAATTTTGCATACAAATGGACGGAAATTGAAAACACTATCCTGAGTGAGGTAAGCCAGACCCAAAAAGAGGAACATGGGATGTACTCACTCATATTTGGTTTCTAGCCATAAATAAAGGACATTGAGACTATAATTCGTGATTCTAGAGAAGCTAAATAAGAAGGTGAACCCAAAGAAAAACATATAAGCATCCCCCTGAATATTAACCTTCATCAGGCGATGAAAGAAGACAGAGACAGAGACCAACATTGGAGCACTGGACTGAAGTCTCACGATCCAAAGGAGGAACAGAAGGAGAGTGAGCACGAGCAAGGAACTCAGGACTGCGAGGGGTGCACCCACACACTGAGGCAATGGGGATGTTCTATCGGGAACTCACCAAGGCCAGCTGGCCGGGAACTGAAAAAGCATGGGACAAAACCGGTCTCGCTGAACATAATGGACAATGAGGACTACTGAGAACTGAAGAACAATGGCAATGGGTTCTTGATCCTATTGCACGTAATGGCTTTGTGGGAGCCCAGGTAGTTTGGATGCTCACCTTAATAGACCTGGATGGAGGTGGGTGGTCCTTGGACCTCCCACAGGGCAGAGAAACCTGCTTGCTCTTTGGGCTGAGGAGGAAGGAAGACTTGATTGGGGGAGGGGGAGGGAATGGGAGGTGGTGGCGGGGAAGAGGCAGAAATCTTTAATAATTAAATAAATTAATTAATAAAAAAACAAAACAAAAAAGAACTTTAAATCTTTAAAGAAAGAAATTGAAGAAGACATCAAAAAGTGGAAAGATCTCCCATGCTCTTGCGTAGGTAGAATTAACATAGTAAAAATGGCAATCTTACCAAAAGCAATCTACAGATTTAATACAATGCCCATCAAAATCCTGGCAAAATTATTCACAGACCTCAAAAGAATCAAAAGAATGGTACTCAACTTCATATGGAAAAGCAAAAAAAAAAAAAAAAAAAAAAAAAAAAAAACCAAAAAACCCAGGATAGCCAAAATAATCCTGTATAATAAAAGAACTTCTGGAGGCATCACAATCCCTGACTTCAAAGTCTACTATAGAGCTACAGTATTGAAAACAGCCTGGTATTGGCATAAAAACAGACAGAAGAACCAATGGAACCTAATCAAAAACCAGGATACTAATCCACATACCTTTGAACACCTAATTTTTGACAAAGAAGCAAGAAATATCAAATGGAAAAAAGAAAGCATATTTAACAAATGGGTGCTGACATAACTGGATAGCAATATGTAAATGAATGAAAATAATCGCTATCTATCACCATTAAGTCTAAATGAATCAAAGACCTCAACATAAAGCCAGCCACACTGAATCTTATAGAAGAGAAAGTGGGAAGTACACTTGAGAAACAATTAATAAATGGGACCTCCTGAAACTGAAATGTTTCTGTAAAGCAAAGGACACAGTCAACAAGACAAAACGATAGCCTACAGAATGGGAAAAGATCTTCACAAATCCCACATCAGACAGAGGTCTTATCTCGAAAATAGATAAAGAACTCAAGAAATTGGCCATCAAGAGAACAAATAATCCAATAAAAAATGGAGAACAGACCTAAACAGAGAACTCTCAACAGAGAAATCTAAAATGACTAAAAGACAGTTAAGGAAATGCTCAATATCCTTAGTCATCAGAGATATGCAAATCAAAACAACTCTGACATTCCATATTACACCTGTAAGAATAGCCTAGATCAAAAACACTGACGACAACTTATGCTGGAGAGTTTGTAGGGTAAAAGGAACACTCCTGCATTGCTGGTGGGAGTGCAAGTTGGTACAGCCCCTTTGGATATCAGTATGGCGATCTCTCAGAAAATTAGGAAACAACCTTCCTCAAGATCCAGTAATAATACTTTGGGGAATATATCTAAAGGATGGTCAATCGTGCCACAAGGACATGTGCTCAACCATGTTCATAGCAGCATTGTTTGTCATAGCTAGAACATGGAAACAACCTAAATGCTCCTCGACTGAAGAATGGATAAGGAAAATGTGGTACATTTACACCATGGAGTACTACAGAGCAGAAAAAAAATTAGCAACATCTTGAAATTTACAGGCAAATGGATGGAGCTAGAAACATCATTTTGAGTGAGGTAACCCAGACCAGACCCAGAAAGACAATTATCACATGTACTCACTCATAAATGGGTTTTAAGCATAAAGCAAAGAAAACCAGCCTACAAATCACAATCCCAGAGAACCTAGGCAACAATGAGGACCCTAAGAGCGACATACATAGATCTAATCTACATGGGAAGTAGAAAAAGACAAGATCTCCTGAGTAAATTGGGACAATGGAGACCTTGGGAGAAGGTTGAAGACGAGGGGAGAGTCAAGGAGGGGAGCAGAGAAAAATGTAGATCTCAATAAAATAAATTAAAAAACTCATATTGTTGGTCATATAGATATACAAGAATGTAAAAAAATCAATATGTAAATAAAAACTTCACAAAGAAAAACTAAATTAATAGAAATGCAGGCATAAAGGAGACATTAACAAATTAACAGGACCCTACTTCATTTTCATGGGTTGTTTAAACTCAATTAAGCTCTTCAGTATCAACTCTGATAAAGAAAACCCAGAGGATAAAAGAATTCTGAGTTTATTAGATTCAAATATATTTTTAAACAATTTTTAATGTTGCATTTGTTTCTAAGAGCTTGGATCAAATTCAGTTATTTTAGATTTATAATTGATAACTAAAATATTAAGGCAAGTATACAAACAAAAAGAAAAAACAATCACCTTCCATTGTTAAAAATACAACATCTTTCTTGCATTAACTAAATCACTAAAGAAATCTCCCCAATTTTCTGCACTTAATGATCCCCTTAAGTACAGCATTCCTGGAAAGGAGTTCCTTTGTAACTTCCCTGAAGGAAGGAACAAACTAAGCAAAGAGTGGGCTTAAGAACCCTCTGAAGGCAGAGTTGTTGCATGCTGTCTTCCTTTTTATTAGTTTGGAATGGTCCCAGAAGCTTTAAGAGTTATATTCAAATAGAAATACAGAAATGCATTGCTTCCTGCTACAAACATGGATCTGTTGTTTTTATTTTCTACCCTAAACTGTCTTTCCAGCTACCTTGCCTACTAAGATCTACCTATTGAACTGTGTTACTATGTCCTACCACACTTATTTTTCTAGTTTGAAATACTTTCTATTTTTATCTCCAATTATAAAATTGCTGCTTTTCTTCTGTGATCCTAATCTGTGTGTATGTGTGCGTGTGTTTATGTGTATTATGTGTGTGCATGTGTTTGCTTGTGTGAGTGCACATGCCAGGGCATGTGGGTGGAGGTCAAAGGACAACCTTAGACCTATCGTTTCAGTTGAGACAGCATCTCTCTGTTTGCTACTACAAATGCCTAGAAGCAGGCCTGTCAGCTCTCATTGATTCTCTTCTTTCTACCTCTCATGTCACCATGAAAGCACTGGGTAACATATGTGGGCCACATTGCTCTGTTGTTCGTGGATTCTAGTGATTCAAACTCAGTTCTTCATGAGTTACTAGCTGGTTGACTACCTACTTGGTATCTCTCCATTTATCTTAAAAGATATTTCACATATTTATTTATATATTTAAATATTTGTATTTCCTTAGGTTTAAGATTTTATTTTCATATCTGCCTGACCAAAGTGAAGGAATGTGATCAGATGTCTATGTTTTTGTATCTGACACTGAAAATAGGAGAAATGTTGTGCATGGATGAGATGCTATCAGATGAACGCTAGTATCGTATTAGTGCACAATGATTGGTGAAGACAATCCTCACCTTTAAAATGTCCTGACATTTTGTAGCTTGTCATTAACAGTGACCTGTAGTAGGCTGAGTGAATAAACAGCACATGTACATTTCTCTCCAATGACGGCAAGTAGTGAGTAAAGTTGACAAAGATCAGATTTAAGATAGTCTTCTCAGTGACTTTAGAAGAAATAACTTAGTTTTATGTAAGTCCTTTCTTGCTTATTTAAGAAGACTAAAGTAAAATGTTAATACTTAGTTTGCAAAACAAGTCAGATGACAACTATTTGCTTCATGGGCAAGGAAGGGAAGAACTAAACAATGTTTTTATTCCATTTAACCTGCTCTTATTAATTAATGATATTAATTTTTTATACATGTACAAAATACATTTAAGGTAATACAGTGGCATTATATACATACTCCTTTCTCCCATCTACCTAAACCATGGGTGTAGGCATCTTATTTCTCAATTTATGATAAAGTTATGATAGCATTTACACATGACTGTATAGACATTTTGTGTCCTTGCATTGTTTAATTTAGCATTGAGTTTTAGAAATCACAAATTGATTAATGATTTACATAAATCTTATTATCCATATACTTGAGTCATGCCACCTAATTTATCCATATTATCTTTCTATCTTACTTTAAAATACTGAAGAAAATTCTACAGAATTTATCTGTCTCACTCATTGTTCACAAGTGGGATTCACAATTCTCGAAATGCTTTAGTCTTTCCAGTTATTGTCATAATTGGAAAAATACCCTGTAATATACATATTAGAAATTCGCCTATATAACTGGAGTTATTCTTTCAAGACACACTTTTCATATCTGGCCATGAGACATAATGGTTTTCAGTCACAGAGTTAATAAAGACAGTCGTTACTATTATAAATATTGATGACAAGTGGTTCTCTTTTCATTGTTATCTGAGCCTCTCTGAGCCACAGATGTACCGTTATAGAGCAGAATACATACTGTGTGAAGTGTCTGGCTCCCATTTGAGAAAATGGACATTCTAACTTCCAAAATAATAAACACAGGAAGGCCTGGCTATGCTCTGGTTATCCTCTTGCCCCTCCTCCACCTTCAAACTGAGTGCCTTGAAGACTTGGTTAATCCACTGGCTACCCCAGGGTAGGGTTCATTCTGGCTTTTATCTAAACACCAGTGGAAAAAAATGGAACTGAGACACAGCTAAGCCCAAAGGACCTCTACCTGCTTAAAGTCTTATAAGCAATGAAGTTGTCAAGGAAATTCAATTCTGCATTCAAATGACATACTTTTGAGAAGTGCACCAATCTTTTGCCTTAATGCTCCAGAATACATATTATTTCATCACGAAATATATGCAAATAAAGCTACATTAGGAGCATTTCTCCACTTAAGGTCACAGCCTAAATAGGAAAATATTCATCTTGCTCAATTTTCTAAATAATAGGAGATAGCCAGTATAGAGTTTTGATATCAAAACTATTTATACCAGCAAGTTTCTTCAATTCTATAGTTAGAATAATTTGCAAACTTAGGTATGTTTGAAGAATACTGTTTTAGTGGGCATCTTCTTTCATCCTAGAACATTACAGAATATATTTTGTCATTCACCTAAAAATTATATTTTATTTTCCATGGCTATAATTGCAAATCTTGTAATTAGTGTATTTAAACCTTATTCTCTAGTAAGCATTCGCTTGTAGCAACTCCTATTACTTATGTAGCCAGTTAATGTGTGTTAAGTGTTTCTGTTTTAACACAAAATAAAATTGAAATAATCTACTTATAATGAATATAAGAAATACTCCAGAAAAATTGAATGAAGTGTTTTATAGCACTGTGAATTTTTAGTCATAACTTTACGTTGAAAGTTCAGCTTTCAATCCAAAAGTTTCTATTTTTATAAAATAAAAAAAAAATGCGCACCTAACCAGACACAGCCTCCTTTTTTACGTGGGTCACAAAACAGAAAAACAGAAAACGAAGCTTAAATTCTAGTTCAAACCATGCCAATGGCAGTAAAAAGCAAGACTGAGTCTGTTGTGGAAAGTAAGATATACAGTAATATCTTGAAACTTCATTGCTGATCTGGTGCTGCTAACCTGTGTCATCCTCTTGAAAATTACAGGCAATTTCAGCGACTTCTATTTGCCTGCAAATGCATGGTCTTCTCTAAGACACTTTCCTCGCAGACCAGGCTTATTTTACTAACCTTCTGCTCCCTACGAGGTCAAGGGGTTGGCAATATATAGGATAGGCAGATCTTCTTAACCAGGCATTTCCCGTACTACCCTCCATTTCAGTCATTCCTCTACTACTGTCTTCCCAATGAAGGCTACAGATAGTGTCTTAGGGTTTCTATTGGTGTGATAAATCACCATGACCGAAAACAACTTGGAAGAAAAGGATTTATTTGCTGGTATTTCCAAATCCCGGTCCTTCATGGAGGAACCAGGGCAGAGGCTGAAGCAACAGGCTTGCAGAAGAGCTTCTTCTTTAAAGCTTGCTCTTCATGGCCTACTCAGGCTGATTCCTTGTAGCACCCCGGACCACCGGTCCCGTGGTGGTACTGCCCACAGTGAGATGGCCCCTCCCACACCAATCAAGAAATCGCCCCACATACATGTCTATGGGCCAATCTTATGGAAGACGTTTCTCATTTTTTTCTTTTTAGAATATCCTGTGTCATGTTGACATAAAAACTAGCTAATGACTGCCTCATGCCCACTGAAAGGTACCATTTCAGGACTACCCTATCTAACATTTAAAATAATTCTAAGAAATTTCAGGAAGAATGGCTTGTTATTGTAGGTATTCGTTCTTGGTATTTAATTAATTAATTTATAAATGGAGGGTTACTGGCTTTTGCCTAGGGTTCACCTGAATTAGATTCTTTCTAATCTTTACAATTTGATGCTTATTGTTTAAGGCTACATGTTAACAGAATATTATTTTATTTTCCTTTAGCTCTGATCCCATTACAGAAATGGTACTCTGGTTTGCTTTTAGATAATGATTCTTTCTGCAAAGCTATGAGATAAAAAAGAGATTTCCTTACTGCATTATAAGGTCCTGTGATTAACTGGCAGACCCCTTTTCTCTACAAGAATGAGAGGGATTCTGAAGTCTGAAATAAGTCATTACTAAAATGTGGACTAGTTGTGACCTAAAATTTGACACCTTTTCTATTGGCACATTTATTTATCTAAAGATAAAAGATCCTGGTAGAAGTCGTTAACTCATTAAAATTATACATATTGTATTGATTTATTCTCCAGAAGATTCAATGTATTATTTTAAATACAAAATATAATGAAAAAAGTAATACCGAAGAGAGAAGTTTATGTGAGAAATTTTGAAGCATGTTTGAAAGCTCAGTAAATGAAGAACTCATTCATGAAATTATTTTGGTAAAGCAACAACACAAATTTAATTGCGAACATACCAACAAATTCCCCACTGTGTACAAATATCCACATTGCGAATGTGTAACCCGGACTCAATTGATTAACAGACTCATTTTGGAAAAGGAAGGGAAAAACTATCGAAAGATATGCTGTTCGGAGAAAGGGTGGGGCGGGGGAGCCACAGTGTCACAGATGGCTGTCAGAATGAAGTGAGGCATGGCTCTGTTGAGGGCATCAGCCATCAGTGTGAAATCCGCACAGAAAGGGACAGAGCAGAAGGCAACCTTTCAAAGGCATGTGGCAGCAAGCGGCATTGTGAGGGTTAATTTACTGCCAGGAGCTGCTGGGACCTTTCATTCTCCACAGGCGCACAATAGACAGATCCCCGAAGTGCCCATCATAATCACAGATGCTGGGGGATTAATGTGAAAGATGAAAGCTTCATGAATATTAAAAAAAATATATCTAACCTGCTAATGATGCGGCAGTGCTGGCAAACATGTTCAATCTCGAAATCCAAGAGCAAGGCACATAGGCCTAGGAAGACACTGTCTTTTAAAAACTGATTAAAACCTACTCAATTTGTAACAGAAAGAAGCTTATGCATATTAGGACCTGAATTGGCTGCCAAACTTTACAAATTGCACAGACTAATTACCATAATTAAGCCTTGGATTGAAGAAGAAAATTCCATTTATCTCCGGCTGACTCTGTGGAACTTCAATAAAGAAAGAACTGACATCAGATGGGCTTTTCCCTCAAATGATATTTCAAACCCCACTAAAAGTAAACAAATAAAGAGGGGCCAGCCCCTAAAGAAGCAGGAACCGTAACCATTGAGTTTTTTAGTGGAGTTGAAGGAAAGAATACTTCAAAGAAAGAAATGCTGCATTAGATAATTTTAGAATAAACGTCCCGTGAGAAGTTGCATATTTTAAAATGTAGAATTGTTGAGCTAAATCTGGACTATCAATACTTAGATAACAAATTTGGAAGAAATAGAAGGTTTTAATTTACTGAAATGCTTTGGTAATTTACTCTGAAAGGCCAATACTATTTAGAATTTTGCTGACTTAATTTCTGTAAAGATAACAATAGAATAACTTGCTTAAATAAATAAGATAGGAAATAATTTTAATTTTTTGTTTTTACTAAAATCATTAGTGACCAAATAACACTCTGTTAGACCATGTGATATTTTGTTTATTTTTGGACTTTCTTAAAAATGTTTATTAAAGTCATATAATCAGATATGATCGCTATTTGCAATTGTGTTACAATGTTTAAAATGTAAACCCATGAATTTTCAAAGAAAAAATTTCAGTCATGATAAGTGACACTTCTAGAGGGTACTAAAGTTGCTACAATTAAGAATATTTCTGAAATTCATTTCTAATATTGAGTCTGATAGAAAAATGGATTCAAAGCAGTTACAGTCTGGTGAGGGAAAATAGTATGAACAGATTGATTTTTCAGACAGTGTGGAGCATTTGGTTTTACGGCAACATGGATTAGCTTTGAATTTTGTGAATCACTTGAACTTCTGGTTCCCAATAGCTTCATGTAGCACTGCAAGATCAAGCCTATGCTGATTTTAGTGGTTGGTAGGAGGAAACACTTTAGGGCTATTTTATTTTGTAACGATTATAAAAAACAACCCTGAAAGCAAATCTATTACTTGCTTTCTTTGTCTTATGCAAAGTGGGCTCCACTATTAATTGTATTGCCCCCAGTAAGCAGCCTGTGCTTTGGACTTACCTATGACACAGACAGTGCCATGGTCTTTTCCCTCCCTCAGGGACCAGCCCTGAGGATGGATTTCAAGTTCCTTACTCAGCTTACAGGACCATTTGATCTGATAATTGTGTTAGTCCTGTTTTTTTTTTTTCCCCAATTCTCATTCATTCTTTTATATACTATTTAAATCTTTTAGAATGCCAATGACCCAGAAACTGCTACAGCCACTTGAAATAATTATCGATCAGCACCTGCAAACTACGGGAAAACACATTGTGTAGCACAGTGGAAAAGAAATGACTTGCAAGCATTCTTTTGTACCTGCTCATCCATCAACGGTCTACACACCGGCACGCACCCAATGATGCTCAGCGTTGCCCCTGTGGAGAGGCCATGCAGTATAGTGGCTGGAAACACGAATTTCAGAGCCTCACTCAAATTCTAGCCCATTAGGCACAACCACAAGCCGTTATCACATCCACAAGCCGTTTCATAAGGGTTGTTAAGCAGGTTAAGTAAGTAAATACACTTCCATAACCCAAAACCTGGCTCATAGCAATATTAGTTATTTTATAGCTCATGTGATAAATATAATAAGAAAGGAATTAGAGTTGTATGATGGTTTGGCACTCTGGGTGACAGGGCCTAACCATGACTGGCATTCTTTGAAAAATTAGCCATGTAACTTATTTTAAATGAGATACAATGGAAGAGGAGAGCACGATGAAGGTCACATTTTCTAGTCACAATGCACTCTCCTGGGAGCACTCTGAAGAAGACAACTGTTTTCTGGTCTGGAAAAAATATTCTCTCTCTCTCTCTCTCTCTCTCTCTCTCTCTGTCTCTCTCTCTCTCTCTCTCACTGTCTCTCCCTCCCTTCCTCTCCCTCCCCCCTTTCTCTTGTTCATGCTCTCTCTCCTGCTCTCTTTCTCCCTCCCTCTCTCTCTCACCCTCCCTCCCTGCCTCTCTCTCTCTCCCTCCCACCCTCCCTCCCCCTTTCTCTCCCTCCCTCCCTCTCTGACTCTCTCCCCTCCCTACTCCCCCCTCTCCCTCTCTATAGTTCTCTCTTCCCCTCTCTCTCCTGCTCTCTTTCTCCATCCCTCTCTCCCTCTCTCTGTATGTTTACTTAGAATATTCTTGAGGAAACGTCCCTTTTGGATGCCAACTCCTAACACTGTAGTAGGGAGCTGCAGGCTGTGTTCCTGCCGCCCCAGCTCCTGGTCGCCTGGCTAGCTTATGCCCCGAAATAACAACACACAAACTGTATTCTTTTAAACACTGCTTGGCCCATTATATCTAGCCTCTTCTCTGCTAACTCTCACACCTGGACTAGCCCATTTCTAATAATGTGTGTAGCACCCCAAGATGCGCTTACCAGGAAGATTCTAGCCTATGTCCATCCTGGGTCGGAGCTTCATCGCATCTGCCCCAGAGAAGAGCGGCATCGCGTCTGGCTCAGAGAGGAGAGGAAATGGCATCTGAGCTCACTTCCTCTTCCTCCCAGCATTCTGTTCTGTTTACTCCACTCACCTATGTTCTAACCTA
This sequence comes from Chionomys nivalis, assembly GCF_950005125.1. NCBI lineage: Eukaryota > Metazoa > Chordata > Mammalia > Rodentia > Cricetidae > Chionomys > Chionomys nivalis. Next base: position 25,338,045 of record NC_080088.1, read on the forward strand.
TGAGGGCCAAGCAGTTTCTTTTTTAATTAACCAATGACCTTCCTCCGTCACTAACACCCTTTTGCTTCCTATGTTACAAAGATGTTTCTGTGTAAACTCATAGACGAACATTCATTGATCTGTTTGTACCATTTGTATCCTGTGCTCTTATAATAGAAAGGCAACTGTCTGAGTTAGCTTTGAAATGACACTGGCCCTGTACCAAGAAGGTCCTTGTCCTTCTTAGCATTTGCTATGGTGTAAGGCTTTGCCAATGAGTCAATGAACTATAATATGTATCCTCAGAGCATACTCTTCATTTTTGTCCACAAGTATTTATAAATACTCCTCCACTTACAATAAGAGTGTGAGTTGAAATACACAAGTTGAACATATTTTTTAGTGGAAAATGTACTTAATACACATAATTTATCTGTAGCTTAGTAGTGTTGTCTGATGAAAGTGTTGATGGATTTTACTATGACCTCATGCTTCACAGCAAGCCGTAGATTCTGGCTGCTGGCTGCCATTGCAAGAGCATATCATACTGCATATCACGGTCCCACAAAAAGACCAAATTTCACCTAGTGATGGTGGTGCACACCTTTAATCCCAGCACTCGGAAGGCAGAGACAGGTGGATCTCTTGTGTTTGAGGCCAGCCTGGTCTTCAAGAGCTAGTTCCAGGACAGACTCAAAGCTACAGCAAAGTCCTGTCTCAAAAAAAAAAAAAAAAAAAAGAAAGAAAGAAAGAAAAGAAAAGAAAAAGAAAAAGAAAAAAGAAAGAAAAAGAAAAAAGAAAGAAAAAAAAGAAAAACGAAAAAGAACAAACTTCAAATGCAAAGACTCATTTTTACTAGATGTGTACTTTTTTCATATCCTTATAAAATCAAAAATATGAAATGGAGGCACTAACAGTCTGCGTACATAATGAAATGAGATGATTTCTCTTCAAGAAGATCTGCATGGAGCGTTTCTGATTCTCTGAAATCTGAGGTTTCTTTATGTGTAGTATTGATCCTGGCAATAAAGTCTTAAGTTAGCTTGTTTACTTTAATATGGAAGACAGAGTTAGAACTTCTTACTTTCTTCACATTTCTCTGTCTGTCTTTATCTAGAATCATCTATCTACCTATCTATCTATCTATCTATCTATCTATCTATCTATCTATCTATCTATCTACCTACCTACCTATCAATCATCTATCAGTCATCTATCATCCACCTACCTATCAATCGTCTATCTATTATATCTATCTATCTCTATCATTTACATATCATCTATCTATCTATCTATCTATCTATCTATCATCTATCTATCTATCTATCATCTATCTATCTATCTATCTATCTATCTATCTATCATCTATCTATCTCTATCTATTATCTATCTATCTATTATCTATCTATCTATCTATCTATCTTTCTATCTATCTATCTATATCTATATCTATCATCTACATATCTATCTATCTATCTATCTATCTATCTATCTATCTATCTATCTATCTATCTATATCTATCATCTACATATCATCTATCTATGTATCTATGTATCTATGTATCTATCTATATCTCTCTCTATCTCTCTATCTATCTCTATCTATCTATCTATCTATCTATCTATCTATCTATCTATCATCTATCTATCTATCTATCTATCTATCTATCTATCTATCTATCTATCATCTATCTCTATCATCTATATCTACTATCTATCTATCTATCTATCTATCTATCTATCTATCTATCTATCTATCTAATAATCCAGTGTGTGTGTGTGTGTGTGTGTGTTTGTGTAGGTCAGAGGACAGATTTCACAAATCAGTTCTTTCCTATCATGTGGGTTCTGGTAGCTTCTGGAAGTTGAACTCGGGTGGGTAGTCTCACAGTAAGGACTTTTACCTCCTGAATCATCTCCCCAGCTCAACAAGTGCTATATCTTAATGAAGGTAATGGAGAAGACTCTCAAGAGCACACCCTAGACTCAGACCTATAGTGGAACAGTGGATTTACTATATACAATAACTGACTTTGCTCCTTAGTTCCCATAAGTCCTTGCTTGTAGGGGACAGCACTGTCACACACAACTTAAACTTGGCATTCCATCTGCACAGGGCCTGAGGAGGATGAAGAGGTACTCTTAGTGCTGTAAGCTCGGGTCATATGTTCATAAGTTTAATTAATTAGTAAAATTAATTTTATAGCATTTAATTATTTTCATAAATTTCTATATGTTATAGTATCTGCATCTGAGAAACACTCGATTCAGTATTAAAACAAAATGAAATGATGTTTTGGTATTAGAGGGTCTGCTTTTTTTCTGGCAACAGTGAAAGGGGCAGCTCAAGTATAGGAAAGGTGTCCATAAGGCTGGAGAAGCTAAGAGTTGAGAGTGAATGATTGATTATCTTGGTTTAAGATCCTGCCCAGGTCTCTACATCCTCTTGTCAAATGACAAACACCGGCTTGTGAATAGGTCCTCTGTGAGAGTGTAAATGAGTAAGGACACAGACTAGTTTTTGTCGCTAAGAAACGTTCTCCTGTACTCGTGGACAGCCATGAAGGAACAAAAGAGAATTGCAAAGAACTAAGCAATGGTTTAAGAATGACAAGGGCCAGCCTGTGGTGGCACACTCGGGAGGCAGAGGCAGGTGGATCTCTGTGAGTCTGAAGCCAGCCTAGTTTATAAGAGCTAGTTCCAGGACAGGCTCCAAAGCGAAACCTGTGTAAAAACAAAGAGAAACTGTAAAAAAATAAAAAAGATGAAGAATGATTAGAAAGGGGAGTTTGTTTTAAAGATTTTCTGTAGCTTTACTTCCTAGATTGAACTTTTATAATTTCTTGCTTCCCTCCTTCATGTTTACCCTGGGGTTAGTCAGAATGCTCTCTTTTCTTAAGGAATGTTGTGTTTCAAATCTTCATGTTTCCATGCTCTGGAAATAATGCCATGTAACTCTTAAAAAACTAAGAAGGCCTAATTTGAGTAAACTAAGTCCTTATCTCACAAATCATATTGCAATTTATTTTTATATCCCTTTATTGTTAGAGAAAGTCACTGAACATCACAACAACATTGTATATTTGCTGAAGGCTTTTGAAAAATCCCATTCACTTATAAACACTGAAGACTCTAATAAGACTGGATCCCTTTAATTTTAAGAGGACTTATTACTTAAAAATAAATACCAAATACTGGTACTTTTTTAAAGTTATAGTTTGGCAAAGTTTAACTAGAAGAAAATGGATTCCACTAGATGTGAGTGTACACACATACACATGCCCCCCCCACACACACACAGGGCAAGGGAGAGGATCCAATCAGTTCTATTGTGTTTAAGTGCAAAATGGAAAAATATTGTTACCCCTTGCCTCCTTCTTTAGACTTTGTGGGAAGGTGACAGCTACTAGTGGCAGTAGAATAAGAATGAGAAATAGAGAATCTAATGCCATGTAATTTCTAGTTTAAAATTGTTCTAGGAACCTAGCAATTTCTTTATATTTTCAAAAAGTAGGAAAATCCCAATAGCTAAAAGAGAGCAAAGCCCAGTGTTCGTCACTTCGTGCTGACACTAGACAGGAAGTCAGGAAACACCTACAGATAACATTCTATCACCAAGTTTGTCTATGATGCTTTGAAAACATGTGCCACTGATAATAGTAGGAAACACAAATCCAGCTCCATAGGATGTTATGTTGATGGTGGGGGTCATCCTAACTTTGGGGGGAATTTGTACATTTTTGTTCAATGGGTTCTATACTCACACCAGCACAACTTTTGTATGGCTCTTTGAAGTATGACATAATTTTACAGCTTTTTTTTTTAAAGAGAGCCAAGTATGGTAATAAAAGAAGGTTTTGAAGGATATTGGCATGAGAGTGAGCTGCTCTGGATTTTTAGGTAAATAGTAGCTTAAGGAAATTCTGATGGGTAAGTCAGGAAGTGAAGTGATATTTTCTAATCTTTCTATGCTCTAAGAGCATATGCGGATAATACTTTGAAAGCTTCTAAAATGCTAACATTCCTGATCCTAAATATGAAGTCAATGTCAACAAATTCTCTAATAACATTATTCTACAAAACAGATTGTATGTTCATTTGGTAGTCTGTGTATGCTTGAGTTGTTATAGTAAAAATTAGCAGGATTACTCTTTTCTTTTGCTTCTCACTTTTTTACATGTCACTTGGCTGAATATTTTTAAAGGATTGCTAGTTATTTATCTTGCTTTGTTTCTGAGTAGGAGCGAATGGGATTTGTGGGAAATACATCAGCATCTAAGTCAATTCTTGCAGAAGTTGACTTGATGGGATATTAAAACATCTGTTGCCAATAAGCAGACATGATTTTTGTATTGCCACCAATGCACACTTGTTATTCAGTTACTACAAATAAAACAGTTAATGTGTAATGCCGTGGTTCTAGTTCAATAGAATGCATTGTTTGTCTTCTGTAACCTTTCTGTTTCCTCCAGAGTTTTATTCTTTTCAATAGTTGCTGTTCTTACACAATCACTACTAATGGCAAAAGAAAAACATATTAAAATAAAAGAAGTGGCAGGATGTAGGGTACAGGGTTAAAACATGACTTTTAAAGGCCCCACATGAGAAAGGATTAAGCTGCACATGGTAGAAGATACTGCACAGATTCTTAACACTCAGCCATATGCTCACATTAGTTACCCCAATAGGGCCTATTTTTAAGAGACTCTAATCCTATCAACAGAAACTTGAAATGTAGGTCTTCCTGAGATTTGGAGAAAGAGAAGTACACATAGTTAAAATAATTGTGTACTATCTAGAGTAGCAGATAGTTCATGGTTGCACAAGAGTTGGGAGAGTACATGTTAAGAATTTCTTAGGTGTGACTGGAGGACATTAGTGGCTGGTGATTTAAAGAGGCAAGAATGTCGTCTGTATCTGGGTGAGGTCACTCCTGTTTCCTTTGGCCAGTGGATGAGAGCTAGGATTTAGGTTAGGTGGATCAGCCTATGTTTATCTTCCAAGAAGATCAAGGCTGGGGAAGGTCGGGTTTTATGGGGAAGGGATTTAGGCCAAGCTTGTTGTTTTAAGAAAGACCTCCTTCTAGTCTTGTAAAAGTTTCTGAACAGACTCAAGCATTGGAGATAATCCCAGTAAAGTGCCAGGGGCTGGAGCCAATGGATTCTATGTCTTCTTTCCAAGAGAACTGAGAATCCCAGGAGCCAGATGATTTTTGATATAGTGCACAGCATCTTTCAACTAACCTTTAGCAAAAATCAGGGACCTGTGACATACCCGTGCAGTAGTGGGCAAAGCATAGGTTTGAGGGTCAGCTTGACTTTCACTTTGACAATATTCCGAATGTGTTTATTTGGCAAGCTACCCAATGTTGGAGGAGGCCGCTAGTTTGTTCCCAGCTGCTTAACCCCAAAATAATCACACAAACTGTATTATTTAAATCACTGTTTGGCCCATTAGCTCTAGCAGCTTAATGGCTAACTCTTACATATTAATTTAACCAATTTTTATTAATCTGTATACCACCACGAGGCCATGGCCTACCAGCAAAGTTTCAGCACATCTATCTCCGGTGGAGGCTCCGTGGCATCTCTCTGACTCTCCCTTTCTTTCTCCCAGCATTCAGTTTAGTTTTCCCTGCCTAGGTTCTGCCCTATCAACAGGCCAAGCCAGCTTTCTTTATTCATTAATGGTAATTACAGCATACAGAGGAGAATCTCACATCAACCCAACTGCAAATGAAGTTACTTTCCCCTCTGTGTAGGATGTGGTGATAACTTCTACTTCATTGACTTACTGTGAAAATCACAATACCTGCCAGAGGAGGCACATGCAAAAATTAGAAAGCTAATTCAATAATTAGATTGTAAGAGTATCAACTAACGTTCCTTATATAGCACTCTGAGAAAGAAAAGATCTTTTAGATTTCAACTCTCTGATTTATCTCTATTTATCCACATATCTTGGGGGCTTTATGTTGACTATAATTTATTTTTGTATAGTGCTTACTTTTATAAGAAGCACTTACCAAGAAAAAAGAACCAGCTTATTATAGAATTTTAGGCATAAGATATTTAGAACAGCAAGTGTCTTACTGGATCTTACAAGGGTCTTGTTCATGTAACTATGGCTGCTCTGATATCAAGTGTGCACAACAGCCATGCCTTGTCTAGAGGAGAGCATTTCACAGCACTGATAATGGATTCCTCATACTTTAGTGGGATGATTCTACACTCATATGCACATGGGCAGCAGTAATTGGGCTCAGTCTATTAAAAGACATAAAAGAAGATGAGGTTGACAAAAACATGTAATAAGAGGTTTTGTAGACTGATATAGCCATGTGACTTGTTATCAATGAAATGAACAAACTTAAGAGCTAGTATACATTGCCATGCAAGTTTCTCAGAGGAAAATCATGGCTGGTCCTGGAAACCTAGTCAAATATCTGGGGCTAGGAAGTGATGAATCTTGGAGAAGAACCATTGACTGTCTCTTTATTTAAGAAGCACAATTCTTATCTACATTCCTAATATTTATCGATATATCCCCAGGTATGTTAGTCCTCACATTTTACCAGTGAAGCTTCATTTGGCAACAGACAGAGATTATCAAAGAAGACAAAGCTGATCAAAATGCAGAGAACTGTGTTGTTTCCAGTCCCAACAGATACAATCACAACACAATTCCTACACCTAATGCTCAGTGATCATCATTAAATAGGGGGCAGAGTGGTTGTAAGAACCAGAGGAACAGGAAGCTTGCTGTAAGATTGCATCTCTTAGAAATATCAGAGAAGCTACATCCATAGAGTCTCATCAACATGGCTGCCTGGAAAACAAAGACCTGACAAAGGACAACACCAATAGACATGCTAATATGCAAGGTAAATCTTTCTTGTTGTGTGGAAGGGGTAGTCTTATCCCTAGAGAAAGAACTACAGGAACTAAGTAGTGTTAAGAGTGGAATAGTCTTCTCCAAAGAAGAGCACACCAATTAACTAAAGAGCACACCAAATTGTCAGTCTTCAAATCATACACATATGAGTAAACATTATGTGTATATTATGAGCAGGTGGCACTTATATATTTAAGAAATCTTGTCTATTATACATATCAACAAATAAGGAAAAAGATGCATGAATTTGAGAGAGTAAAAGAGGAGGACATATGAAAGGGATTGCAGAGAAGACAGGGAGAGTGAACACAATGTAATTATGTTTTAATTTAACAAATAAAATGAATAAAACTAAAGGAAATAACAAAAAGCTAGTATGTGATTCATCAACTTCTGTTGCATTGAGTTCAGAATAATTCAAAAAATGTTTCATAATTTTTTTAAAAAATTTTAAATTTCTAAGAAACAGCACCATCTTAAGTAAACTGCTGTGTTTCAGAGATGTGAAGAGAAGATGCAAGACCTGGACGAACTTCCTTGTCATTAGACATGCTCAGGTGGACTTGGTTCTGTTATGACAAGCCGGATGATAATCAACAGAGATACGCAAGTAGAATTTCTAGGCAATCGCTAAATTTCCTCTCCCCCTTATAGATCATTTTAGGTTTCCTTTGAAACTTAAATTACAAATTCATATGAGCATTCGTGGATATTACATGATAGCAAGAACCCTATGCAGAGTGCATCATCTCATATTGGATGCCTACTCAATCAGTTCCTGTTAAAATTTAAACCTGCTGCTGAGAATAGTTTTTGTCCAACACTGAATAATTCAGTCACTCAGAGAGGAGCCAGTGACATGAAAAGGGTTGGCAGAATTCCTCTGAAGAAAAATTTCAAGAGCAATCTAAAAAACAGATGGTCCCAACATTAGCTGACTCTGCCATGTTTTTGTGGGACATTTTTAATATGGCTAGGATATAATCTGATCGGTGTGAACTAAAAATCTGGTTTCAGGCCCAACTATAGGCAAATTCCATAAAAATAATTAAACTCATTCTGGCAAATTCACAGCCAAACGTGTATTTATTTTAAGCTATCCTTATGTAAAACTTTGAACTTAATTTATCTCTTGTGACTTAAATGAGGTACTAAGAAAACTGTTGAAGAATTAGTAGACCCAGTTCATAAAACTGGTTTTGCCACTAATTTTCTGAGTGATCTCTTCAAATACTGGCCATCACTAAGCTTGAAGTTTGAGTCAAACACTAGCATTCAATAAGTGGGCTTTCTTTATATAAGGACAGAATTGATCTTGTTCTGACTTTGATTCAGACTCCAGAAGAACGGATTATGAGAGAAAACAGCTAGTTTTAAGCTTCAAACTCTTTAACAAGTGTTGAGGATCAAAGGCAATGACATGTGTGTATAAATAAATGATTAATATTTTATCTGTTGGTGTGATGAATCTTTTGGTCTTTCTATTTTTGGCATTAACATCTAGACTGTTAGAGACATCTGTTTATACTGTTTTCATTTTTTAAAAATTGTGTTTGCACTGATTTTCAGGTAAGTATTTTTAAGTACATGTGTGGATTTTGAGGAGAGCTCTGTTGCTTCTTTGGTTTATGGCATAATCAGGAAGTAAGCTCTCATTTAAATACTTTTTCAGGTAGAACATAGAATATATTTTTGTTACTCTAGCAACATACCACAGAAATATATGACTACAAGAAATAGAAATATTTGGTAAACTTGTTGGGAGCAGTGAGACCCCAGATCCTGAATTTTTTGTAATCCCCTGATCTGAGTGTCTACAGCTGCTCTGAACACGAGACCTTCAGGAGTTCCTGATGGCAGAAGGGTGGTTTTGGTGGGTTTGACTGGGGCGTGGCTGTCTCTATATAATCTGCCCCTGAACACAATAAAGAGGGCATTCTTGGGGAATTCAAGGATGACCCGTGCCTCTGTCTCTCTGTCTGTGTGTGTGTATTTTAACCTCCCGCCCCCTTGCCTGAAGCTCGCAAACTGGGTGGTAATAGCGCACCTAACGCAGACACGGGGGTGCGTGGCAAAACTCATTGTGTATATTCACCTAGAATCTCTAAGATAAATACATATACTATACATGAATGTATACCACTATCTATTTAGTACTTAGTTGGTATATACATAAACACATATATAATGATATTTTTGTTTGTAAAAATGCAAGGCTTCATTTTGTTATGCTTTTGTAATAGGACCTCACACCTAAGATCCTCCTTTCTACCCCAGCTTCACAAATGCTTGGCTTTCAGCCATACTGCCCACACTCAGCTCTTTATTGATTTTTGACTCTTAATTTTTACTTGCCTGTGACGATGCCCTTTTAATTGAACTAATACATTTCATAGAAGCTGAGCACATCTCTCCTCCTCCCCTTTGGCTAATTCTCTCAAGTCCTTTGTGCTCTGATAGCAAGGATCCCATATGCCCAGTTTTTCACTGTATCATTCCTCTGAAGTCATTCATATCAAAACCCAGGTAGTTCACTGAGGGCTATAATCTGAATGCTTGTGTTCCTGCAAACTCATAGTTGGAAAGTCAATACACAAAGCAAAGGTATCAAGAGGTAAAGGCGTTTGACAGATGACTAGGTAATGTGGCCAGCACTTCCTCAGAAGGAATTAATGGACCTATGTATCTTCCACTGTGTGGGAGCATGCTTCTGGAAACCAGGACATGGAATCTCCCTTGACACTGACTAGACAGCTGTGTTGATCTTTAGTAGCAACCTTTAGAATAGCAAGAAATAATTTTTTTTTTTGGTTTTTCGAGACAGGGTTTCTCTGTAGCTTTGGTGCCTGTCCTGGAACTAGCTCTTGTAGACCAGGCTGGCAGCAAGAAATAATTTTATGTTATAAGCAAGCTCTCCTGACTGTAGTATTGTCAAGACAGGCTAAGATACTAAACGTTTAATATGTGAGTATATGAAAGTAAACATTAAAATACCTATGAACTCACATTAGCAAACTTATAAAAACGACTGTAGAAAAATGCTTTAAGTTCACATAAAAAGTGCAGAAAATGATTATTGATTGGTAAGACTCATTTAACTCTGTTAAATTCATCATATAATTAAGGATGGAGACAAAGTCACATGTCAGTTCAACATGATCATTTTCATTGATATCTCTCTACGTAATAATAACACTGAATGAACAAAATAAGGTAGAGATAGGGAAATGATAACACTAGAAATTGTACACATGTAGCATTTTACGTAATTTGATCTTACTTGCCCCCAAAATAAAGATGGCTTAGACATTTCTGTGTGTTCCTGTGTACATGCTGGTATTTTTGAGTAATTAGAAAATTCATTTAACACAGGCACTTTAAATCTTCATCTTACCAGATATATAATCATGTTACATTGAGTATGTATATTATATATATAGTATTTCCAATATAAAATAAAACATAAACTGTCAGAGGTGGATGTCTGATGTAGTAAGTCTGATGTTGATTCAAGAGGAAGACAAAAGTAATATAATATATTTACAATTTTGATTCTGATTTTGGGGTTCAATTTGAGATCTTTACATGACCAGGAGCACAAATTCATACAATATAGAATCTGTGATATGGACAGACATATTAGAAAATGGAGGGAGTTCATGTTCAGAAAGTGCTAAAGCAATTTAGCGCCACCCTTGAAATTCAATGATAGTGAAACAAATCAGAACTAAGTTTTATTCTATAGATCTCAAATAAACTGTGCTGTAGAACCTTATGCATTTACTATTTGCTTTAGTTAGGATTTTTTTCCCATAGAAGAACATTTTGAATGATGTCTCCATTCCTGAAAGATTTCTGATGTATCCTGAAATAGCACTTAAAACTATTTAACTAAAACTCAGCCCTACCTACACACTCTAAAAGGGTGCATTTGAAATTCCATATGGATTTATACAAATGCCTCTCTAGGAACAGAAACAAGAAGACTGCAGTATGACATTGTTTAGTAGAACTTTAGTGTACTTAGGATATGAGTAGTCCTAAGGAATACTGAATTACTCATTTTCAGGAGACTGACTTAACAACAAATACACGTGGGTAGGAGCTACTTTATGGCACAGCTTGTGTCTAGTTTCTGCTTTGGAGGTTTTGTTGAAACACAGAAAGTTCATCCTGGAGTGTAGAGAGTTACCCTGTTAGACCATCATGAAGAACAATGTAGCAAGGCTCTTAAGATCTTGTAAATAAACTAGAGCTGTTGTATGACTTTCTATGGATGCCTTGCTTTCTCTTTCTCCCACACAGATAAGTTTTACCTCCTTTAAAGTTCAAATTGAATGCATCCTTTTAATGTTAGTCTTGAATCAGTTGCTGTGTTCTTCATAAACACAGAGAGTAAGACCTATAGTGTCTCCTGTATCCAGTGTTATTAAAGGAGGCTGTTCCACAACATTTATATTATTCAGATTTAATTATTAATCATACCATTTGTAATATAACCATTAATTAGCAATTATTTAAAGGATCAAACAAATAAATGAATGAAGTAGCTGATTTAGCTTTCTCTTGAGGGAAACTTTGTCCTAATTTTCCATTGATCTCCTCAGGATACCATATTACACCATTTAATATTAAGCAAAACTTTGTAAAGGTGTGATCAAGCATACAGTTGCTGGAAAGTGGTTTTTAAAGTGTAGCAAACATAACCAAATATTAATTCAGTCTTGTTTTCAAGTATGAGGAATTCTCTGAGCATACTATGTTAGTTTTCTTCTAGCTAAATTGAAGATTTGTTGTTGTTTTTCTAACGAAGTTACTTGCTTTGTGGTAACTTTCCATTTTCATTTTGCAATTGTGAATTGTGAGAAAACTGAATATGATTTATTGAGTTTTCTCTTATGTAGGGCACAGTATCAGATTATAATGAATGAAAATCACATGAAAAGATAGGAAGAAATAAGTGACTTAGTATTCTACCAACAAATTCACTATGACATCAAAAACTACATTAAAAAATGTAGTTCTTAAGGGAGATGAATGATTTCCTTTTACAGAACAATTTACAAGCTTTTAATACTTTATTATTTAGATTGTATTTCACATTTGAGAATAGATAACTATGTGTAGGTAATTAACTTCCTGTAGCCAACATCAATGGTTAAGGAATAAAATATTAATGTAAATATAAATTATTAATATACTTCTTATATTGTATGAGTGAATTATGAACAGAAGGATATATTTATGTCTACATACTAATTTCCTATGGAAATTAGTGCACATGCAAAAAGAAGGAACTACTATAGCCCTGCTTCACACAGAGCCATAACTTGAGAAAAATTTGATCAATAGGGGCAGTTGCAAAAAGTATTATACTTCAATTACAGTAGTAAATTTTTAAAATAAAAATATCTCTCTACTATATTCAACAATAAAACAAGTCTATTCTTTAAGCCATCTCAGTTTTTAGGTTTGAGTTCTCATGATACAGTACTTTTTGAAATATGGAATAGTTTATAGTTGAATAAAGGAATAGTTTATAGTTGAATAAAGTTTAAAGAGTTGACAAGTGTTATTGTGGCTTCAATAACATGAATTTTTATGGAAGAAGACATTTTTATAAAATTGGATTTAGTTTTAGTATCAAAAGAAGGAAAATGTGTGATTTCTTTCCCTTTTCTACCCCTTGTAAAAAAATTAATTTTGAGAGTTATGTTCAATTTATTTTGAGTAGTTTTTTCCCCTTTCCTTCAGCTTCTCTCAGATTTCCCCTGTATCCCTACTTACCCACATCTGTGTCCTTTCTTTTTCTGCAAAAGCAAACAAAGAAACAAAGGGGAAAAGGCACACAAAAACAAAATGGTTTCTTGTATTTTTAAATAGGTGTTATACTCTTGCTGCAGTTGACTTCAGTCTTAATAAATTATCTGACCATCAGTTGAACATAGAATCATGCTCCTTACATTTGCACAAGATAATTTTCTCATTTTTGTTAGCACTAATCTTTATTCTGCCATTGCTATGAATCACTTTCTCTTCCTTATCAATGTGTTTTTAGAAAGTGTACCATTCATTATTCAACAGCAAAGAATACTTGTTTCTTTACTGGATGATTACAGTATGAGACAGTATGGATGGACTGTCTTTCAGGAATAAAAGGCTAACTGTTGTATATGATTATTTTTTCCAATATGATCTTCAAAATGAAGCAATTGAGGTTAAATCAACACAAAGGCATGCTATGCAAGTCAGAAATTATAATAAGAAATGGAAAAAAGTAATGATGAAATTAATTTGATTGATGTGAGATTTATCAGGAAGGCTGCTCTCAAGAAATGATGCATGAACTGAGATGCAAAGGATCAGTAAGAGGCTTTCATAGGATGTGGGGTGGTCCTCACTCCAGGGAAGTCAAGGGTGAGATACAGGTGCTTGATGTCAGAGCACAACAGAGAGAATAATATCTCTGAACTAAAGAACTTAGTAGAGACTCTCAGGGGTCAATGGCTCATACATAATTAAAGACAAGGTAAGGTAAGTTCAGGGAATTAGCCGAAATAGTTAAGGTTATCTGGGCACAGAGAAATAATTTTATTTTTGACTTAATAGCAATAGGCTACTAACCCAGAAGCGCTAGACAAAGTTGTCTTCAATTTTAAAAAATGTGGATATTGTCTAGTTAGTGTTGGAAGGCTTATATGTAGGCAAAATTCACTGAGAGTTGAGACTATCACCTTATTACAGAAGATAGATGATGAGTTCTTGAGGTTAGGTGGTGGCTGTAGAGTTTGGGAAAATGTATACATTCAAACATACACTGCATGTGGGAGGGACACAGAAGGAAACTCAAAGATAATTGCTACATTCTTGGCTTGAAGATACTGGTGGTGGTGGAAGAGTTGCCAATTTGTGGACATTGTTTTAAGCTCAACTCGTAGAGCTATAGTTTGAGAGACCCCGGATGTGATATGTTGATGCTATCCATAAATGGATCCCTACATGAGACAGTTGAGTATAAAACATGAATACCAGTCAAAAATGGGATACCTATCTCTCCCCTCACAAGACACAAGGTCCCTTATAGAAAAGAGAAGAAAAGATTGTAAAGTCCAGAATACACAGGGTCCGTCATAGAAAAGAAAAGATTGTAAACTCCAGAGATCAGGAGGTAGCAGAGGGAAACAATGTCTTCTGGGTGGAACAGGACCACTGGATTGTCATGAACTCATAGCAGCTATAGTTGCTTGCACGAGACTGACGTAAAATCAAGCCAGTCAACAACATTTTAGCGTTGATGGGGAGCGGGTTCATGAGCCCAAACAGTAGAGTTATGAGATGTCGATGCCTTCTGCGGGGAGGAAAAAATTACTTTTTTTAAAAAAGGGTGTGGCTCCTGGTAAACCTCACTGCAGTGGTAGGAAGTACACAAGCAGCATAAACTGGAGTCATGGGTTACAAAATAAAAAAAAAAATAGACCATGAGATTGGGGAAGGAAGAAAGGAGGCGTGGGTGTAGAGTGGGAATTAAATACGATCAAATGCATGGCGAATTCCATGGAAGAGGTGGTGGAGAGATTGTAGAATTAGATGGAAGACTTGGAGAACAAGGCCCACAGGTTGAACTAAGCAGGACACCTATGGATGCACAGAGACTGAAGTGGCAAGCGTGCACCTTCAGGTGCTAACACTGAGTCCTCTGTTTTAGCTTGTTTAGGTGTTATATATATATATATATATATATATATATATATATATATATTTTATTCTTTTTTAATTAAAATTTCCACCTGTCCCCGTTTCCCATTTCCCTCCCCCTCCTCCCAAATATTGCCCCCTCCCCCCACTCCCCTTTCCCTATCCCCACTCCTCTTCTCCTCCCCCCACTCCATTCCCCCTCCCTCTCGATACTGAAGCGCACTACAAATTCCCTGCCCTGCGGGAAGACCAAGGTCCTCCCACTTCTATCTAGGTCCAGGAAGGTGATCGTCCAAACAGGCTAAGCTCCCACAAAGCCAGTTCATGTATTAGGATCGAAACCTAGTGCCATTGTCCTTGGCTTCTCATCAGCCTTCATTGTCCGCCATGTTCAGAGAGTCCAGTTTCAACCCATGCTTATTCAGTCCCAGTCCAGCTGGCCACAATAAATCAGTTCCACTGTCACAGTGGGTGGGTGCACCCCTCATGGTCCTGACTTCCTTGCTCATGTTCTCCCTCCTTCTGCTCCTCATTTGGACCTTAAGAGCTCAGACGGTTGCTCCAAATTGGGTCTCTGTCTCTATCTCGATCCATCGCCAGATGAAGGTTCTAAGGTGATATGTAAGATATTCATCAGTATAGGATAGGGTCATTTCAGGTTCCCTCTCCTCAGTTGCCCAAGGTATCAGCTGGGGACATCTCCCTGGACACCTGCAAGCCCCTCTAGAGTCAAGTCTCTTGCCAACCCTAAGATGGCTCCCTTAGTTAGGATATATACTTCGCTGCTCCCGTATCCACCCTTCCTATATCCCAACCATCCCAATCCCCCGAGCTCCTCCCATCCTCCCCTTCTCACGTTTCTCATCCCATTTCCCCTTAGCCCCAAGCCACCTCACCCACAAGTTCCCAGTTTTTGCCCGGCAATCTTGTCTACTTCCCTTATCCAGGCCTAGATGCCCTTCAATGGAGGAATGGATGAAGAAAGTGTGGAATATATACATATTAGAGTACTACTCAGTGGTAAAAAACAATGACTTCTCGAATTTTGTATGCAAATGGATGGAAATAGAAAACACTATCCTGAGTGAGGTATCCCAGACCCAAAAAGAGGAACATGGGATGTATTCACTCATAATTGGTTTCTAGCCATAAATAAAGGACATTGAGCATATAATTTGTGATCCTAGAGAAGCTAAATAAGAAAGTGAACCCAAAGAAAATCGTATAGTCATCCGCCTTGTTTAGGTGTTTTTATGGTACTCCTAATCGTGGGAACGGATGTGTCTTTAATTATTTTGCCTGCACTTGGAACTTTTCCCTTTCTCTTAGATTGCCTTTTGTAGCCTCATTGTAAGGGATTTTTTCCCCTTGTTTTATTGTATTTTGTTTTGTTATGTTTCGTTCTTGTCTCTTAGAGCCTGCTCTTTTCTGAAGGGAGATGAAGAGGAATTGGTGGGGGAGGGGCTAGGAGGAGAGGAGAGAGGGGTAACTGGTTGGGATGTATTGCGTGAAAGAAGACCATTGTTTCAATAAAAACAAATTCTCGAAAGATTAGTAAAATATTTGAACATGAGAGTTTGGGTTGGATACAATAAATAGGTTACTTTTTCAAATTTAATAGTTGATATTAATAGTAAATAAAGAATACAATTCTTATAATTACCACTTTAATCTATGTGTATATGCATATATGTAGTGTATGTTTATACCTGTTGTAATGGCTATCCTGGTTATTAACATGACTACACCTGATTTTCTAACAGGAGAAGTTGACATCCATGGTGAAAGGGTGAAGTTCAAGGGAGAAAGACAAGGTAGTCTAGAACCAGAGAAGTCACAGAACAAGGGTTTCAGTCCACCACTTTTAAGAGCCCTGATTAGCTTTATTGTAGACCTCAGACCGCTCACAAACAAATACTCATTTAAAATCAGTACCAGGTGTACCATGAACATTAGAGATCGATTTCTCTTCCGATTCCTAACTTTTTCTGGTCATCATTGGGGAAGTCCTTTAATCTGGCTATATTTAGAATACTTTTAAGGTAAAGTCTCATGCATTTTTTCTTTTCTTTGCTTATCAGTGTTTTTTGGAACTGGTAAAAGTTCCTTCCCTTTATCTGCAGTAGAAGAAAGAACTTACAATGTGTAGCACACTCTCAGTGTATAAATAATTTATGTATAGATGTCATGAACAATGCTTTTAAATATGTGATGAGGTTTACATAAAAATTAATTCATAATAAGATAATTCACATTCCTTCATTGGATGTTATTTTTATACCAATATATACTCTATACTATTTATACAAAAATATTTATACACAAGAGAACTCTGAATGTCCTCAAGAATCTGACATTTTTCTTTCATTAGTTAAGATGGCAAATACTTTCTGTACTAATGTTTGACATTGACATGCATATAGACATGTACATACTACATCTGCTGGACAGTGTACACTGATCTGCCATTACAACTGGCGGTCACATTTAATCACATCCTTCTGTCTTCATGGCTCCTCACCTACTCTTTTATAATGCAGTAGCATGATTAAAAGAGATGACTACCATGTTCTAAGTATGTGGGGGATTGACTTTCACTTGAATCAATGAAGAAAACACCTCCGTATTACATTTGACCCTATCAGATTTGTCTTATGTGGATAGCTGTCTACTGTAGCAATGGGAAGGATTTAATATAAGTTATGAATATTAATCAGGTTTATATGTCTAGTTATAAAAATCCTGCCCTGTAACAGGCAGTGCAATGCCTACATTCAGCAAAACACAAAAGAAAGCAAACTATGAAGAGCTTGGTTCATGGAACAGGAATATTTTGTCAATTTTGCCTTCAGTATATATTTCAGTGTTGTAATTATGTGCACCTTATCTATATCAGGTTATTTGACAAGTCTATTGATCAGTACTAGCAACATCAAAATGGAAATGAAAACACCTCCCTTTTAAGTCTAATGAGAAAAAGGAAGAAGATAATTCTCACAAGACCGTAAGTACAATGCTACTGGGTATATAGTAAGGAGTCATTGTTTAATAGCTCATGTTATTATGATTTTATTTCTGTTATTGTTTGCGCTGACTCAAAATTGCAGCAAGAGTTTTGAAAAGGAAGTAATCAGAACTATATTTGATATTTATTAACCATAGACATTCCTTAAATTTTGATGGGGTATGTCTCCCAAATAATATGTCATATTAGAAAAATAAAAATATAGACTATGACAAATAAATAAATGCATTTGATGGACCTTACCGAGTAAACTCTACAGCTTTGCCTTCAAACCACTTAAAAACACAAAATCAATTTTATAATGAATTAAATTTTATAATGATGATTTATAATGGGATATCTCATGTATCTTGTTTCACTCTAATGAAAATAAAAAGCAGAATTATCTTTTGAGTATATTTTCACACTATCATCAGGGAAAAATGATGTACATTGAACAGTGATATGTAGTGGACAGTCTAAATCTTATAAATCTAATTTCAGTAGGAGCTGATGTCAAAAGCAGAGAGGCACTGCTTGGTATCTTGGCACACATTTGTTTTATTTTTGTAGAATTTCACTTTACTCTTATTTGAAGTCAAACAAAATGTATTTGCTGATTTTTCTGTTATAACTAAGAAGTGAAAAATGAGGACATGTAAAATAAATCTATGAGGAGGTCATGGAGAGTTTTCTCACAGTGAGCTAGCAGGGTACTTTACAGTGATTGCCACAGCTATGCATTTGCTATTCATATGGATTGTCAAGAAAAATTGAAGCAAGAAATATTATAGAGTGGCCCAGGTACATGGGGTTGAGCATTGTAGAAGGACTGGGAATTTGATACATATAATGACCAAGATCAACATGATTAGGCACTAGTTATCACTGTAGCCCTGAGATCAGCTGCTTGCAGCACCACTTACAATGGCTCATTAATCACTCCAGGTTCAATTTTCATGTTTTAGGGAGTGGAAGGTAAAGAAATATCAGGATTCAACTCTGAATTGAAGGACTGAACTTGTTATGTATTTTTACGTAAAAATACACCAATGAGAAGGAGACAATAGCCTTATATGTTTTACTATTTTGTTTGATATTTATAGAAAATTGTGACATGTAGAATTTAAAATAGTTAATATGTCTCAGAACCTTAACTTTGTGTTTATATTTCTAGATAGAACAGATAAAGATTTAAGTAACCATAAGAGAAGAAAAATGAAATAAATATTGTCATTAGAAAATCTTGGTTTTCTTAGCTTGCTCAGCCTTGATGCAGGAGGGGGAAGGGCTTGGTCCTGCCTCAACTGATAAGCCAGACTTTGTTGACTCCCAAAGGGAGGCCTTACCCTTTATGAGGAGTGGATGGGGGGTGGGAAAGAAGAGAGGTAGGAGGATGGGGAAGGGGAGAGAGAGGAAACTGGGGTTGATATGTAAAATAAATAAATTTAAATAAAAAAAGAAAATTCGTACTATGTGATACAAAAACAAGTGTCATTAGGTTGAGATATTGAGAGTGCATAGCAATGGGCAAAGTTTTTGTTCTAGAATACACACACACACAAAATAAAGTTGTAGACAAGAAACATACATAGCATGAAAATGCCATCAACTAAGATATAACCATACTACTAAGCATCATTTTCTCAAATACATAAAACAAAGGGGAAAACACATTTAAAGAAAAAGCTTGCTTTAAACTGGTTGCAAGCAATTGTTGATAAAATCTTTCCCCTCAGGAAAGCAATGCTTTATATTTTAAAATGGGCTATTGGACTACTTTTGTTGGCATGTGCCTCTTGATATAAATTAACTCATGTTTTAGGTTCAAGAAAGGTGAGATTTTTCTTGGCAACAAAACCAGCACATTCTGGGTCCTGTAGACAATGTGTTGCTCCAAACATTTGTGCAGCTATCAGCATGGCCACAGAAGACATACACCCAATAGACCTGTTTATTGTCACGGAAGTCATTCGACAGGCCTGCATTGTGTCATCATGCTCTTGCTATACATGGTCTATGATAGCTAAATAACTTTCAATGAGAGAAGCCAAATGAAATAATTTTGTCTGGAAATGAAACTTGAAAGTGAACATTTTAAAGTGAAAATTTTAAAGGTGTTTTGATTAGTATTTGTTGATACAAAATATTCTGTTTTAACATCAGACTGGTAGCATATTATCATAAGTCATATATTACTATAACATTAATATTTATGTTAATATGGTAATAATGCTACAATAACATTAATAATAAAGAAATCTAATATTAAAGGAAGTGACTATTATATTATGAAAAAGCTTTACCATTTTATGCAAATACTAAAATCAGAGGACAAAATCTATTAATAATATTACTTTTAGAGGAAAGAATATTAGACACTAGAAGTGGATATATCTATTAATAAAATGCATTTCCAATTTTTAAAATATTAATAAGAATACGATTGCACTGTGCAGAGGACATATAATGTACTATTTTGATATAATTATCAATGCATAATATGGAAACAATATAATTATGAAATGAGGCTTCTTTCAAGTGCCTCTAAATAGCTGTGTAGTCATATAAATGTACATATGTATGAGCAATTATTTTAAAGTCCTTTATTTGCATTATGGACTTAACTGAGCTATCCTAGATACTATATATCATAATGTTATCAATGCTGTAGCCACCAGCACAGCCTCCTAAGTGTTCAGTCTGTTCTGTGCCTCTCTAGGGAGATGAGTCATAAAGATAACAATCACCTTGACAAAAGGAAGGGTTCATAGTTATTGTAAAGAGGCTGTCCACTGGCTTTTATATTATGTCATATGTACACACTGCCCATGACAGATCAGGAAAACTCTATTAAACTGCATGGAAATCAGAAGTGAAGGTGAGGTCAACCAAGAAATAAGAAAAGTAGAAGCAGATAACAGAAGCAAAAATGTTACTCTTGGTCCATAGAGTGTGCCTTCAGCCAAGTTGTCTCACTGTCCAGAGGCAAATACCATCATACTTCACACATTTTCAGACTTGTAGTGTCAAACCACCGGTGGTTTCCTCTACCATTAAACCCAGTAAGTGGGAATATGTAGTAACAGCTCAAAAGCACATTTTTCAGTGTCAGATTTTGTATTTTTAGTTTCTTAAGTCTCTATTAATTTTGATGTTTAAAAAGCTTGTTCTATATTCAGAAACTATAAAGTTTCATTGAAAATGTGTATAATGAGCATGTCAGTTGAGTTCAGCATGTAACAGGATTGGCTGCTGTGCTAACTACAGACTTCCTCCTGCTTTCCAAATGCCTGGCCCTGTTCAGTTCTCATTTCAACCTTCGATTTCCTTTGTTGCTCTTTGGGAAAAAAGAAATCTGCCTGCCTTATATAGGTGTTGCAAGGATTAATAAATTGCAAAGCACACTGAAAACTTTGGATAAAATATATTCTGACAGACAGAAGTATTACCATGACCACAAGTATCATTTCCAGATGCTGCCGATCCCAGGACAGGAGAGGAGGCCTGGAAATCTCATCCAGCTCACCCACATGGAGGGTTATTGCCTGGCCAAGGAGTTACATTTTTGATATTTAAATATTGGTGGGTTTATATCAAAACCATCTTTCTGAGGGAGATTTTGTCTAGACATAAAACACACCTAAACTGGCTAAATAAAACACCATCACTCTGAATCTTGAAGACTATTTCCAAAAAGAGTGGATCTCTATGAAGAATCACATGAGGGGTTTTTCCTATTAAACTGATAACTCAAAATAATGAATGGCCAGCATCAGTTGGCTGTCTTTTTAAGTAGTCAAATGGGTTACAAATGCCTTGAAACTAGAGAAGCCCAACTGGAAGGAGATTGAAACTTGGATTCATGCTCTCAATGTCAATGTTGGCAGGATTTTTGCCTGGAAATTTCTGTTTTAGTGGCTAACAATTGCCTTCAAGGGATTTAGTTTAAGAAACAATGCAGTGCAATAACATTGTTAAATGACTTGAATATCTGTAAAGATAAAGTATATTTGTACAATATATATATTGATCAGTAAAGATCAGCTAAACTGTGACTCCCTTGTGTTTACACAATTGTATATGTATCTATTCATAATTATCTTTATATTACAAGGGGAAGGGTGGTTCTATTATAGCTTTTTAGTGTTATTTCATAGTTTTCATGGCTGCTAATAAGTGCCAATATTACTCAGCTTCTTCAATTGCTTCTTTCTACTCTTATTATGCAGCTCCATCAATAACCTTCCAGCCAGCCCTCAGGATGGCAAGCATCCCAATGTGTGTGATTAGTGATTTTTAATTTTACTAAATGTTAAATGTTACAGTATTGTTTTCATGTATCTTAAGGATTAAATAAATAGCTGTTTTCTCTTATTTTTCAAAGAGCATTATATTTTAAATATAATGTGCCTCTACCTTATTTGCAGCACATAGTATGCATATCATAGTGATGGAGGAGGGTCATCTTTCTATGTGTTACTTTCATTGGTTAATAAAGAAACTTCCTTGGCTTTTGATAGGACAGCAGCTTAAATAGGTGGAGTAGACAGAACAGAATGCTGGGAAGAAGGCAGTGAGGGCAGTCGCCATGATCCTCCCAACTGAGAAAGACACGGGTTAAGAATCTTGCCAGTAAGCTACCACCTCGTGGTGCTACACAGATTATTAGAAATGGGTTAATCAAGATGTGAGAGTTAGCTAGTAAGAGGCTAGAGCTAATGGGCCAAGCAGTGTTTAAAAGAATACAATTTGTGTGTTGTTATTTCGGATATAATGCTAGCCATGCAGGAGCTGGGTGGGAACGCAGCCCGCCGCTCCTTCAACACCATAGCTTTCAATTCTTTTTTTTTAATAGTTAATTTATTTTAATTGTGTGTGTATTGGTGTTTTGCCTGTATGTACATCTGTGTAAGGGTGCTGGACCCCCTGGAACAGTAGTTATAGATAATTGTGAACTGTGATGTGGGTGCTGGGAACGGAACTCAAGTCCTCTGAAGAGCAGCCAGTGCTCTCAATCACTGAGCCATCTCTCCAGCCCTGACGCTTCCATTTCTTATCAATCTGTTTCTCTAGGCCCAGACATCTACATATCTCAACCCACTGCTAGAACAAATACCACTGGGAGCACATTCTTGTTAGTGTTTCATCATACCCTGCATGAGAAAATTTTCATGGTGTGCTTCAGGGTGAGTTGTGGGGATATAGATGGTATGTGAACTTAATTGGATTAAGAAGTGCCTTGGATTGTTTTTCCAGGAGGGCTACACTCTGGGAAGGAGGTTTCTCATTCCCCACTACGTCTTCCACTATTTGGCACTGCCCAGTTTTCTAAAATTTGCTCCTCTTCTCGGTGTAAAATGATATGTTATTGTTGTTTAAATTAGCGTGTCTCTTAATTCTAATGGACGGGGACACATGCTGTGTTTGGTAGTCTTTTGGATTTCCTACATTTTGAATTGTGTTTTATAATTCTGCCTCTGTTATTCTTCTGTTTCTTTTCCACCACACTCTTCTTCCCTGACTTTGTAATTTGAGAAGCGGTTTTTATATTCTTTCTTTAATCCCTTTTGGGTTTTACAGTTTCAGGTATGTCTGGTGGGAAAAGTTTCAGGAATATCTTCTGGGAATTTCTTATCTATTACTTTTCCCACACTATCCTCCTTTCGTGAGAACCTCTATATGACAGTCGTTTCCTTAAAAACCTGAACATAAGTATCTCTGGAAACAAAGAGGAAACTGGTACAAGGAACTCTTCTCTAGGATGTTCATAGAAGATGAAGTGATTGTTTAAGAGGTTGGAGGAAACATCAGCGTGGCACAATAAAGAGAACTGGAGTTATGTTTTTCCTAACGCTAGGAAATAATTATTCTTGTAATATGGTAAAAGCTAGTGCTAGATTATAGTGTAATTTATAATCTACAATATAATGAAAGTATGAAATACTTTAAAAGCAAGCATATTTATCTTTTGGTGTCCATTAAAATCAGAGATAATGAAATAATTTTATTATAAATTAAATAATTTACACTAAATATTTCAGTGTAAATTCATTACAAACTAAGTTGAATAGTACATATGCATCATCAGAGTGACAGTGAGTGATGCTATTTGAAATTTTACATTTATAGAACTTATTAAAGTTGGAAATATTTTATAAGACAGAATTCTAACCTGAAGAGAATATTTTATACTACTGTCTCTCTTTTCCCATTCAGAAAGCATTTAGAGGATAACATTCCATAGAATGAAAACTTCTGAAAAGAATACCAAATAACATTTTTAACATTATTCTGTTTCAAGATAGTAAGAGACTGGGTGTAACTAGAAGTTACGGGTTGCCACGCTGCGGGCAGAGTCAGCAGGCAGAAGGAAAGCACTCCACCTCTCCCTAAAAAAGAGCATGAATTTCCTAAGCTACTCACTAAAGACTTGGACTTAAATCCACCGACTTAAGGAGTGATTCAGTTAGTATTCTCAGACTTTATGATTATAGACAGCCCAGATCCTAGAAACGTATACAATTCCCTCACTAATCACTTCTGAACAGTCTCATCATGCCCTCCCTTCTAAGGCTCTAATGGTCTGTGGAACACTCATGCACATAGCTCAGATAAAATGCCTTCAACTGATATGCTACTTGTACACTCCCTAAAAGCTTCGCAGACTTACAATTTATGCATTATTATCTGTGTTAACAATACATTCAGATTCTCAAACTCTCTGTCCTATTTTTTCCTCTAAATTCAGCCTAGAAAATTCTTTTCAACTTTAGCATTTAATATGTAGTAACCATGGCCAGAGTATCTCTAGAAGCTGCATCAATAATGTACACATATGACTCTCTGATATTTTGAAATTAAAGAACAATTGTCTTTATTAAAACTTAACAATAGATTTATTTTTCTTGTGTTTGTGTGTGCATGAGCATGCAGTCACCCTTGAATATATATAATACACCATATGCATGCATGAGCCTGCAGAAGACAGAAGATAGTATCAGATCCTATGGAGCTAGAGTTCCAAGCAATTGTGGGTGACTATGTCAGTGCTGGACACGAAACATTGGTCTTCTGCAAGAGCAGTAAGGTCATTTAACCATTGAATTATTTCTTTAGCCTTTTTATTGGATTTTAAGGTAGGTTCCACTCTTCACTCTTTAGAAGCTCTTAGCGCGTGCAACCATGCCTAAATTCACAAGCACCAACAAGGCGTTACTCTGCAGTAATTCTTTTTTGGATAAAGGTGTATGTCGGCCATGGCTTTTCCTTGGTCAGGTGACATAAAGCTTTCAGTTAAGTAGTTTTACACTATAATCAAATGATGTGTCCAGTTAGTCTTACCCCCACTATATCCTCATTCTATAGCTCTCCAGACAAAAGTTGTCCTAAAACTGCCTGAAAAATGAACAATGTGTGAGTTGCTATCAGGCCATCCCTCTAATTCCCCAGCAGCTGAAGTTCTCACAGTAAATCAAAACATCAGAGAATTTTATTTTTTATGTATCTATTTTTCCTAAAATAAAATTTAAGTATAATGCAAAAACTTAAATATTACATCTTGATATATGAGGCCATACAGTTTTTGACACCCTTAAGTAGCAGCAGAATTAGCTGGCTGCCTTCATAAGCACATCTACTATGTTAAGATATAAGGAAAAGAAAAATATGAATTATCTCTGTTTTAATTGTATCTTGAAGTAGATTCATGTAATCTACCTGTTCCCCTGTTGGGGATACAGCCTTAAACTTGTCTGAACAGTGACTAGGCTTGCTTTTCTGGGGCATGTATTTGGCAGGGGTATTGCTTGCCCAAGAATGAAGCTTTGTATCACATCCAGGAGAAATCTTAGCTATCCCTGGAGCACAGAGATTGAGCATTGAACAAAAGCCCCGTGAAGGTTCCTATGAGCCCAGTTTACTTAGTTCTGTGGGTTTTTTTTTTTTTTTTTTTTTTGTGGTACCCTTCACTTCACTGGCTCCTATAACCTTTCCTCTCCCCTCATACCTATAAAATATGAACATTTACACACACACACACACACACACACACACACACACACACACAGAGAGAGAGAGAGAGAGAGAGAGAGAGAGAGAGAGAGAGAGAGAGAGAGAGAGAGAAGACTAAGATACTGGCTGGTGCTTCCAGAGAAGGAGAGATACAATGATGGGAGAGAGGGAGCTAACTTCCCCTGATTAAGACAAGGAAAGAAAATACTCGAGAAAGTATAAAGAAAAAAGTTTGATTACTGTGACAGAACAACCAAATATAAAACCAGTCTCATGGGTGACTTTCCTGTTATATTAACTACTAAGTTTTAGTTTGAATTATTTTGATTAAAACTTTTTGTCAGGCATTTGAAACTTACAGGGGTTTCAATAAAACAGTATCAAACAGACGATGTTGAAACTTTTCTTTCCATTAGGAAGTAGTTAAAACCATATCCATTCTCTGGGGAGACTATGACAATGATGATAAATGGCCATGGTCTCCAAGAAAAAGAGCAGTCCTTCCAGCAGGTAAATTAGGTTTGAGAAAATAATTTAATTTTAACTACGTTATTTTAGAGATAATTCTATTAGCTGAATATCAAGGAACACTTGATTCATAAAGTATGTTACAAGCTAGAGTCACGAGAAATCATGCAATTATATTTCTCAAAGTGACACTCTTATATAAATGCAATTTACAGAAGCATTTAAAAATTTGAAATGGATTTACATGAAGTACATTACATGGTGATATTTGGTGAGACTGAACAAGAGTTGCTTTTACCTTTAGATTATTGCACTGAATTTAAATCTTAAGCATTTAAGTAATGCTGAAAATGAATTCCATTTGTTATAAGTATAGAGTCTAGCTGGTTTCATTAGAAGAAATAAGCTGTCTTTTTTACATATCTGTAAAATGAAAAGTCAGACTTTCCCAAGATCATTAAGAAAAAAGAAAATTTTCTCTAATTTTATTAGAAGGTATGCGACTCCCTCTTTGTTGCCCTCTTTGGAAGGAAAACCATCATGGTAAGTCAGAAAATGAATTCTTCCAGCTTGTTTTGGCCCCAGATGGGAGAGTCTTGTGGTCCCAGAGAGACAGAGACTAAATTCCTCAATCTCGGACCCCTATCTTAGACTTTCAGTTTATGATAGGTTGGCAGGAGTATAATGCATTGCCTAAGTCTATTTCTTCTATAAAAAGGGGGTGGGCTGTTGATAATTAGAAATGAAAATCAGTTAGAGAACAACTGAATGCTTAATTTACAGGTTGACTATGGAAATTCAATAGCCCTCCTATGATTGATTGATAACATTTATTTATTTGACATGATTTAATTATTTCTGTTTCTTGAAAATAGGCAACTCCTATGTGAGGCTTGCAAAAATAAAACTTACACAAAATCTGTTTTATTACAACATAACTATCTAATCTTTAAATAATAGCTTTTAATTTTCAGAAACTGCCTGTAACATCTGTCAGCCTTTCTAGTATACATCTGTGTACCATATATGTATAGGTATACATCCACATATATAAGTGTATAGATGTATATGTATACATCCACACATATGTATGTAATGTAAGTCATGCAATTATTTAAGATGAGGTTAGCTATCTTTCTCAGTCATTTTTATTTTGTTCCTTACTTGACATCAGTGACATCCTATGATATGTACCTCTCCTCTGTTTCTTCCTTCTCTCCCCACTTCCTGAAACTGGTCTCACTATTTCACAATATAAACACACAACAGTCAACAAGCAGTAAGCACTACTATCAAGAGCTTATGTGGAATCAAAGAGGTGTATTTAATGTGTTTGGATAGGTTAGAAGGTATAATAGCTGGTGGGGAATTGGAATGGCACAAAATTAAAGAGAGTTTATATGAAGGAATTCTGTGAGAGATAACTGCTCACTTGGATCTGAAGGAAACAGAAAGAGGGGTGGCTGTGATGAACCTTAGCGGGCACTTGGCTAAGACAAGGGTACTGTAGCGTATGGTCATGGCCATATTTCAACTGTTAAAACACCTTTATGCTAAGCACCTGTTAAGATTACCTATCATAAGATTTCTTTTTCCTTAAAATAATTGAAACAGTTTGTTCTAGTCATTTGATTCCTGGGTTGGTAATTGCTAAGTTTGTTTCTATGTGCCCCGATACCCTGGTTGAAGGACTGTCAGTGAGATAGCCCTTGTACTTCAGTCAACCACATTGTCAGTGAGATAGCCCTTGTACGTCAGTCAACCTCATTGTCTTAATGATGGCCTATCTTCCTTGAGCACTCCATAAACATCTGGAGAAAGCAACATTGCAATGAGAACTCTGCTGCTGAGAGTACACTCCTGGCACCAGAAGCACTATGACTAGTGCCTTATGAGGGCAAAGGTAATGATAGCAGCAGTAGTGGTGAGAATGCGGATGAACAGGGCCAGGGACTGGAGGAGGCAGAAGCCGCAGTGAGTAGAAGGGTGGAATGGATAGGAGACAGTGTGGCTCAAGTCACCTAAGGTGTCTTCAGTCCTTAAAGGGCCAATGTTTCTGGCATCGTGTGCTTAAGAGCTGTAACACTAGTCATCCATAAAGGCTAAGTAGCAAGATGTTGAAGACCAGCTCCAGAGCAGTAACATTAGCAGGCGCTATCTACAGGCTAGCAGGCTGATGGAAGGTCAGGATTTCACTAGCTGTCAAGTTCCAGGACATCTGGTATTTAAAGATCTGAGTAGGAAGTGCCCCACTGAGCCCTTTGAGCCACAAGTCCATGGCATCCAAAGCATCCAAAATTTGGAGCACTAAGCCCGCTTGCTCCCAAGATACAGAAAAGCACTCAAAGGCTTAGAATTTGGAAGGACTGTTCTACAGCTATTCAGGATTTCTGTTAGAATAGAGGCAATGATCTAGCCAGATCACTGGTAAAACGGAAAGGCGTCTATTAAAAAGTGCGGAAGTAAAAGTAAACATCTGCCAAATGATGCTTTCCAAGGTAATGTAGGTGTGTGTGGGGTGCATCTTTGTGAAGGAATATGTGGCTTGGGAGTGACAGAGTGTGGGTCAGCTGAGCCAGGAGAGACGTGAGAGGTAGGTTTAGACTGGGGAAAAGGACAGCTCTTGAGGTATCTTGCTAGATTTTATAAGGAGGTTTAGCCATTCTTGGGGAGTCAAGGTAACTTATTGGAGGTTTTGAAGTATGGTTATCACAAAGACAGCAGTTTACTGTTTATTTATGCTGAGGTGAACTGAGCTCCAAATTACTGTTTTTAGGTAATGTTATTTTAAGATACCTACAAATAAATATCCGCAAGCCTTTCTGAGTCCTGTGACTGAAGAAGAGTTTCTGTAGACACCTGCTCATCAGAATAATCACTTCATATGTGAAAAAGAAGACTCTGAGATTAATTTGTGCACAGCAGAAAACAGTCTAAGTAAGCATGATGGATAGAAGCTGCCGACCCTAGGAAGAATCATCACTAAGACATTTATATCAGGCTGTAGCCAAGGAGGCTTTATAAGACCTAGAAAATGTCAATAGATCAATAAACAAAACCAAACCAAACAGGACAAAGCAATCTGTTAGTAAAAATAATAATTCCTACTGAGATTAAATGTATAGTATTCATTGCTCACTACTCAGTTCAATTGTACCCAGTATTATTAAGAATTCATTTACTACACAGCAAAGAAAAATGAAAACAAAAACAAAACAACAAAATCTTGAATTTTGCAGGCAAATGGATGGAGCTAGAAAACATCATTTGGAGTGAGGTAACCCAGACCCAGAAAGACAATTATCACATATACTCACTCAGAAGTGGTTTTTAAACATAAAGCAAAGAAAACTAGCCCACAAACCACAATCACAGAGAACCTAGACAACAATGAGGACCCTATTCATGAGAGATATACATATATCTACATGGGAAGTAGTAAAAGACAAGATCTCCTCAGTAAATTAGGAGCATGGGGACCTTGGGAGAGGGTTAAAGGGGAGGGGAAAGGCAGGGAAGGGAGCATAGAAGAGTGTAGGGCTCAATAAAAATCAACTAAAAAAATAAAAATAAAGATGTATATAATGGGATATACAAAAAAAGAATTCATTTAGTATTCATATAAAATAATTGAAGAACAGTGGGGTTTTTTTTGTTTTATACAAAGTTACTGACTTTTGTTTTATATTTCTGACAAATATAATCAAGTCAGTCAAGCTATATAAACCATGTGGTACTGGAAAACTATATCATGTGATTGGTGTTTTTCAAAGTTCTATGTTCAGTCTCCATAATTAAACATGGTGCTACATGGTGATATCTACCAATAGAATTGCATCCTTAATTACAATATGAAAATTAGTTTTATTTTGTGATCAATACAATTTCAACTTTTGTTCTCTCTAGAAAAGCACCAATCAAAACTTCTCCTCTTTATCATCCTCAGAGCTTAGAGCAATGAACTCTCACGTGACTAAGAACCTCCTGTGTCCCACCCTCTTCCTGCCCCAGAGAAAAGTGACTATTGACTTGAACATGTTTACTTTTGATTCTGTGGAAGGAAAACACTGTTTTCTCTATGGATATTACCTGGGCATCAATGTTTCAGTGTAGGAAGAGCATCTGTTAAGAGTAGGTACTAGATTAAGAAATGAGACGAAAGAGCAGTTCAGAATTGAAGTTTATCTAAAGCATTTTGTGCTGTTCAGAAATTCCAAAATATATTCTATCCAGTCTTAGAGCTTTATCAGCTGCATGTTTTTCTTGTTTGACAGATGATACACCACTCTCTCAACTGTATCAGAGCTTTCAGTTAAGCAGAAACATAGTTAGATGCATATGTGAAATAGATATATAACTATGTAAGATATAGTCAAGGTAAAATGCTCTCTTGCTAACCTAAATCAAACAGAATCTCTCTCTCTCTCTCTCTCTCTCTCTCTCTCTCTCTCTGTGTGTGTGTGCATGTGTACATGTGTGTGTTTAAAGCTTTTGAAGAGAATTAATCTAACATGTGTAGAGAGAATGGTGGTTGTAGACTCAGAAACTGATGTTAGAGTGTACATTAAAATTTACTAATGCTATCTGAATCATTAATATTGGCAAATTTCAAAACTGGTAGAAGATATACACATGACTAATACAGCTTCAAGTTACATTTGAGATAAACAAAACCTAAAATCTAATTGTGCATTTTAATAGTTATTACTGATGTTAATATAACTTATAGGTTATCAAAGCCCTTTGCATAAAATTTGAGGTAATGCAGTTATTTCTCACAGAATTTATGGAGAAATTCATCTTTGCTGAATAATAGATATTGTTATTGTTCACCTGTGTGGTGGTTTGAATAAAAATAGCTCCCATAGGCTCATGTGTTTTCATGCCTGGTCCTCTGCTGGTGAACTCTTTGGTAAGGATTAGAAGGTGTGGCCTTGTTGGAGAAAGTATATGCTGGTAGAGGACTTTAAGGTTTCAAAAGTCCACACCAGGCCCAGTGTCTTTCTCTCTTCTTGCTGCCTATGGATCAGTAAAGCTCACAACTGCTCCAATACTATGCCCTTCTGTTTCCCACTATGATGATAATGTATTCCCACCTTGAAACTGTAAGCAAGCCCTTAATTAAATCCTTTCTTTCATAAGAGTTGCTTATAGTCATGGTGTTTTCTCATAAAAATAACAGCAACAAAGCAACCTGATGATTATGAAATATATTATTATATATATTCCCTGACTACTTCTAGCATAAACTTCTATTTGGTAGACATAGTCAGCTTGGCCTATACCTGGATATTTCCACATCATCATTTAACATTTTAATTTTTACATTCTTCTATATTAAAAAGTTCCTGTTCTATTAGAACTTTTTATTGTTATTTCATCCACATTCACTCAGAAAGCAAATGGGATATAAGACAAGCAAATCTAAACCAATAGAATTTAAATATGATATTCAAGAGAATCTTAAAGACTAGGTCTCAAGTGTGCCTGGAGACAGAGAATGGGTGGAAGGAGAAGTTATATCATTTAAGCTGCCATGGAAAACGGAGTCATAAGCATGTTCTATGGCTATTCCCTTCTTGATTTTTCTTGAAATCCTGTCTTGGGCAAGCATTATTTTTAATGAGGTCTAACTCTCTCTCTTAGTATTCTATTGCTAAGAAGAGATGTCATGACCACCACAACTCTTTGAGAAAGCATTTAACTGGGACTGAATTAAAGCTCAGAGTTTTAGTCCATGCCTTCCTGGTAGGAAGAAGCATGGCAGTGTGCAGAGAGACATGGTCCTGAAGCAGTAGCTGAGAGTCCTACATCCAGATCTGTAGGCAGCATGAAGGTAGAGCCACTGGGACTATCTTGGGCTTTTGAAACCTCAAAGTCCACCACCATTTACTTGCTTACTCCAACAAAGCCACACCTCCAACTCCTTCTCAAATAGTGCCACTCCCTGATGAACAAATGTCAAAATACATGAGCCTATGGGGCCATTGTTACTACATCCATCAC
This sequence comes from Chionomys nivalis, assembly GCF_950005125.1. Taxonomy (NCBI): domain Eukaryota; kingdom Metazoa; phylum Chordata; class Mammalia; order Rodentia; family Cricetidae; genus Chionomys; species Chionomys nivalis. Next base: position 25,370,104 of record NC_080088.1, read on the forward strand.
ACCATCAATTAGTTTTTTCAAGTTTTATTAATCTTATTACAAAAGTAATCTTTTAAACCTCTGATATAGGAGTCTTTGAATTGTGATGCTTAAAGTCCCATGTTGGAAAATGGAGATAGTGTCTATAAAAGCCTTTTTCAAACCCCTATTCTTTCTCCTGAAAAACACACATACACACACACACACAGACACACATATACACAGACACACACACACACCTTCTTTAAGAGCCCTTGGTTGGTATCTAGTTCATCATTAGGTGGGTCACTGAATACTTTTATCTCTGGGGAGAACAGAAAGTGAAGTCATTTAAGAGTGTCGTTGGGTACAATGTGGAAGTAGGTCTGAGCACAAGGCACAATGCAGGTTCCTTTTGGATGAGGCTTATTTCTCACACGTGTGAGACAAGAGACTTCCATCTGGAACAACCTTTGTTTTCTCTATACTGCTCATTTGCTCGAGGCACACTCCACATGAAAGCAGACATAACATAACTGTGGGGAAGGAGTTGATTATGTGTCTCTTCTTGCAGCATCCCCCCACCCTACCAAACAATTTATATGTAAATACACAGACCTAAGGCAGACACTAACTCGCCTAAATTAAATGACAGTCACTCCCTGAGGACCAGCAAACATTCTCCAGGACACCAAGGATTAAGGTCTGTCTCTTTCACTGCCTGACAAGACAAAGGTTTGTTTGGATAATAGAAGTACAGCCTCGGTTCACCCCTTTACATGCACAGCAATCAGTTTGATTGGTGTGTATGCCTGTGATTACAGTGTGGGTAGAAGTCTTTTCCTTCTTTTTCCTGTTTTGGCATCACTTGTTAAACTGTTTTCTCCTTTGGATAGCTTAATCTGTAATCATTCCATAATCTAAATGTTTTAAACAGTGAAGGATACCAATGATTCTCACATCCTTATTGTTGTTATGTGTCCTATAAGAATATTATTGTGAATAAATTAAAATATGAACACATTTTAAGGAGGAAAATGTTGGTTTGATTATTAAGAAAAAATTACAGTACTAATGGCTAGAAAATCTACAGATTAATTTTTAGTCTGCAAATATTCTTGGAAGGCAAACAGTGCCTTTTTCCTTTTAATTTTTTTCTTGTAACTCTTTCATCAGAATTTTCATTATTTTTCAAAATTTTCAAAACTTGAGGTGTTTGTTAATTTTATGATTCTTTTCTGATGAAATAAGCTTTGGTTTTTGATACATATGCTGTTGTAGACTTTCACCAAACTGACTTTATTTGAGAGTCTTACTCTCCCACACTGGCCAAAGTTTCACTATGCAGCCCTAGCTTAAATTCGTCACAGCTCCCTTTGCCTCAGCTTCTCAAGTGCTGGACTTTTAGTATGAAGCACCACATCTGGTTCATCAAGCAGATTTAAAGGGAAATTTTATTGTCTAGTAGCTTAGACAACTGCTTCTGAAAGCTAATTAGAAAGCTAATTATCAGAATGGAAATGATTCATATCTATCTGGGGGCAATTTAGGTCAGAGATACACTTCAGAGCCAGGAAGAGGTGGCCATTACTCATGTTTCCTTTTATGTGGGGCATATACTTAATATTCTCATACAGTAATGTAAATTATGCAAGCATGATTTATCCTAGAATTTTCTTAATATACTTGGCTTGCTTTTTATGCTTTGTTTGAAGAGATGGTGTTGAAGGTATATGTTGAATTAAGTACATCATCTGACCACTGTGTTTTCTGATGTTGGAAAATGATACACAGAATCATTTCCATTTGTTTGAAGGAATTCTCCCCTTCCCCCAGTTCCTGTGGAGTATTCCCAAAGCATAGTTTTGGGTAACTTTTTCTTTTCTTTCCTTTTCTTTTCTTCTCTTTTCTTTTCTTAACAGTCTTTCTAATGCTTTCTTCTCAAGGCATTAAAAACAAAATCAGTTTTTCATCATTCAAATATTGAGTTAGGAAAAAGTGGTTTATAAAGAGCTGTCCATTATTTTTCCTTGGGTCAAAGGTGAAAATGTGGGGACACTTTATCAACCAGCCGTATTTCCCATTCTGAGAGACCCCGAATAGAAACTCACTTTGAAAGTGTAAAAGCTACTAAAAAGATCATTTCAAAGGGAGCATTGTCTAATGGCTGTATCCTAATGTTTTTTTTTTTTTGTTAAATCATTAAACTAAGTCAATACTTACCACATTAAGCAGAAACAATCACACATTTTAGCTAATAAATTATTAATGTAACCCGGGCCATTTGTCAGCAGAAAACACTATCGAATCTTTTCATTTTCTTCATTAGCAGTGAATAGTCTGATGAGCTGTCAGTTACATTCATAATTCTTGTTACAATTTGTTTATTGCTTTTCAGCAGCCCCATAATCCTAGTGGATGAAAATATTTTTCATTTGTTCCAGTGACACGTGCTCTCAAGTGAAAATATGAACAGCTGCAAGATCCCCTAAGCTGATATGAGGTAGTTAGTAGATAGACTTTTTCTTAAAATTCCAACTCATTTTTAAAACTCCATAATTTGGCTAAAATTAACCACAGGATTAGCATCTGATTTCAGATATTCTTTTACTGTAAGATGAGTACAATTTTAGAAAAACAATTCAGCAAAAGCTTTGACCATCACCCTTCAGATCTGACATGTTAACGGGTTTCTTCTAGGGAAATTAGCCTTTGCCACATTCTTGGACCAACTTTGCTTTATCCCTGATTCTTAAAGAGTTCGTAATTATTGTCTGTTTTGCCAACAGAGTCATTCTCAACATCCTCTGGGCTAGCTTCTTGGGAGTTAAGTTACACTATTTCACACTTTGAGTATTTCTGTAGTGTACATTTTTTTCTTGGTCCATGAGTTGCCACTGAAAAAGTGGCAAAAAGATTAAGCATAAACATATAAAATCCACTTTTAAAAAGGTTATTTTTAGTGAGTGTGGAATTTTATTTTTATTTTGAGATACGTAAAATTTAAAATACACACTCTTTCTGTTGTTTTTCTAATTATATTTACTAAAAACTGTTTTGAGTACTTATTAAACAGTTACATTTAACAGAATTAAAAAAATCAATTATAAAAAGAATGTTTTGAAACCTGATGTAAAAGTCACATGAGATAGACTGAAGATTTATGAATTGTTAACACTGGGAAATTCCCATTTATATATATATATATATTAGAAAAACAGAAGAAAAATGAGTACATACAGATACATAGTAGATACTGAAATCTTAATACACAATTTAAGATTCATTTTCTTCAATTATTTACAAGTAAAAGCAAGCTTGAATCTTGCATATGACCTCCAAGTATATTTGTGTCTATTCTGTGATAAATAATCATGCAATACACCATTTAGAAAGTAAATTTAAGATATTAACCATATCTATTGTTGTTTGTTGAAAAATCCAAAGCTCCAGCAATATGCTGCGATTCCCATATGGAAAGGATTTGCGTTAGGAAGCAAGCACAACCCACCATCCACCATTTCCTAGTTCCGTACTCCAAGGCCATTCCATGCATGCACAGGACCTGCCTGGACCCTGTAGGCAATGATGCTCCCAACCCTTCCCAACTACAATAAATAAAGTCTTGTTTGGATAGAGTCCAAAAATGCATCTTTCTTTTACTGAATACCACTTTATTGCAAAGGATAGAATAAATTTATAGTACATAATTAAATGTCCATGTTGTAACATGATCGCAAATAAATTAGTGCAGGAGAGAATTCTAGAATATCAGGATAAAACTGAAAATCTAGTTTTTTAAGAGGTATGATTGAAAGTGCTTTTTTAAAAAATAAATAGTCTTTTATTTTTAGAAAGTCATAGACAAAAGGGCCTCCTCAAGTACCTTAAAGGTTTACATCCAAGTGCTGTTGAAGAAAGAGTTGTATTCCTATCTCAATTAAAAATAAGAAAAATAAAGATGCTATAAAAAGAACAGTCTTGAAATCTGTATGAATTTCCACTAACACAACTCATTATTATTGGCAGTGTCAAAATATGTAAATTCATTCCTCTTGGTATTACAAATATTAGGAACAAATTATTTGCTAAAGTAGTATTATTAATAGATTAAGACTTATCCTGATGGAGGAAGGTCATTGGTTAAATAATAAAGAAACTGCTTGGCCTTCATAGGTTAGAACATAGGTGGGTGGAGTAAACAGAACAGAATGCGGGGAGGAAGAGGAAGTGAGCTCAGATGCCATTTCCTCTCCTCTCTGGGGCAGATGCAAGACAGCTGCTCCCCAGGGCAGACGAGATGAAGCAAGCCGCCAGGTCAGACATGCTGAATCTTTCCCGGTAAGACTGGTGCTACACAGATTATTAGAGATGGGTTGATCGGGATATGAGAATTAGCCAGTAAGGGCTAGAGCTAATGGGCCAAGCAGTGTTTAAAAGAATACAGTTTGTGTGTCATTATTTTGGGGCATAAGCTAGCCAGGCGACCAGGAGCTGGGGCGGCAGGAACACAGCCTGCAGCTCCCACTACATTATCTAATTTTATGGGACATTTTAAATGCTAGTTTCTGAGTTTCTCATAGAAAGAATAAACTAACCAATAATCCGTTGAGCCGCCTAAAAATTATAAAGATGGTATATCATATTAGTTATAAATTTATTCAATGAACTGTTAAATATCTTTTGACTAATCTGTTTCTGCAATTTATTTCTCTTATAATTTTATTGAATATTTCTGTTTACATGTGATCTTTACTTAAAGATTGTTTGATGTATCAATATTAAAAAAATTAAATATCTCTGTATTTTTCAATTATTAGGAGGGTTTTTATGGGGGCATTGTATAGCTAGTACTAGGTTTTACCTGAGTAGTAACAATATGAAATTACAGAAATTAAAATGAACTTGGTGCTATGATGTTAAAAAACATGACAAATGCCATGTAGCATCTTTGTATATGAGTTACATATGAAAAGAAAAATGAAGGACGAGCCTGTAGTGTTCATGTCAGCTTGTAGTATGTAAATGGACTGTCTAGTTATCTCGTGCCATTTTGAATGCTAACAGGATTAGGTCGTATTAATCCTCCATCCACTAGAACTGTGATATGCAGTGTGACCTGTAAATCTCTCCTGGGATTCAACAGGGCTAAGTTGAACCATGCATGATTTCAAAGCAATTCTCAGCACAATTATCTGCTTGACCTGCAAGATGAACAAGCATATCATTTAATTAATTGCCTAGCTCCTGTGAACAGTGCTGTTCATTTTTCTAGTAATAGCACAATGATACCCACTGGTTGGTAGGAATTACAGAACTTGCACATTGACTGGTTAGGTGGCCACCTTCTACTCTGCCATCAAACAACCCTTACAATTTTATTATGAAAGCCTTTTTAATAGGTGCACCATAAAAGTACTCAGAAGGCTGGGGATGGCAATTATTTGTGCCAAATGCGATAAATGGGTTTTGATATCCTAAAGTCATAATATGAAAATATTTTTCTTTACTTGTTTGTGAAGTGCAAATGTAAGGCATATCATTCTCTAAAAATGTAGATATCTTTAGCAATTTAAAAGCAAGTTTAAATGTGTGTTGCGTTGAAGACTCAGCCATGGAAACAAGGTTTATCCAGCCAACACGTTCCTTCATTCGCTACATGAATGTAAAGTAATTTAATGACACCTAGGCATGTGGTGAGAAGAGGGGAAGGGATTGTCTATTTTTTCTGTTTTTAAAGAAAATAGAATAGAATATAAATTTTTCAAGGAAATAATTCTGAATAAGAGTTGTAATAGAATATTGTATGTATATTTTGGTAAAAGCTTAATTAAGAATTTACATTATAAGTAAACAAATGAAAGGTCAATAATTCTTGTAAGAGAAGGCAAAATTCTCAAAATATTTGGACATAGAATTTTTATTTTGAATAATTTTTCTTCCTCTCTTCTCTTCTCCTCTCTTCTCCCCTCCCCTCTCCTCCCCTCCCTTCTTCCCACTTTCAAACTTTATCACAGACTCCCAGAGTATGTGGCATAATCAGTTTAACCAAGAACAAGAACTTTTGGTTATAAGTTTGAATAAGAAACTATTGTCCACTACCTATTATAAAACACAAAATTATATGTGGCTTATTTTATCTTCTTGTAATATTCTCCTGACAAAATAATTAGGGAAAAACAAAAATAAAGACACCTAAAGTATACATCTTTAGACACACTATGTATATAATCATTGCCAGAATTCAGAATACACCCCTGAATGAGGGAAAGGCAGAATTGGGGTTAGTAATTAGGAAAGATACAATCTCATAGAATAATAATAACATTCCAGCATTGGTGAGGAGCAAGCACAGCTCTTTTTTTATTGATTTTTATTGAGCC